>NW_024582409.1:1516822-1661352 GCF_018398535.1 Haplochromis burtoni | reverse complement strand
TAATAGTCACCTGCACACACAGATATCCCCCTAAAATAGCTAAAACTAAAAACAAACTAAAAACTACTTCCAAAAAAATTCAGCTTTGATATTAATGAGTTTTTTGGGTTCATTGAGAACATTGTTTTTGTTCAATAATAAAATTATTCCTCAAAAATACAACTTGCCTAATAATTCTGCACTCCCTGTACAAGTCACAACTAAAAGTGTTGGGACGCTGAGATTTAAATGAAAATAATACAATAATTTGTAAACCTCATACACCCATATTTTGTTCAGAGTGAAAAACAGAAAATATGGCAGCTGTTTACTGTAATACATTGTGCTATTAAATGGAAAATATTAACTCAGCTTGAATTTGGCAGCAGCACACCACAAAAATATTAAGATGGGGGGAGGGGGGGGTAAAGAAGTAACAGCTGGAGGAACATTTTACAGTTAATTAGTTAAGTTAATTGGTAACAGGTCAATTACATGATTAGGTATAAAAATAGCATCTTCACTTCTGTCACTGCATGAAAAACAGGAATGATTCTGCATGGGAATCACTACATGGGCTCACGAACACTTCCAGAAATCATTGTCAGTGAGCACGGTTCACCATGCCATCCACAAATGCAGGTTAAAGCTCTGTCATGCAATGAAAAAACATATGTGATCCAGAAAAGCAACTTCATCTCTGGGACAAAGCTTGTTTAAGATTTATTCAAGCCAAGTGGAAACTGTTCAGTGATGAGACAAATTGAATTTTGAAATTCTTTTTGGAAAACATGAACATGATGTGCTCTGGACTACATATATATATATATATATATATATATATACACACACACAGGTTTTAGAGCAGCTCTCTTCTCGGTTACCTCTTTTTCACAGAAACCCCTGCATATTGCAGCAAGACAAAAGCACATGCTGCATGGCTTTGTGGTTGAAGAGTCTGGGTGCTGGCCTTCCTGCAGTCCGGGCCTTTTACCAGTTGAAAATATTTGGTACATCACGAAATGCAAAATATGCAATGAAGACCCAGGATTGTTGAACAGCACACCATTCCTCTCCCAGAACTCCATCATCTGGTCTCTGCACTTCCAGACTTCTACAGAGTGTTGTTAAAAGAAGTTGGATGCTACAGAGTGGTGAACATGGCCCTCACTCATATCTCTGGAGACCTGCTGCTGCCATCAAATTCAAAATGAGCTTTTTTTGTTTGTTTTTTTCTTCAGTGTGAACATTTGCCATGTTTTCTTTGTTCTTGTCACGGTTCTGGGTCAATTTTGACCCAGCTTTTTCTGTTTCTATTTTGTTTTTCTAAACATATGATTTGTTGGGGTTTTGAGTTGTGTTTTTGCATTTAGGGTTATTCTTGGTTTTGTTCCTTTTACATTACTTGGTGTTCTGGCCTTTAGTTCAAGTCACTGTTGTCTCTGTTTCATGTGTTATATTCTTTCAGTCAGCCTTCTGGAGTGTAGTCTACATTTTTGTGATTTGTTTCATGCTTACTGTTTTATTTTGTAGGATTGTGTCTTATGTCAGTGTGTCCAGCTTTGCTCCTCCTGTCTTGTTAGTCCTATTTCTCCCAGCTGTGTCTCCCTCCTGTTGCCCATTCCCTGATTACCACCCTGTGTAAATTAGCCCCGTGTTTTCCTGTGCTCACTGTCACGTCGTACCATCAGACTTGCCTGTGTGTTTCAGTCTCTAGTGATTCAGTGTCAGTTCATGTTTTGTTTTGTCACCAGCAATAAAGCTGAGGTTTTTGAGTTTCAATTTGTTGTCTGAATCCTGCATTTGGATCCACCTCTCCATCCACCTGCACACAGAGCCCTGACAGTTCTGATGTAAATGAATTATTGCTTTGATATTTGGAAATCACTCTAATCTGTTTTTATCAACTTTTTGCACAGCATCCATATTTAAATTGTGGTTGGACATATAATGTACACATAATCCCAATTTCTAAGTCATGTTTGTTCAACATTGCATTTCTAATTTTTTATGCATAATATCGAGGTTTTGTGGACTCACAGAGAAAACTTGATATACAGCATGAAAAAAGAAAAAGAAAAAAAAGTATGGCACACAGCAGCAATTAACAGCCTCCTGTCTCAGCAGTGTGCTTAAAGGTAGAGCACAAGTAGCTGTAGATTTGGGTTCAAGGGTAGTAAAATGGCTTGCGTAGAGCATCTTTGCTTTATCTGGTGCAAATTGCATGGATGAGGGGGCTTCCTGAATCTTTTACAGAGTCATGTCTTCTTTAATTATAACCAAGCTGTAAAGTGAAATCAGGCAATATAAGGATGGGTCATATAAGAGCTAATAAGTACTGAAACTGCAATATTTTTGCTCTGGCACAGGGTCAAATAATGCTACACCCACTGATCTTGCTCAAGGACACTGCAGTTGACTAGACACTATGGGTGACAGGAGAACCTACTGTGGCCTTCATCTCCACATGTTCTTTTGGCATCTGGTTCAGTAATTTCACAGCACGAGGCATGGCTTAAAAAAACTGCAACATAACCCCTGGCATGTCAGACACAGGCTAGTGTCCACTTAGATCACTGTTCTCTTCAAGTTGTTTCATAGAAAAAAATGTAAACACCTTCTAGATATTATTCTGTTTTCATCTCTTTTTTTATCCATGTGTAGCAGTTTCTGAGCTATTTGTACTTAACCTGACTTGGTACGAAATGTAAGAGCAATTCAAGCACCAACGTTTAATTAGGTGTCACCGTTATTTTAATCATCATCATATTTTTGCGAACAGCATTTCTCAGTGCATTTCGGTCACTGAGAAAGGCGTATTTATGTGAGTGCCACGAACACCGGAATAAAGTTGGTGGCTGAGATGCTTTTATATTTAAACTTGAAGATAATTTTTTAAACAGTGTATAGTTCAAGGCATACTACTCAAAACTCTCGTGACAGGCTTATGGTGTACTGTGGTTCCTAAAAGCACTTTTCTGTGTTTCTGTCTCTCTTCCCTCTGAGTATCCTGTGGGATTTACAACAAGCTACAATGGATCCAGACAGATGGCAAGGTGGGGGTGTTGGGTAACCATCTACTGAACCCCAGGGAGTACTGCCATATACAAGCTGTCAAACAAATGTCTTCACTCAGAATTTTATTTGTTGTACTATAATGAGATCCTGAATGTGATGTTAATTTTGCACAATTGCGCAGACATCCAAAAGAAAGTGAATGCAGTGTTATTGCCTTATTGTGTGCTCTTGTTAAGAACTTTGTGAATATACTCCCTTATTAATTATTTTCTTGTTGTGCCAGCAGCATTTTCATATCCTCTATGAATGCATCAGGGCAACAAGGCCATCAGGAATTTCCATAAAGTAAAGAAGCAAATAGGTCATGAATAACATTAATATTCAAAAAGAAGCACTTCAAAGAGTACTAACCCAGTGCCTCAGCATTAACTACATTTGACCATTCATATCTTCCCTCATTAACCACCCTGAGAAGCTTTATTTGCTGAAGGCTGTGTACTGTAGGCTGGTGGCAAGTGCATCAAAACAGTTCTTTCAAGTTTCTCCTTTGTGTTAAGTATCGTGCAGCTACACAGCTCTTAACAAGTCAAAAGACTGAGAAGGCCTTCTGAAAGC
This sequence comes from Haplochromis burtoni, assembly GCF_018398535.1. Taxonomy (NCBI): domain Eukaryota; kingdom Metazoa; phylum Chordata; class Actinopteri; order Cichliformes; family Cichlidae; genus Haplochromis; species Haplochromis burtoni. The sequence continues at coordinate 1,657,740 of NW_024582409.1, read as the reverse complement.
ATGTGTCAGCTCTGCTAATACTGATGAAGCTCATAACAATTTATGTAAGACACAACTTCAGTCGTTCACTGTTGACTGGATAATTGACAGGCTATTGTTGGTTGACTGCCAAGATTTCCCAAGAGATGTGTCAAATTTGTCCAGTCAACCACTAAAAGACTTCACATATTTTGACAAGGATTGTTTCTTTTTTTTTTGACAAAAGAGTATGCTTTTAGAATACTTGGAAAGATGTCATAAGAACACAAAACCTAAACAAACAGCAGCCCGGAAGTGTGTCATGCTCTTTTGTGAATAACTTTTCTAACAGTATGTGCTTTCAACCTCAACTTTATATTCTCACATTCAAAACTCCATCATCTTAGTAAATCTTAAAGGCTCTCATTTGTTAAATGTTTATTATGTATATTTGCTTTCTTTTTTCAGTAATATGAGTGTCTATCTGTACCATTACTCTCATATTATCACTTCCGCTCCAGCCTAGAGTGAAAATGTGGATATTTAAATGATAATAATGAATATTTTTGAAAAGGCTGGTGTTATTGTTTTCTAGGTTGCAATGTTAGTGTTATAAATCCTTCAGTCTACCCCTTCTCTAATATTTTTCACACATCCATGGTCCTCAGATGATGGATCCTAATGAACTGTGTGGTTTTTGTGTGTGTGTGCAGTTTTTGCCCCCAGAGTACAGGTTTTAAATTGACATTTGTGGATTTATTGACTCTAACAGCCTCAACAGACAGCCAATAACTTTCATACGACACCTTTGTAACAATTATAGCTAACGGATGTATTTTGTGTTGTGTTGCGCAATCATTTACACTTTACCTGTTAAACACTGACATGTTAGCATTGTCACTGTGTGCATTTTTCAGTAGCATTTGCCGTAAAACACAGCCATACAAAGATTATCACAGTTACAGACTCCAAGTCTTGTTCTAACATGTAGTGTTTGCAGAGTGGAGAATTGCTACTGAAAAATGTTTCTTATCTGAGTAGTGCTTTTGAACAGCATTAACCCTGACATCTATTTCTCCAAGCAGAGCTTGATTATAAGGAGCACCTGTAGCCGATAAATCTGTCTTGACTTTTTGGTCTTATTCTGGTTGCTGATGGCAGTGATGGTTGCAGGTATGTGGAAAATGGATTTAAAGTGTTTAGAGTACATTTAGAAGCTCTCTTGCTGTTACAGTCTAATCCTTATGTTCGTGAATCAGATTTTTCATTCTCTTTGTGACTGTCTTTAGCTGCTAAATGCCTGCCTGTGGTTAGCAGGATCACAGCATTAAGTTTGGGACTAGTCAGGTGGACCCAGGAAAACAATTCTTTTTCTACTCTTTATAGATTTCCCCTGCTGCTGTCTTGTTTAGACCTTGTTTATTGTATTTCACCTTTATTGTGTTTTAACTTGATTCTTGTATTTGTATTGGCCAAAATACAACCACGCAAGTGTTTTGCATTTTAAACTGAGTTTCCCTGTCTTGTTTTGTTTATTTGGCTTTATTGGAGCTCTCAGTTTGTCTTTATCTAGTTTTTCCTATTATTACCATAGAGGGCAATGTTGTTGGAACGCTGGTCATATTTAGTGAGGTCCCCTTCCTACTGGGCACTCTGTGCAAATTGTCTTCTCAAGTGGCCCACAATTAGTTGTATTTATATAGACAGACAGATAGATAATAAGGGTTCTTTTCCTGGGGTGTAGTTCCCGAGGCAGTATTATTGGTCTTTCATTTTTTGTTACTGTTACTTATTACTGTAACAAGTAACAGTAACAAAACAACTGAAAGACCAATAATACCATTGCCTCGTGTGAGGCTACACGACACTGAAATGATTGTTCACATGAAACAACAAAAGAAAAAGCAAGCAAAAAATAACTGGGCTATTACAAAAAAAAAATGACACATAGCTGAGGTTAGCACTAAAATGGGTAAAAGCGCATTAAGAGAGAACATTGACAATCCCTGCTGAATCCTGAACACAGCTGGATCTGCAACTGCAGCATCAGCGAACAGCAACTGAGGTGACTGCAAGCCTGACACCACACATCCAAAAAACACATAAAAATCAGGACAATGTTAAGAAGAATTCAAAAGGATGTGAACTGTAGTTAAAAAAAAAAAAAAAACATTTTTTGAACACTTTAATTAAAAGACCTTAGGATTACATGTCTCCCAAGGCAAGTTTGTGGACTCTAGATAGACCCTTTGAAAATATAGTAGATTTGTATTGCTGCACACACAAAGTAGTAGGCAGGAAAATTGATATTTGCATACACTTTGGAACATCAAATCCACCTGCTGCAGCTGAGACCATTTTGTTTGGTCAGAAGACATGCTGTTTTATGTCGATACCACATTCAGCTTCTCTGAATGGCAAACAAATTAAAATGCAATCGTTTTAAACAGCTGTTGTAATTATTAAAGCAAAACCTCGGCAATGTGAGACAACAAATCAATCCCTACACTAGTTTACAATATGAAACCCATAAGAGCTTGGGTAAATTATTTAAAGGCACTATTTTAGATCTCACAATGTCTGTTAATAATTCATCACATATCCTGCATACTTGAAAACACCTGAGTTTGTGTGGGGCTTTACATGCATATTCAAAATTCCAGATTTGACACAGAAATGCAGCTAAAAACAGAAGACAAATGTCTTTCTTGTCACTGGATGTGATGAGCATCTTGTGCGGTGAATGAATCGAGGCCTCAGATGAGCAGATTACTGAACTAAATTCCCTCCTCCTCTTCTCTTGAGTGTTTGCGGTGCCGATAGCAATTGCAATCTTGATGGGTTCTTGTTCCCACAGCGAGATTTCTCCCACTAGTTTTAACACAGTTAAACTCCCCACCTAGCCACTGGCTACCAGATCAAAGCAACATTCATTCAGAGGAAAACAGTCAAGCGTGGAAAGTAGCTGCTGTAGAAACACACACCACTTCTTTTACAGTACGCACTACATTTTATAATTAGAACAGAGGATATTAACTACATTAATCAAGGTAATCCCGTGCTCAACCAGCACCTGCTGGGATGATTGAAGATTGGAAGCAGCAAGTTTTGTACACCTTGCTGTTTAAAGGGTAATAATGGATCTGTATCACTGAAATACTGGGTGGTATAACTTAAATTCAGGTACTGCAGAGGAAAAAGAAGAACATGGAAAAGAAAAAAGTAGCAGTTTCTCTGGATCAAATATTTCAAAACTGGAAATATATAATGTAGTATAGGTTCCTATAGGGTACAGTGGAGGAAACAGAATTGAATTGCATGGCTCTAGGTGTGAATGTGAGTGTGACTGGTTGTGTGTCTCTCTGTGTTAGCCATGCAACAGACTATCGACCTGTCCAGGGTGGAACCTGCCTGAGTTTAGGAAGATGGATGGACATTTCACTCCTTCATTATTCTTAAATACAGTGCTACGGAGGGCTCCTAGTGCTGTTCACAGAGTAAAAAAAACCACCATATTAAACTAACATAATCATTTTAAAGGAACTAGTAATTTGTGCTTTGATTCAGAACAGTAAGGTAATATTAAGTTGGGCTTTCCCCTTGTTTTGCACTTAAATTTCACCACATTGGAATACTATTTATTCTTCCTAAGCTTCAGTTTTGTGTGTCATTACTAAACCCTGAAGGTGCTGATTTAAAAGAAAAATGATAAACCTCTGAATGTATTTATTTATTTATTTATTATTTTTTGTCAATTGCTTAAATATATACAATATAGTTCAATCTTTAAATATAACATGTTTTTTAATAATTAAAAAAAGTTTTATGTTATATGAATGAACTGCATTTTGCATGCATGTGTTTCTGCCCCTCTCATAAAACCTGAACTTTTCTGTTCGTGGTGGCAACATCAAATATTGACATTGTGCATTTACCACACTGACATCCTTGGAAATCTGACATCTCCTGTATAATTAAGTTGTCCAGATTAAAGCAGGAATGGATCCTAATCAGCAGCAGGATATGTTGATAAGCATTAAAGACAGAAACTTGAAAACATCGGATCAAAAGGTCCAGCAGCGTATCAATCCTTAAGAATGACGTCAGTAACTCTGGATTTGCATGCAGTCAAATCTATTTTAAAAAACTGGCTTTACAGGCGATTTTATAAAGTTGCATTGGCTTGGTGAACGTGCAGAGAGTAAGGGAACAAAAAGAAAAGTGACTCCCCCCCTTCCCCCCATTCTGACAGAAAAAATGTCTGTGCAATACAAGACAGCTTTGGAATAGAACCTGACATTTATAGCTAACCTAAAATTATTTTTTCAATCTCTTTTTTGAATGTAAATCTTCCTTTTTTATGTTTTGTTGTTGTGTCGTGACACCTGTCCCCCCCTTTTGCTATATCCTCTTATTTACTGCTCACTTTGGCCTTTTTGCTGACTGACCACTCATTTTATTCATTATTTATTTTCCAGTACGACAGTAACATTCTGGCACCCACTGTTGCACTGCAGGAAAAAAAATTGTCCTTCTTGCACACCACTTCATTCAAAACACCCATTAGTCATTGCTTGCCATCAGGCGATAAGGTGGATATAATTCAGGAAGGAAGCAACTTGTTTTTGATTTAACTGAGGCTACCCTTTAACGGAGCTGCACCGACAATACAATACACTCTCACACTTTACATCCTCTATTTCTCACAACGTCAAGGTCATGAAACGGAAAGGCTCTTCAATAATGTGCAGCAGAGCACAATGTTTTGCAATTGTCAAAGCAATGTGAATGCGCTACAATGTACAACTCATCACTTATTTATGAATAGAAGTTGGAACACTGGAAAGATTTTAAATTCCACTAGCCCTTTCATCAACTGTCTACGGCAGCATACTTCTTGATGATATAATGCAAGCAAGGACAGAATTCATTAACCAGCAGCGGTGGGTGTAGCGTTTTCAAGTGTGTGTTTATTAGTGTGCTGCTCTGTCTCTGTAATTACCCCCCTTGCACATCTCAATACCTGATCCCTCAGTGTTAAAGATAATATAATTAATCATTACGCAATTGTTAGCGCATCACTTTAAATGTGCCTATTAGGGTTACTGGGGTATAATTACATGCTAAAATATGAATTTCCATCAAGCAGAAGATTGTTTCCTTATGCTTAAAAGCATGCGGACAAGTTTAATTTCCTCTCAAAGGTTGCATGTTCATTAATCTGTGGTGGACCACTAAAGAATAATATACCTGTGCATTGCATGAGACAGATAACCGTGATGCTTTTGTGATGTTGTAATTCTATCCTCATGCAAACACAAGTTGAAGTCCAAACAGCTCATCCATTGAAGCCGAGAACAGAGAAAAGGGTTTTATATCACAGACATGTAGGATTAAACTTTCAGGGTTCTATGTTTGCTTCAGTTCATGATGTTGCAACATTTCATCATCACTATGTGGCATTTCCCCCTTCTATTTATGACAGCATTAATATTTACAGTCACAGTGATTATCGCTAGTTGTACATCCCCCTCTCTGCCTCTGTGTCCTCTGTAATCCCTTTCCTTTTGTCTCTTGTTTTGTTTCCCTGCATTGCTTTTTCTCTCTCTCTATGTGAGTCATAGCCATGGCACTCCCTTCAACTTTCCCTATTACTGTTAGTGGGGGAACTGTGCCCTGAGGTCTTCCTGCCAAAAACCTTTTTAAATGTTTTTTTCAAATAATATTTAAAACTTTTCACTTTTTAAATTATATTCCAGTTTTTAGAACGGTATCTTTTGCACAGCAATTGTGCAGCATTCTTAACTAACTTATAAAAATTAAAATTAAAATTAAAAATTCTAATATACTAATCTACTACACTACTGACAGGACATTTTTAGGCAGCTCCCAATGATAATAATGATGCTGCCATTCATATAGTGCATTGCATTTATATATATATTAATAAAACAAGCATGGTTAATAAATTGCTCTTAGCATCAGGGGTTTTATGCCATAAATAATTTTTAAGAACATAAATAATAGCATATGCTGCTAGCAAACATGTTCAATCCATTACATCTCTGCAAACATTAATTCAACTGAATTCGTATTGCAATGTTTCTTTCAAAAGCAATCAAATTACTTGGATGGCTCATTGTAGTTTCTAAGAATAATTCAGGAGAATAATTGCAGATTCAATTTAATGGGTTGGTTTGTCAGTGGACCCTTTAGTTAGCAAGCCTGAGGCAAAGGCCCCATCATGTGTCCCAGAATTTCCCAAAGCAAGTTAAAGAACTATTTGCAGCAAAGCAGATGAGAAACATGCACGGAATGATTTCTGCTTCTTAACCACACAGAGGCAGTACACCAAAACATCAAGCAAATAAAGTAAACATTTTACAGTACACACAGTGGAAAAACTAGACTGCCACACACCTGGACCAAAAGCAAAGTGGCAAGAAAGCTGCCTTTACAAGCACTTCGCAACAGTGGGAAGGAAAAACTGCCTTTTAACAGAAAGAACTCAGGCTCAGAGAGGTGCAGCCTTCTGTTGTGACTCCTTAGGGACAAAGACAAATAATACTAAAATGCATTATCATTGCAACAGTTACTACAGTCATTTTTAAGTGTGCTAAGATGAACTTTAAAAATACTTTAAAAACAAGAGTCAAACCTTCCAAGTGCTCTTGGCAGAAAACACTGACAGAAAACTTCTCCCATGTATCTTGATTCTCATTAACTCATCACCGGCAGTATATCTAACTCAGCATTTCAGTCACTCTCTGCTTCTTCCTGGCTAAGTGATAGAAACTGCAGGTCTTTCTGCTTGTCTTGATTCATTTTCTTCTGTTCTTTTTTTCTTTTTACATTTGAACAATTCTGTTAGATTACTCCACCACCTCACCTGCCAGTCCAGCCAAGCTTCTCCACATAGTGACAGCTTCTGTCCTCTTCCCAAGTCTCAGTTCTTCTGCTCCTCTTCCTTCCTTGTCATGGTGACTCCTGCCACCACCATCAGCCCTGTGAGCTCTGCCAGTCCCGTTTCATCTTCAACTCAGCCACCTTAAATATACTGGGTCCAGAAATTGTCACTGACTTCAACACACATGACATAAATGGAGTTCAAGTTTGTCAAAAAGATAAATGGCACACAAGCTTTTGGGTATCAGCATTCATTATATTTTGGCGACAAAGTGCCTTCAGTATTTCAGCATTTATTTAAAACTGTAAATTGTAAAATGTATACCTCTTCAGTCAAAGTGCCCAAATGGGACACCAGAAATGTCACATTTAGAAGCAGTAATGGTGATAAATGCACTGGCTAGTTAAACAGATGGCATGTGAATGGTATATGATTCCTTCACATCCTTTATCTGAATCCTTTACGTGGCAACTTTGAACCAACTCACAACAACAGAGATTTTGTTGACAGATTTTCAAAATAAGAACATTGCTGCAAAGTTCAAGAGTTTCAACTTGAATGTGTATGATACCGTAGTGATGAGTAGTATTTGGTAGGACATTTTGCACATAAATAATTAATTGGTAATTTCATTGACTTTTGAACATCTCTCAAGGACTTTGATACTTAAAACCTGCAAGTGATCTTTATCCTTGTGTATAAGCTGTTGGTGCACTGAGCTTTTGCTTAATGCGCCCAAAGTAAGGGTGTCATTGATTCGTGCCAAAATTGCAACTCCTGTTCTGTTTGTTGCAGCCGTTTCTCTTCTCACCTTCACCCATCTTGCACGATAAGCAGCCTGAATCCTGATATGTGTCAGGCTGAAGTTTCAGTGCTGTGACTCAGCTGTTGTTGAAAGTTTTTAGGCCCTGTTAATTGAAAGAGAATAACTGAACCCATATAACCACGTAAAAAATACATCAGTCTTTTAATTCAATGTGAAGCTTATAAGCTCTTGGATTTGTAGATATTGCTTAAGGCTTTATGATTTCATTGTTCAAAAGCAACAAATGAAAATGTCTTTTACCTTGTGGCAGTTAAAGAACTCACAAAATCTGGTGTTCCAAACGAATATTTTTTTAATTGACTCAATTGGCTTTAATGCTTTTTTTGTTCATTATTCACACCGCAGTTATCTATGTTTTATATTAACAATAAAAATAAAAGGCTACATGTAATATAAAAGATGTCACACCAATAGATAATTATAACCAGTCTCCAGTTCCCCTCAGGTCAAAGGAAATTTTTTGGATCTCTCAGCTCACTGACTGCTCTCCTCACCCTTGGTTCCTGCAGCAACAGTCATCTGTGCACTACCTGCTTCGTGCCAAAAGGCAGACAGGCATACTTGGTAACAAGCTGCTGAATATATGATGACTTAGGAGCATGTGTGGTTCCAAGACTATTTTTATTTCTAGAGGAACTTGAACAAACCATGAGCTGCATGCTTTTTTGATAAGAAAGACACCGGCTTTTGTCACATCATTCACAAAATATAGGCTATGTCTATCACTTTGTTGTAATCATTTGTGTGTGGGTAGCCAATTTTACACCCATAAAGTGGCAATCTTCATCAGTGTTTACATAAATGGTATTAAAATGGGGATTTGAAATCGCTTTATTAACAAAAAACAAAAACAAAAAAAACTTTCAGGGCCGTTGCAGTGCAGTAAACCAAAACTGACCTTGAAATTCTTTGTGACGTGCCAGCCAGAATTTGCATGATTACGAAGTTTTATAATGCCATGACCCCTTTGCAAATGCCATGGTGCGACTGTATTACAGTGACTCTGCTGTACAGTTCCACTGACTTTGTGAGCTTGCATCAATCCTGCTTTGCGCTGTAATGATCTGTGTGACCAAGTGATGAGTGTAGAGGGACAGCGTTGTGCTTATGCAACTCTGTTTGCGCAAGTGTCATCTTGAACTTATCTCTCACAGGGAGGAAGACAAATAATATTAATTAGCATTGAAACAAAGAACCATTTTCCCCCAGTACCTTACGCTTTTTTACAAGCTTGCTAAAAATAGTCCCTGCTGTATGATCAAGGAGATTTTAATTGCAACAGCATATGCTTTAATTACAGGAGGTTTTTTTGCAAATGTTTATTCCCGATGAACTTTTGAACTGAATAACCAAGCTGCATATTATCATTGTTTTGCTTCTCTTGTTCAACTGTTTCCTTGTAAAGGCCCTTCTAGTCATGATGGATCTTTTCTTGGGCTACTTGCAATCTTTTTCTTTGGAAAGGAACAACTAACTGCTACCACCATACATGAGAAACTGACCTAATAGAAATCGTAGCATCCCAGAGCTTTGTCATGTCAAAGGCTGAAACAGAATAGTATCACCTCTTGTTTAGTGATTATTTTTCTCTGTCCATGTGAAACTAAAGCAGAGATGGGAAATATACATTTTACCAGAGGGCCATACTGACATAGCTAAAGTAAAATTAGAGCCACACATTGTGTAAAAGAGCATAACGTGGAATATAGCTACAATGACGATATAAAACAATGTTGAACAACATAAAAACCATCCATCTATATCAGCAATTAAATTAGGCTACATCTTGTCAGTTCTGTGACTGTTACACAGGTGGATGAGAAAAACAGTGGAGTGGATTTGAGTATAGCATCATTCATTAGTCTCAGGATTTCTTATCATAATCAGGCTTCTTATAGATTTTTTGAAGGGTTGTTTTGCTTCAGTTTTAGAATATTCCTGGGGACGATTTAAGATGGTCCGTGGGCCAGTGCTGGCTCGTGCAATTGCATGGATTAAAGCTTGTATAGCCCATGAAAAACATTCTCTTTATTTTCTTAGGGATAAAAACGAAATAAATAAATAAAAATAAAGAGAAAATAAAGAAAATTACACCACACATCAAACAAAATTCACCGTGTTCTTCAGGCGAAAACATTTATCTCCTAATAAATGTGGAGCCAAGCAGCAAACCCTCACCTCGTTCACTTTTTTTTAAGGTCTATCAATAGCAGCTGAGACGAGGGGGGAATGCAAACACTCCCTATCAGCCGTGTTCCTGAAGCAGTTGGTTAAGCGCAGTCTATGTGTTTGGAATCTTAAAGGCAAGGAGCCACACGTGCTATTGAACACTGAAGAGGTCAGAAAGGAAGTGACAGTGAGAGAGAGTGATACAGAAACACTTAAGACACAGGCAGTATTTAGTCCTTTCAAAACTGTGATGGGGATCATTTGACATAACGCCGCAGGGGAAATCATTTGCATATATCTGGTTAATCCACACCTATTCCCCTCACTTGACAATGTCAAGGAGACAATTCAAGACTGGAGTCTATGAAATAGATTTCTCCCTTGGCTAGTAACTGTAAGGTAATTCATCAATTTTTAAAGAATATGTGACACTAGGATTTGTCTGTTTATACTGAAAGGTAAATTAAGGAATTATAGCAGACAGAGAGTACTATGCCTATGTTGAGATAAGTTAAGAAATGTTGATGGAGCTTAGGCTACTTTCAGACTGCAATGGATTAGGTTGAGAAAAGGAAAAGAATTGAAATGCAAATAAGACGGGATTACTGAGAGAGCATTCACTCTACCAGAGCCTCCTCGATTAACTGCTGAAATACTGGTTGCATTTGAAAAGTGTCTAAGCCTAATGATTATTCTCTCTTTACTTACTTTTGTTTATAGCAGGGTAATGACTCAATAAATATCTTGTTATTGGTGAGATATGAAGAAAGAAATAGGAGAATTTTTATCACTTTGCTTTGACTGTTACTCAGAATTCATTGTGCATAATCATCCAATCTAAGATGATAATAATTGTACTTTTTCCACACAATCTATTAAACTGTGTCTCTGTGGCAGAGAGCGCCTATTTCTGAAACACGTTTGCACTGGTTAGGGTTAACCTGAAAACATTATTTTCGTTATCTCCTTAGATGGATAAAGGATTTATTTGACTATCCAATGAGTTACGTTTGAATCCAGAGAAAATGGTGCTAAATGAGAAACTGAATCATATCAACTTCAAAAGCATGCTTCCTGCAACCCCAGAACTGTGAAATTTGTAGCTGCGGGCATGGCACTGACTTGAAAGTCCCAAAATGTGAATTCTCTTTATAGTTTTTTCAGATCTGTGAAGAAAAGGGAAGGTATTTATTGACTCCTCTCTACCTTATGACAGAACAGCAACTCCCTTTGAATGTGCTTCTTTTATCTTTGATGGGTGTGTAGATTGGGTATATTGTTATAAGCACTATGTGCTGTTGATCGAATGTAAATACATTTTCCTTGTGTGTTATTTTAACTTTAAAATTGTGTTTCCAGTGATCTTATGACATGCACACATTGTATTTTAATTATTTATTTAATGTGAGTGTCTTGCAAATATTCAAATGCTCAAAAATATCAAGCTGCCATGGAAATATTGCACGATTGCTACTCTGTCAGAATGTGATGTTTCCTAAGGGAAGAATGCTCTCTGCTGGCAAGTTTCAGGCATAGCACAATGCTCTCCCTCCATTCATTCACTTCTAATTCCCCCTGCAGGAGGCAGTGGCATAAGAGTGGCCTGCTGCGTCCTCCAGCTCCTCCTGGGACATCATCAAGTGCTCCCACACATGCAGACAGATGTAGAGTTGATTGAATTTGTCTTTTATAGTGCTCATTTCTGCCCCTGTCACCCCATATCACTCTTCTCTCCCCAGCAAGTGACTTAAAGGATGTGACAGAATGAGAGAGAAAGGAATTAGGGCACTTGCTTGTGGCCTGAGCTTCACTTCAGGTTTATTCTGTTTTCCCCCTTAATTCCTGAAGCGGAAAACTTCAGATAATCACACACTTCAATTTTAAATCTGCTCAGTGCATCTGGGAATTATTACTGTTAAAATATTTCAACCAGCTGTGGAGGTTTTTTGCCTTTCTTTTTGGCACTGTCCAACAAAGAGTCCTTGAAGCGGCTTTTTGTTTAGGGCAGCTGGCAAGATTAAAGCACCAACAACATCTTCAGGGAGCCACAAAGAAAAGGAGAGATAGAACGGGAAGGAACAAACATTTTAAGAATGGTCAGCACACCTGCAGTCTCACCACACAAGGGCTCATTTCAGCTTTTTTTTATCATGTTCCTAGACACTGATATGTAAGCAAAAACGGGATGATTTCCGGCATTGCACTGCTTTCCATGCATGTCAATAGATTGCAGGAATCAACTTGCAAATTCGTACAACATATATCCAATATGAAAATACTCACAATTTATTCATGTTTTATTAATAATTTTTAACCGTGAAAAGTGATGCATACAGTGTTTTTCCATGAGTGGGATTTAGGAAATTGCATTGAAATGCCATACTGTCAGTAGCAAACACACTCTTGAGTTACAAGCAAAGAAAACAGGAATGTAAAAACTCTGCAATAAAAAAATCTGTTCCACAAGCAACTCTGTACTACTGCTACACCACTTTGTGTTTACAGCTACAAGGCAAGAAAAGGTGTCACAGAAAATAGTTCTAACAATTTCTTTCATCCTTAAAAAAAAACATAATAACAAACATGACCTGCGGAGCAAAGCCATTTTAGGATAGCTCGGAGGAGTCAAAAGTAGCTGAATTTGAGAACATGAGTTCTATTAGGAATAATTTCCCAGGTTTAGTGGCTATGTGACTAGTTTATGACTTGTAGACTCAAACTTATTTATTAGGTAACACTGGCTGAAAATTCCAAGCAGTGCCAGATTTACATTAATTCTTCATATTAATGGGCAAATGCTTAAGAATGGTGTATCCTACTACTCTAAAATGTCGTTTTTAAGCCAATCAGGAAGGTGGTTGCACAAATCGTGGCTTAAAAGCAAGTGAATATAGTTGATTTCATAGTTATTAAGCAATTGCTGAGCAGCTAAAGGCTATACATTTTGACTTACTCATCTTTTACATAACTGTACTTAATGTTCTATCCATACAGGTTAATTTCATTCAAGGTCTTCACTCACTTTCAAAAAATAAAGTGTATTTTATTGACAGTTTAGGTCCATCATCATTTAATGATGCCAGTTTGTCTTGTTAATCTTTTGAACTTTGTTTAAATTTTACTTTAAAGTTGTTGTTTTTTTTAAAGTTGAACTACAACATTATAGAAAATGATATCCAACATGAGGCGTTCTTTAAAAAAACTCACCAAAGATGCAAAAGATAATGACATCGCCCACATGATGAATGAATCATAGCTGAATTTCCTACTGTCATGTTTTTGTTTCCACTTAATTTACACTGTAAATGTTTCTAGCATTTGTTTTTGTATGTATTTCTCCTGTTGTGTATTTATTCTTGTTGGCTTTAAATGGGACCTAAAATTCTGTTTGACCTCATGTGAACAGATGTGTTGAAATGACAATAAAAACCCTTGAATCCTTGAACACTTTAATTCACTGTCACAATGGTCTTGAATAAACAAGCTGCTTGCATGAGCAGAACATGCAAGCATGTTAGCTTTGCTAAGGAAATGAAAGAAGACCCAGATCCATGTTTGAATTTGAAAAAACATGTTAGACATAAAATGCTGTTATTTTTGGTTTTCATTTGCTAAAAGGTTGTGGCATCCCATTTTAATCCTGTCTTTATTAAGTTATATAACAAGTTTTGGCTTTCCAGGTGTCGTAATACAGATTCCTAAACAAGCATTGCCTTTAATTCCGTATTCACAGTGACATATTTAATGTGCAAACTGGGCAGGTTCACACTTGAGATAGAAAAACTGACCTCTGAAAAGACTATCATCATTGATTTGAATCAGGAAAAGCTTAACATTTAAGTAAACACACAAGAACATACAAATGTTAAATGTATTTTATACTACAGCCAGGCATTGAAAAGCTGATGCTTTAGTTTTCATGTCAAGTTTTTACAGTCTTGAAATGTAAATGTAAAAATATATTTTTACAAAAATCTCAACAAAAAAACATCTTTGCAATACAAAACATCTTTTATTCTGCAATGTGCAGATATTTTGCACACTGTAAAGATTTTCCAGAAGCCTGATGGTTATATAGTTTGCAACGGACTCCATATTTTCTCCACTTCACTGTGGCTCTTACAGGTCTGAGCTCCATTATAGATTGTCGTAGAGTTTGCAGTGCAGATATGCCAGCTTTTCGGCTCTGCTTTTCCTCAGCAATGGAAACCACTCTTGATAACTAAGCTCTACAACCCTATAGCCTGCTATCTTTAACTGCCTTCTCTTCATGGCATGAAGTCCCAGGAGCTGCTGTGACTGGGAGCAGAAGTGGTTCCTGTTCGAGACCTGTACGGCAATTTTGACTATCTCATTGGAGTCCTTGCGAGAAGACCCAAGGTGACTGGGTTTGGTCAGAGTTTCTATAATATCAGTGGTCAAGTCTAGCACTGTGTCAAAGAGTCTCCCACTTTCATCGGGCCGTAATCTTTGAAGAGATGTAGTCTTCACTTTAGGTGATTGAGCCAAAGGCGATTTTGTGTTGTTGTTTTTATTTATCAACTGTGCTAAAAGTTCATCAGTTATTGTAACTCCTACATTTAATTTCCCCCAACCCTGATTAGAAGGAAATGTGGATGAGCTTTGTTCTAGAGATGCTTGGTTCACAGGTACAGGCTGCCCAGTGGAGTTGAGGTGCACTTCCAGGTCAATGGAGCGAGTATGGGGAAGGATCATTCTTTTACATACAAACTCCTCTCCACCAAGCAGATCTTTCAGAGCAGATTCTGCCTCCTGAACCTCAGGTTTCTGGCACACATCTGACTGAGCAAACGTCCACAGCATTTCTGTAACCTCATCTCGAAGTTCATTGCTCAGTCGAGGGCCAGTCCACTGAGGCAACTCCAAAGCTACAACTCCATCTAAAGTGAACAAATCCTTCTTCAGCTCAAGCTGTGTGCATTTCAGTGCTAAGTTGATAAAATCAGGGCTCAAGGCTAATGCAATTAGGTCCTCTGGGAACTGTGAGACAAAGGCCAAGCCTAAAAGACCAGTGAGCAGATGCTCTGGGTATCGTTGAAATTCAGCTTTCCTTTGCCTCAGGGATTCTGTAAGACTTGGATAGAAGCTTGGACTCCGTGATGGGAGAAACCCTAATGTGCCATAAGCCCACAAGAGTTTGCATGAGTCTTTACTTCTGCAGTGTGGCACTAGCAAGGGTACTCTGTCAGCGACAGCAGTAAGGATACTGTCATTACTGTAATGAAGAGCAGAACAGGTCAGTACCACGTGCATTAGCCCCTTGACACCCATTCTGTGGGCACGCTTAGGAACTTCCTCTGCCATGGCCTCCAGCCATGCCCTGTGATATAAATAACTGAAACGCAAGTACTTCAACACATTCACCATGGCAAAGTCGCTCATCTCCTTCACAAAAGAGAGTGCCTTATCGACAATGCGAGTTACTGCACTCTCAGATATTGAAGTTTGGGATTTAAAGAGTCCTAAGCATATAACACCAACCTCCTCAGGTCGCAATTGTAGCAAATGATGCATGAGAAGCTGCTCCAGAGGACGGATCAAGTCTTTTGGACACTGCCTACCCTCTCCCAATATATACAACAGTTGGACCAGCTCGGGCACGCCCAATTGTCCCAGATGCAGACGAACAGAGTCATAGAGGTGCAGTAGGAACTGAGGTGCCTGCTTCCCTATACAGCGCCACAAATCAGCAGCTAAAATCAACTGATGCAAAGTCATCTGACTGGACCGGCAACTCAGCTCAGTCTCGTACAGTTCGAGTACAGCGTGGGCAGAGGGCATGCCCAGCCACACAAATGACTGCAGCACCTCCAGCAGCTGAAGTTGAGTAAAGTGGCGAAGGTGTTCCACGGAATATCGGAGGAGCATGATGAAGCGCTGGTCACTCCTCACTAACGGCATCTTGTCTGGGTGCAATCGACTGAGCTCCAAAAGAAACTGAGACACATCAGATGCTTTCATGCTGCCCTTTAAAACAGCCACTTTTTGGAGCAGCTGCATTGCCTCCTCCCATTTGAGTGGGTGAGGTCTTTGGTTAAGGTCTAGGCTCATTGAGGCATACTCTGGTCTGCATTTGTGGAAGGCACGCGTCTCTACTTTAACATCTGGTAGTACAGGTTTTCTCTGGTAAGAGGACGCTGAGGGGATCTCTGGTTCAGAGCTTTTATTGAAAGCCAAGTCCAGAAGAGTGTTCTTTGAGCTGGAGAGGTGTCGTGAGCAACTCACACTGTAGCGATTGCTCCGTTGCCAGAAAGAAGGTGCGAGAGTGGGTAGACACTGCTCATCTTCATCGTTGTCTGTTTGGCTATGGGAGGCTGCAGAGTTCAATGCAGAGTGATGATATGAAGAAGGGCTGTAACGGAGCCTGTAACCTTCTAAACATACTCCATTGTGCTGCGACAAGATTCTCTTTTCCTCCAGATCATCAGCTTCATCCTCTGGTTTGATATACGCATGCTGAGCCCTGGCAAAGCCTTTTCTCAGGCCTGGGAGGTGGCGTAGCCTGGGCATCCAGCGACACACCACACAGGTAGCCATGGGTGTACCACACTAGAAAACATAGCAAAATACAGCAAAACAAAAGTCATGTGCCAAGTCAAGTAATGTGCCAAGCAAAAACATATCTTACAAATGAATAAATTATACATTGTTTGTATTAAAACCACAATTAAAAAGATAAAGATTCATACAGATGAGCTTCCTTGTTAGTTTTTAAAGGTTGAAACTTTAGATACAAACATAAAGCTGCTTGTCAATCGTGACATACACTATTTTTTTGTTATGGTGGCTATAATAATGCACTTTGTAGCTCTTTCCGAGACTGACTACAATACATGATATTTCTCTCTTAAAATTACAGTTTAAACTAAACGATAAACCTAAATTATTTAGAGATTTACATGTTAAAGTAGTCTGTCCATCTGTAAACCAACAGAGGTCAGACACGTTTTAGAATGAGACAGCAGGAAACACGATGCTAATTTAAACTACACTAAACTAAAAGTGCACAAATCTGTATGTATTTTAACCAGATCGTTGAACTGACCTTTTACGATCCAAAAGCAACACGTGCAACGGTGAGAAACCTCAAGAAATCATGGCAGGAACACACAGCATTAGTCTGTTAGAACGACTCTTCTGACAGACCTACGGCAACCCCACCGGAACTCGTGAATTTGATTTTCAAAATAAAATAAACTTTACATTATCAGCTACATTGTTATACGCATACATATTCTAAAACAAATTAATACATCAATTTGAAATATAGAGCACTGTATTAGCACGCCGCATTTTAATTTAATCCTTAGATTTAATAATAATTGCCTGTAAAAGTACCGTGTCTGACTATATGATATTATTATGGCAGGTTGATCTAACTTCCGTGGAGAGCAGCGTGTGACCTATGGCAGCTGGGTAGGTTCAAAACTACTCATTCAACGAGCCGCAATGAGAACACATCAGCAATAACACAAGTTGTGTTAACTGAAACTAATTAATAATAATTATTACATTTGATCAAAACAAAAAAACACCCTACCTAACCTAAGATGTTCGCATACCATAAAAACCATTCATGTTTAAATCTTATTTTACATCAGTACCCAGTAGTACATAAATAAATGTGATTCTGGAACTAAGAAACAATGTAGATATACAACAATTTTTGTGATAATTACTTTTATATTTTATGTTGATTCAATGGTTACAGTACTGTGCAAAGGTCTTGAGCTACCTTGTTTTTTAATTCGTTGCTAGGAAATGGGAAAGAGCTTGAAAGTCAGTATTTGGTAAGACTAACTTTATGCGTCAACATAACTTGGACTATTTTTTTTTTCTTATTTGTTAATTACATAACTTTCATGTACTGTTCATCTGCTCTAACATTTTTAAGGCCTGCCACTTCTTCTTTTGTGTTCCAAGCTCTTTGGGAGTCAACTTGTTAGTGCAAAAATACTATTTTATATTTTATGTTTTTATATGGCAGATATTATTTATAGATTTTTTTCATATTTATAATTCAACAAAAAAAATGGGAACACATTCTGTGTTTTTTGACAGGCTTCTAGTAAAGAAGATGCAGAAGAACAATTTAAAAGTTCTTTGCTAAGTTGTCTGTTTTTTGTAGATACAAAACTGCTTCAGCCTTAGAGTTTGGTAACTTTTTTTTTTATGTTGGAACGATTCAGGACGGAACTGAAAATGAATAAAAACATCCAATGTTCAAAGAAAATTTTTAGCATATCTTCAGAAAACCTGGCATTTAATTCATTGGAAGCAAAATATTAAGAAAAAAGGGGTAACTCTTTTTCGTATTTGTTGTGTGAGAAGCTGAGCTATCAAACTAGGTTATACTGTAAAACATGTTTTATTTTTAAAATCTATCAATTTTTTTCTTTTCTTTTTCCCTTTCTGTTTATTTAGGTATGACCAACGTTAATTATTATTGTCCTGTTTAGATGTCCCATATTTTATTCAAGTGTGTTTATTCTAATATTTCTACACATAATAATTTCTTAATTCCAAAATGTACTGCCCAAGTCTAAAACAAGTTGTATATCAGAAGATATGTAAGGGCACAGACACTCGCTGCCATTTGAAGTCTTTAAGTTTTTCACTCTATAGATCCTGTCTTGCTCCTCCTTACTGTTGTTTCAAAATTTTATTCTTTTATTAATAAATTTGTTAATTTATTTTAAAACAGCAAACAATTCATGTTCAGTTAACTTGAATTGTTTGCGTTTTACAGATAATGAAAATGACCAATCTAATCAATTTGATTTAAAAAAAAAAAACATAAAAGTTGGTTGAATAGAAAAATATCTGGTTTTGATGTTTTTCTTTCTCTTAAATGCAACACAACTTCTTTCTGTGAAAGATTCATTCCTAACACTAAAACTGTCTAAGATTCAGTTTAATTATAAAATTGTGGTGAGTAAATTCTAAGTGTTTTAGTTTAGTTTTATTACACTTAGGCAAGCTCACTGTCACATTTTTACCACATGAGATTCTACATATTCTCTTCAAACACCTCGATTTTAAACAACAGTTGTTGCTGTTGTTAGTTTTTGAAGATTTCCACTATATGCTGTATCCATTCTATGCCTGCAAAAAAACACTGTTAACAAAATAAAAGATTGATTTGTAATGTTGCCACCCCCATGTTTTTGTTTGCTTGTTTGTTTTTTGAATCCTCAAAGTGAATTTTAGGAAATGTTAAATATGTCACAGAAATAACAGTTAAAGTGAGACTTACACCTCTTTGAAATAGTTATTGTATCTATTTTATTTGTTGTTGTTTTTTTCATTAAAGTGCAACATCATAATCGTTCATATGTTTTCAATGCAATGCTTTCTGTCACTGAAATTAACATTTGCATTTCTCTTCTGTTTGAGCAGAAAGGGCAACTTCAAAATCTGTGCCTCCATTGTGTGACTTCACACATGAATGAATCCAGGGGTTAGAGGTGAACTACACTGACCTATGTGCAAGACAATTCTCTCATTTCTGCTGGGAACACTTCTTATGTCCTTTGAGAAGGTATAGCCCCAGCAAAAGACACTGAGCCATGTAGGTGGCCTTTGGATTCCCTTTGTAAAACTTGTTGCTGACATTAATGAATATTTTTATGTTACTAAATGTTACAGTTCAATTGTATACAGAAGCATGGTGGTATAGTCTTTCATTAAACTAAAGATATAAATCTATTATAATATTTTTTTAAATTTATCTAATATTGTAAATAATGTCAAATCAAAAACAAAACAAAAAAAAACTAAAACATGGAAAGTCGAAAAATTGTATCATCATTATTATTCGTTTAATTTCTAAGGTTCTGTTTTGGTTACACTGCGTCAAATTCTGGTCAGCTACAAATCTGAAAAGCCATCCCAGAAAATTCCCCAAATAATACGTTTTATGTAGTAAACAGATTTAGCACACAGACGTATACTATCATCCAGTTTAAACAAATAGAATACATTTATTTTTCGTTAGATCGAATTATTTTAAGAATGTATTAAATTTCATAAAACATTTTTATTCCACGTGTAAACATCACCAAAATCAACTTAGAGAGCCTTAAGGCGTCCCGTCCAGTGATTATAATGGGAGGCAATTTGATATATTTTCCCTTATTGAAACGGCTTATCTATGTGACCACCTTTGTATGTATAGCTACAATATATGAATTAAGTGAGGAAACTTCAGAGTCCCACTTGGAGAGGAAGTAGAGGATTTATGCTAATGAAGGAGTTGAGGCTCCGCTACGCTGGCTGGGAACCGCCCTTCATTCACCACATGGTTAAAAGGAGAGTCTACTCGCGCCACTTTCGCAATCTTACTACGATTCCCAAAATCCTAGCAAATCATAATAGTAGCACATGGTTGTGCACTTTTTGGAGGGGGTTACACGTCTTAGCCGATGTTTAATCTGTGAAGTCTGTGTTCTTTTTTTTTTAAATTTTGCAGATGTCCAAGAAACTGGGTAAACGGTAAGTCTGAACAAGTGAGTGAAGATGGTGGATTTTTTTAGTGTCTTATAAGGCGCGTGTTGTTGGCAAGAAACCTGTTGTTAGCCTTTTTTGGGAGATGCGGTAAACGTCGGGAAAGTGAAATGCGCTGGGTTGACTTCGGTACGTGTGTGCGCTCTAACGTATATGCGAGGAGGGGAGAAGAAAGCGTTTTAATGGTCAAGTTTCCGCATTTTTAAAAACAAATGTTGTAGGAGCGCATGGCAACCTCTCCTCCATGGCAGGAGAATGAGGGAGATTTGAAAAGCATGTGTTGCCGCTGCTGTTGCACCTCTTGTCGGTACCTCGGGGAAGTGGTCCACACTCGTAAAACGATAAAATTAAATAACCGCTAAAAATTTTGGCAAAAGCCCCAAGTTGTAGACACACGTGCCCGCGCTGTCTGCCGTCTGTTTGTAGAATTTTTAAGTTTTCAGTCATTTCGGGTTGCGGTGGTGTACATTTAAAAGTGCCTCCAGAACAAAGCAGCAGCAGCACATGGGGTTCTAGCAGGCCGCGCGCCTTTGCTATCCCGCGAGCTGCCGAGTTAGCAGCTAACGCTAATATGCCAATAAAAACATTGTGATTTCATAATAATAACATAATTGTCACTAGCTGCGCGGGCTCTCTTATGTTTATTCAAACGCCGCTGTCGGGGTTTACAAGCACCTGGGAGCACGTGTACTGATCTCTAATTAGCATGTGTGAGTTAGCCATACTGAAATAACTAAGTTGGCTAAGACAAGGGGCAATACAATGCTTAGAAGTGGACGGGGAGTGGAAGCTAATATCCAAACATTACCAGCATACTTCGTGAGATTACTAGGGTATTGGGTTAAGTGTTGTCTTTAAGGAATACTGATAGGTGAACAAACTTTAATTGGATAATTATCTAAACACACTAGCAAGCTGCACGCGTTAGCCTGTTTGGCTAGCGCATGCTTACAGCAGACTGTTTTGATGGAGCCCTCGCGTAACTACTAGCTTGTGTGCTGGATTCTGCGTTTTAAGTTTGGAGCAGTTGCGGTCTCACGCGTGGTCCACAGACTAGTCATTATAAGCGAACGCCTCACGTGCGGCCAGTTTTAGCTGCTTGTGTGTGCACGGACACTGTAACATCGTCGATGTAGTCCCATGTGCTGTTCTTGCAGTGGCTATTAGGGTTTTTGTTTTTTTTTTTTTTTTTTTTAAACTGTGGACTCCTGGGCGCCATGTTAGCGGGTGGGGGAGGGGTACAGAAATGTGGCTGGAGTACAAGTGTTGGTATCCATGAACAGTCCCGGTTCAGACTCCTGATTTATCATTTAGCTTTAAGGTGTTCGAGGTTATTGGCGTCTCTGACGCTATCATCTCGATTGCCATACGGGAAGCTTGGCTGCTTGAGATTAATTGGAACAGAGTTTTGGGTTTGGGGGGGGGGGGGGGGTCAACGGACGCATGGTGTATAGCTACTCTTGAATAACAGTTTTTGCAGAATGTCCTGAACGTTATATTAATGCAACGATTGAAAGTGAGTGGGGTGTGCATACAGAGGGGGAAAGTCTTTCATGGAACCTCAAAATATGTGCAGAGATGGCGAATAATTGTCCAGGATTTACAAGGACAATTTAAGCACTCAATAAATGTGCATGTATTTGTGTAATTAAATTAATGATTTCTCCAGCAACTTAAAAAAACCTAATTCCTAAAAGGGTTTATAATATCTTGACCCCTAAAAATCGTCATGAAGTTTAGCCTTACAAGGACCATTCTAGTTGGGAGGGAAATGTCTTTTCTGAGTGAGTTCATACACCACACTAATCACAGTACTCTTTGCCCGTTCAACTTTGTCAAGACTCTGCAGATGTATGAGATCGTTACTGTATACTGAGTTTGATCTTTTGAATTTTTATTAGAGAAAATTACCTACGTCAAAACTTGTCAAACTGCAGCTAACCTCTAACATTTGGTAAACCACAAACTGATAAATGTTAGGCTTGAGTTGGGTATAAACTTTCTTGTACAATGTCTTTGTGTATCTTTTTTGTTATTCCTACTGTTAATGCTACATCTTATTTATCCCTACAGAACCCCATTCACATCTGTCTCCTGGGCAGTCGTCACTGTGGCTTTAAAGGCACAGTAATGCAGTCTGTGAGGAGAACGTCACACGAGCAGTTTACAGTCACTGTAGTGCCAAAGTGCTTACAGTGCAGGTAGTTTTGTTCAATTCTACTGCAGTGAAGGCACTTTCAGCACTCTTCTGATAATATTAACTGAAGGAAGCTGACTTGTTCACAAACACAGCCTTTATGTTGCAAGTCCTAAGTAGACTGAATCCACATACACTTGTAAATAGACATCTGGCAAGACCTTGTCGTCTTGCTGTGAGGCTCAGCCCCCCTGATGTTCTGGAGCAAAGCAGCTGTGTAAGAAGCAAACATGCTAAATGGTTGTTAGATGTTGTATATCCTGTCACTGTGGAAAAGTGCACAGAATTGGAGCAGCTGCTGATTTGTTTTTGTATTTTTATTTGACTTTATGTATGAGGAGAGGAGTCTTAAAAAATTGTTACCTGGCAAAATGTGACTACTACTAGTACTTATGCTAAGGTGCATCTAGTGCAGATAGTGAAGTAGACTAGCACCTACTGCCCTAAGTGCTCCTTCTGGCATAAGGGGCTGGGACTCTCATCTGCCATGTATCTCTGTATGCATACATGTGAGAGTGAGAGTTTGGGTTTTTTGAAGTATATTTGCATGGACACTCTTAATCTTAATTGTGGCTGTCCTCCGTTAGTTTTGCGTAGTTGCGCTGCAAGAAGAAATAAGTTGTGCAAATCTATGCAAAACTGACGGTGGCCTGCGTTTCCATCCAAATCCTCTTTGCGCATCGTCTATGAAAGAACAGTCACAGTCTGGTTTCCAGTGCACCTCTGTCAATAATGTAAAGACAAGGTTTCAGTAGTATTAAAGTGCTTATAGTGCAGGTAGTCTTCTTACTGTTTAAATTCTACTGCAATGTGAGCACTTCAAGTACTCCTAGACTGCGTCGTCTTGGGAAAACTGCAGGGGTAGCTTATGCACGTGGGTCTCTGGTTAGTTTTGCTGGTTTGCTTTCAGCTTTTAAATGTACTGCTGTGCAAATCCATGCAAAACTGATCATAGAACTGAAAATAATCTATCAGAAGTGATCCCTTTCTGTGCAGGTTGGGAGAGGTGGCAATGCTCTGTGCTTGTGTGGTATTGCACTTGTCCCGGCCTGTTGAGGACACTGGGAATTGTTCTGCAAGTTCTCCCAGGATACTTTCATAAAATCTGAATTTGATTATCATCTTTTTTTTGTTTTGTTTTTTATGCGCACCTATTCCTAACAAGCTTTTAAACGTAGGTCACTTGAGAGTTGAGGAAATTTCTTGCTTAGAACACCTTGTCATATATCTAAGGAAATATTTACTCTATGCAATGTAAATACAATACTTTATGAATAAATACTTAAATGACTCCTTTGTTCAAGTTTTTCTTCAAATATGTAATTCATTGTTAGTTTGAAAACTTACTTTCAAAATGAGTTTTTGCTTCATGGCACGTCTTAACTGCAGGGTGTACCAATTTCAAAGTGATTTAATCCCACAGGGGTCCTCTGCTGATGATCGCTACACACACTGTCAGAAAAAGGGGTTTCGTGTGTTTCACGCAGTTACCAGTAGGTTGTATAACAGGAGCAGCTGCATTAACTCCAGACATGCTTGCAAAAGCATGGAGCAAGTTTGTCTATATGTACACTTACCATGCATACAGAGGGGTACAAACAAAGTAGTTTTAGATGTCTACTTGTTTGGACAAATATGTAAATACATGTAAAATTGCATTGCCTTACAAACTTCCCAAAACTTGAACTTAATATTTGTCCTTTGCCCACTGATTTGTGGTCGTTATGCAATCTGTTTTATATGAAGTAAAACAATCAAGTCAGCCCTGTAATGACATGTTTATCATGCTTGCGTTCTTGAGATTTTTAAGTTAAAACAAAATATATATATTTTAAAAATATAAATTTTTTTATTATAAAAACAGTCTTGATTAATTGCGCGAACATGCCATGCAGCAGGAGTATGTATGCTTATAATTGCCAGAAGCTTCCACAAACCCTAAAGTTTCTCAATAAAAAGAAAAATGCAATTCTGGCAATTACTTCATGGTTCAGGCGTTTAAGGGTTCATGCAAATCCAGAGTAGTTGTATCTACCTTATTAAATGGAAAACTAGGTGAAACCAGTAACCTCTTTAATAAAAATTGGACACTTAAGAGACAAACTTTAATAATAATAATAATACATTTTATTTGAGGGCGCCTTTCAGAAACCCAAGGTCACCTTACAAAAACACAATTAATAAAAGGAACAATAGTCATAAAATACATAAAATAAGTTAAAATTACAAAACAGAGCGTGACAACAGATAAAATCAGCACTAGAGCGAATAAGCCAGTTTAAACAGATGTGTTTTGAGCTGTGTCTTAAATACGGAGAGGGAGTCAATATTTACAACTTTTAAATAATCTTCCTCGTTTTACTGAGTCTTAACATGGAAGTGGTGTCTGCTGTCATAGTGTTTTGATATTTGTTGGATTTTTATTATTTGGGGAGTTCAAGTAGAGTTTGCAGTTTTACCATCCTCCAGCAGAGGGAGGTAGCTGTGCATTTAAGTGTTTGCTGGTCAGTGTAAGTGGCCCTGTACTGTACAAATGTAACACATTTAAACTGGAGACATGCAAATTAATGACTCCAAATCTGAAGAAGCATGCGCCCCTTAATGTTCTTAGTTTTCACAAAATTAAGACAATATTGGGTTTTATTTATTTTTTTGGTGTCTTGTTCTGCAACGGTTTCTTTTACCTAAACCCCATTGCTATAAATAAGTACTGTGTTAACTGATATCAACTGAGTGAGCGCTCCACTTGTCCTACGGTTCCAAGATCTAGCAGACTTCTGGTCATTGAGCAGAGTTTCCATTATTTGGCATTATATGGTAGGCTGGCAGAGGGAGCCATTCACTGGAGTGTTCATCTTTCATTATCATGTCCTCTCTACTTGACAGACAAGATAAATGGGAAGCATCCAGAGAGGACATGAACTCAAAGATGCATTTCTGCTTGTCAGTCCGTGCAGATTGCTCTAGCAACCTCTATTTAAGTTGATGTCGAGAAAGTCCTATACCTTTATTAGACACAGAATGCTGTGTGACTGTGGACTGTCGGGTAAAAAGCAACCAGTGCATTTAAGTTTTTGTCCAGACTTTGAGATCCAACTATAGCTATGGAAATTAAAATAAAACACCAGAAAGAGTACTCACAATAAAGTCGTATAACTAATTTTTTTTTTCTTTTTGTCATGCAAGCATGTTGGCTTGTTCCTCGTATAGACCAAAATATCTAGCCTAAAAATTACTAGATGTTAATACATTTTGACAGTAGCCGTTTCCAGAGGATGAATCCCATGACCTTGGCGGGTTTTGACTCTTCTTTTGAATGCTATCACTCGTTTTATAACTTTGACATTTGCACAACTTGTCAGAAACTATCTTGGATGAAAAATGGCTCTGTGGTTTTCTTTGGTAAGCATTAATAACTGTGTTTTTAACTTCATTGTAAAACTATGATTCCAAAGGACTTCTGCTAATTTGCATTGTGCCTGGAAAGGAAGTTTCCTTATTTCTACAAATGCAAATGTGATTTTAATATAGTATGACATAGTTATAGTATGGCAATAGCATGATTTGATTATTCGAGGATGGCATTCAAGTTATCAAATGTTGTTACTATTAGAATGGGAAATGAGTGAATACCTGCTGTTTGTGAAATAAAGCAATTGGAAATTAACATATCGCTTTGCAGTTTGCACCTAATCCCCGCAGTACAAAAGCTCTCTCTCCTGGATATACCAGGCTTTTTGTCTTCTTGCTTGATTGCGTTGTTCATCTTGTAGACCTTCTTAATCTGTATTCAGAGTTCAGCCCCTCTTTCTTTCCCTATCGCCTCATTTATGGAAAGAAATGATAGAATTTTTTACTAGCCCCTTAACCCATTAAAGAGGTATTTTTCAGTGCAGGTTTATTGCATTTTATTGTGAACGGTCTTGCCCTCACTGTCCGCTGCATGAGTAGAGATGACACAGAACACAATACTCAGGAAGACATTCATTCACTCTTCCATTGTGCCCTCCTTGTGCTTGAATGCCAAATTAAATTGAAGACAAGACAAAAAATAATAATGATAATAATTAAAAATTCCAAATGCCATGTTTCCTTGAGGGTCAAAATGGGATGGGAGCCTTTTTGTACCCACTTAAACTATTTTAGTTCCCTGGTGAAATTTTTGTAGTAAATTTGTCAAGGATAACAGACAAAGAGAATGTGAGCACTTGAGTATGAGTCATTTTTCATGGAGGTGGGTTTTTCCCTTCTTTTTTATTTTTACTTTTTATCAGTGTTTAATACCCCCCAGCTCACTATCCTGAGCACAAACTCTTGTCCTGATAGCAGTTCCTAACCCGAAGCCATGTGTGGCTCTCATGAAGGCCACAATTTAGCAGATATCAATGTGATTTATGTCTAAATCCTAACCTGAACAGGTCTGTAGAGGTACTGCTTTCATGGTTATCAGTCTGAATTATTTTAGAGAAACCTAGCTGGCTCCTCTTAGTACCTATAGGGCTAATTGAATATTCAGAAGGGACCCTGTGTGTGTGTGTTGATGTTATGTCTCCGGGGATTGTTTAATTCTGCTAACAGACACAAAAAAGCCAGTGTGCGCCATGCTGCTGAGGCTGCAGTTCACTGCTGACATTCACTCCAGTCGGGGTCTGTTCCTTCAGCTGACCTCTGCCTGTTAACTATGGCTCTATCTCAAGGATCATGCCCGACCGGAGTGTGAACTCCAATTTTACGCATGCATATTGCACACCACAGCTGTCAATTTATGCTAATGCGCTTTTGAATCAGCCATGAAAAACAATTAATTTTCTGAGCAGGTTGAGGAGGAGTTTTCTCAAGGAGCTTGATCACAATCTTTAGTGCTGGAACTCTTGCTGACTATGTGGCTTGTGAAGTGAGACATCGACTGAATTCAGTGTCTTTTTAAGATTGCAAAACAATATCTAGTTTGCTTGATATACTGTACTGTTTATTTTTAGACCTGAAACGATCTTAGCTTATTTACGGCCATATTATAGATATGTTATTTTAGCGCTGAAAACAAACAGATGTGGGTCCAACAGTATTGTGTTTTACAGACACTGCTTGGTCTATTGCTTTGTGTTTAAAAGTAAAGACATAATCATAAAAACCTTTAATATAAAGTTAATATTATGTTTTACTTTAATTGTCCTTTTATGACCAATCATGAATATTTGGAGCAATGAAAATGATTTGAAACATGGATTTTATTTAATTGAAGAACAC
Organism: Haplochromis burtoni; assembly: GCF_018398535.1. Taxonomy (NCBI): domain Eukaryota; kingdom Metazoa; phylum Chordata; class Actinopteri; order Cichliformes; family Cichlidae; genus Haplochromis; species Haplochromis burtoni. Next base: position 1,629,909 of record NW_024582409.1, on the reverse strand, counting down.
ATACAGGGCGGTTTAAGGATGAATATGGGAAGCTGTGTGTAAAGTAGAGGGCACAGAATGCAGTGTGTGCAAGAGAGAGCATAACTGTGGCTATTCGGTGAATTGCTAAAGCACACAAAATGTCTTTAACCAAACTGCTTTCATGCTACCAATCTCTGACCTATTTTCACTCACTCTTGCTGTCACCTGTCTCTCATTTCCTGTCCTTAGGGAGTCAAAGTTCCCTTTGGCTTGAAAGCCTCTCCAATCTTTTTTCATCTGCCCAACTAATTTCCAGTAGGTCAGCCAGTAAGATGAACTGGCAGAGGTTTCAGTGCTGCAGATGTTAAAGCATCAACTGCTCCACAGTTTTCTGGCCCCGAAGTGTGAGAGGCAATTTCAGGGTTATTAGTGAAGTGACAGCGGTTTTACTGTATTTCATATGTACATCTCCGTGGACACACAAAATCTGAAGTTGCATCAAATGATGTAATGTTTTTATGTGTTTTTGAATACAAATGAAAATCAAAAAATTTAAAGATGCTTTTTATGGTGCCAATGCAGTGTGGGAGCTTTATCTTGTCAGGATTATTTTATTATTATGTATTTAAAGAGGCTAAACTAAAGAACAAATAAAGTGAAGCTTCGGTTTTGGTCATAAAGGGAGAAATGGGGTGGTCAGTCCCAAATAGTCCACCTATACCAACTGTCTGATGTTCAGTGTTATTTATTAGTAGAAAACTTAAATTTTTGTGTTTGCAAAGCCTATTAGCAGTTTTGTTTTTTGCAGGCTGGAGCTTTTTTGATTCTAAACAACTGCTTGCTGCGTTTGGAAAGAGATTGATGAAAGCAGTGAGACTTAACAGTAACACTGTGGGTTGTAAACCTAAGACACTGAGCTAAGCAACACTAAAAGACCACTGAATTAAGGAGAACCACAGAGTTTGGTGGGAAATATCCACATACAAATACTGTTTGACTTCACTAAGAACATTATGCATTCCTATAGCAAATATGTGTTTGGTATTTTCTAATTCTTATGTATTTATTTAGCTAAAGGTTGCACATTAGTATTAGCAGGATGAATGAGAGTGATATACTTCCATGATGGTTGAAGCTGCGTACAGTGCATCCAAAAAGTATTTACAGAGCTTTACTTGTTCGACATTTTGTCAGGTTACAGACTTATTCCAAATTGATTAACTTTTTTTTAATTCTCCACATAATCCCCCATAATGACAAAGTGAAAATGTTTGCTTGATATTTTTGCAAATTTATTAAAAGTAAAAAAATATATATATAAAAAAAAAAACCCTAAAACATTTACATAAGCATTCACAGCCTTTGCCATGACACTCAAAATTTTGCTCAGATTTTCCCACTAACCATCTGTCAGATGTTTCTATAACTAAGTCCACTCGTGGTAACTTCGTTTGATTGTACATGATTTTTAAAGGCACACACACCTGTCTATATAAGGTCCCATAGTTGACAGTGCATATCAGCAAAGTCCAGGAAATAGTCTGTAGATATCTGAGACTGTATTTTATCAAGGCACAGATCTGGGGGTGTATATAAAAATTTCCGTAGTAGAATGAAGATTCCAATGAGCACAGTGGCCTCCACCATCCGTAAACGTATCATCCATAAATGCATACATGTACATATATAAATTTGCAAGGAAACCTTTTTCACTTTTTCATTATGGAGTATATAGTGTGTAGAATTTTGGGTTGAAAAATGAATTCAGTCCATTTTGGATTAAGGCTATAACATGACAAAATATGGAACAAGTGAAGTGCTGTGAATACTTTCCTACACTGTAGGTAGTTATTATAAGTAGTCCTGAAATTTCATTTTCCACAAGAGAGCAAGAAAAGGAAGACCGGTAGTGGTTTAGCAGTTACAGATCAGAGCCCTTACAGTGACATTTAGACAGTATGGTTCAATATTTTTATAGTATTTTGTAAAAAGTCTGGGTTTTATGTGGTGAATGATTGTACGACACGAAACAGGAAGCAGACTGTTTTCCCAAAAAAATACAGCAATTGTTTTTGGAAGGTTTCTCAATGGCATATGGTGCATCAAGTGAAAGCTAACAGAGAAATCCATTCAGTGTTTTTCTTCTATGAACTCTGAAGTAAAAATTCTAATTAAAACAAAATTGTTTAATGGCAAATGCAGTTTTACATTTATTACACCATTCCACTGATGAGATTGAAGCAACCTAAAACACTGTCACATGTTTATTTGTGATTGAAACATTAGATTTATTAGCACAGGATTACACAGGAGTAAATCACATTTTCTGTTCTGTTTTCTGTTTACTGCATGAGCCAAAAGCATATTCATCTTTTAGAGACAAATAACACTAGGCTTGCACATCCTTGTGCAGGGTGTCTCATGGATTTATAATATTTTAGCATACTATTTGTTCTAATCTACACCACTACTTTTGGCCAACAACACTGATATAAAAGGCAGAACACCTGGTGGCTCAGACAACTGTGCCTAGAGACATACGTTTTTATTTATTTATTAAAATCTATTTTCAGTCAAAGAATATTAAAAGGACGCAGTTAAGTCATTTCAGCCCATTGCTATCTTGTATAACAAAAACATGAAACACAGCATCTCGATTAAGGTACACAACCATTTGTTCTTTAAAGCTCTTTGACACATATGCCCCAGTCTTGTGTGTTCTGCATGTTGATTTGCCACGATGTCTTATCTACTGACATTTGTCATCCTTTGTGTTTATGCATGCTATATAAAATCTTTGATACAGAGATATCTTGGAAATACAACCTTTTGGTCTAAGAAGTGTCTTGCTTTTTGGTTGTTGTTAGGGTTTTTGTTTTTTTTTTTGTTTTTTTGGCAGCTCAGAAGACATATTGCTTTTTTTCTTCCTCTGTCTTCTTAGCAGCGTCTCATTAATTAACAAGTGATGTCAAGGAGGATGAGAAGTGGTCGATAGCAGGAGGAGAAATGGTAACACTTCATCTTGTACTCTTGCCAGGACCATGGATAAAGAACGAAGTGTTTGGCATTAGTTCTATTAGTATTAGTTTTAGCATATTGATAATGGGTTTTTAGTTTATTTTCAGTCTTTTATAGAAGTGATCAAAAAAGTGAATTTCTATATTTGGTATTATGCAGTATACTTCTAACTGTACACTGGTTCATCTCATCGTGTAAACAACAGTAACTTACTTACAGACATTTAAATGTAACCTAAAACTGTCACTGATGTGATTTCTACATGTAAATGCATATTGCTGAAGACAGGTTTGATCATTTCCAGTAATCCTCCCACTTCACTTGCACTGAAAAGATACATTTACAGTTCCTCTGTGGCCAATGAATCATATAATTTGTCATCACTGAGTGATTCCCCTCTGAGCTAGTATTAGATTACTACGTCTCCTAATTACTCAGTCTGAATTTGCATAATATTTCACTTCTATCGTCTGAAAGTTTACAAAGTAAAGCTGCAAGCAATTATCTGTCACCATCTTCAGTCAGGAGAATTGACTGTTTGACCCTGCTTGTACAAAAATCACACTTGACACTCGTACTCCTGCAGGCAATGTCAAATGAGACAGCTGGGGCTAACTCAGGATGACACACATCACTGACTACTGCTAAAGATGTTCCATTTGTCAGAAATAAACTAATATTTCCTTTCAGCAAAAGCTCCCTGCTCCACTGCATTTCATATTTGCTGCAAGGCAGTGCTGAATCTATGCTAGGTATGAAAGACCTCCTGTGGTGCGCAGGAGGACAACCAGGGTATTGGCATGCCCTTTGTCCTAGATGTAAGAACCAGTCTTCTCGCTAATGTTCTGCAAAGAGTGTGCAAGAGATTTAGAGCTTCTTGACAGTTTTAATAAGAAACTGGCAATGTTGCCAGACTGAATTCTGACAGGATTTATCACTACTGAGATAACCATCAAAATTCATTTACACAGAAATTGCGATTTTAGAAAAGTTGATCGCGTCTCGCCTTAGCGGCACAGTGCTCCTTGCACAACATATGAAAATGCAGTACATTGCTATACAAAGACCTCTACCCTGTAATGATGCATCACTGTAAATAATTGAATTTGTCTCATGCATTTCATTGTAATGAAAGAACAGAGGAAATCAAAAAGGAGTGTGTGGGATTACACAAAAACAGAGGTATGGAGGTACTATTGGTGAATTAGTGGGTGGATTGCAGGCATATCTAAACCAGCCGTGCATCAACAATAATCTGTTTTGGGTGGCTGAGTTCAAATTAAAAACAAAACATGTTGTTACTATTAAGGAGGATTTTCGTCCCTAATAATACCTGCCCATTCAACAGATGAGCATCACATTAGTGTACAATCACAAATACTAATATCAATATTTTTTTTCACATTTGAAAAAAAATTCTTTTTTTTCTGAAGTTCTGCAAATAAAGAGTCCGTATCTTAGCCTCCAGCATCCCAGCATAGGTTAAACTGGCTTTGAATTAATGAGCTGGAACAACTACAGCAGCGTCATTTTGGTAATGGAGTGTGGACAGAGAGCTTTCACATTGTCTCAGTGTAACAAAGCAAAAAACCAAAGAAACCAAATCAGTTTGCAATACATTGGCACATAAAGGTACAAGGAGCCACTGCATTGCATGATTGAATACTTCTGCTTTATTTTAAAGGGTTGTTTTTTACCGTGGTAACAAAATCAATTATTAATGGAATAAAAAATATACTATTAGTGAGCCCTAAAATTACAAATAATGATAACTTAGTTCATATTACAGTGGTGCTTTTAAATTCACAGTCATTTGTTTGTTTGTCTAAGTGAGGATTTAAGTTACCTGATATTTTTATTTCTATGCCATGCTTTTTTAGAACCCTTTATTTTATACAACAGCTTCATTTGCAGTCTCAAAGTAATAGTAAAGTTAAGATTATTTCTGCCTCCTAACCTAAAATGATCTTAATAGGCAATCATATCCACCATTTTGCTTTAAACCCCACTTTAAAACACTACCAAGCACAATATTGTAAGAAATTTTCATTAGGATGTACATGACTTCCTCAGTAGATGTCTGCTCAGATGCATTGATTTGCTTCCTTAATTAGCTAGTTTACTAACTGGCTCATTCATTTCAATTACTGTCAACAACAAACTTCCAGAAATATTGATAATACCCAATCTTAGCTACAACTGGAAGTCAATTAATGGATGTTTTACGTCTTAATTCTATTATTTTCCTCTCACTGAGTTACATTCTTTTCTTTGACCACACAAACATGGGTTTCATCTTTTCATGATCTAGCCTTTGGTTTACATTTACTCCACAATCCACAAAGTGCAAGATACAGGAAGTAAAATTTAAAAGAAAATGTGGGCCATTTTATTTTGGCTGATTCAAAATCCACAAACTAAAATAAAATCCCAAACAAAGTCCAAAAGGCAATCAAACATAAAATCCAACAGAGTATCAAAAATATCAGAAAGGAATAGTGGTTTAAAAATTGAATTCCACAGGGCAGAAAAATTAACATAAGACACTGGGTGGCAATAGGACAAAGTTAAACACAATCAAGACAATCAACAGATGCTAAGTAAAACTCAAAACATGACACAAGGGGCACCGACTAACAGAGAAAAACAAGAAATACCAAGAAAACCAACTAAATGCAGACACACGGAAACACAATTTAACTAGAATGGTTAATTCAAAACAAAAAAGAAAACTCAAGGTAGTACATAACTGAAAGTCTTCAATAGATTGGAATCAAGTAGAAACCAAAGATTCCAAAAAATGCAGAGTGTCAAATTCACTAAGGAATATCAGGAAATGGATTGGGACTCATGTAGCACCTTTCTATTCAATTTGAGCACTCAAAGCACTTTCTGCTAAGTCTTTCTCACCCATATAGCACTTTTTCTGACATTCACTCACACACATTGATGGCTGCATGCTTCAGTATCTTGCCCAAGGACACTTTGACAGGATCAATCTATCGACCTTCTTATTGGTAGACAATCCACCCTACCACCTGAGTCACAGTTGCCCCCAGAACTGGATAAATACTTAACAGTGACTACAAATACAAATACAAAAACTAATACTCAAGACTACTACCACTATAGATACAAGAATCACCAGAAAATACAAGTTTAAAGCTGTTTATATAAGGGTATACCCATGTTTCCTGTAGTGCAGTGATTATGACAGCATAAAGTATCCAAAGTTATTTGTCTTGTATTTAAAGTAAGAATATCTTTGTGTCTCTAGCATAAGCTATAATTTGATTAAAATTTTGGACCACACTAAAACTTATAACATTGAGCTGATAGTGCTTCAAACTTGTCAAGTGTATCAAGGATCAATTCCCCCCCACCCAAAGCCCCATCCATTCAACTTTCATTCATTGAAAGGGTTTTTCATTTTTGTTGCAAGCAGTTTGATGTTTGAAATTGAATGTATTCTTGATGAGGGAAGCTGGGAATTGGCTGGCTGTCAGATCAGCACTATTATCTGCCTTTTAGGTTTGAAGCAAATTAGACTTGGAGTCCCTAAGGTGCCTGGACCCTTGCATGCTGGCAGTGTTGAATTCTCTGAGCGTGTCACTTCCTTGATGGAAATTCACTTTAATCAGAAGAAGATTCACAGCCCCACTGGACTTGTTCACAGCTTCTAGATTTGTTTTCAGGGCATGCCAGAAAGCATTTTTTTTTAACTTGAAACTAAGAAATGTATGAATGAGAAACATATCTGACCAGTCAGTCATCTCAAGCAGGCCGAAGAAACGTTTATTAACGAAAAATCAAACAAACCTGATAGGCCCAAAAATGACGCAGACATATTTTGATGCAACATGCGCCTACTTTATAACAGAAATGCCAAACTATGATTGTAAGAAAAGGGAGAATTAAAAAAAAGATATATAATTTAAAGGAAGATGTGCACAATCAGTGTCTGACATAATAATAAATGTATGATAACACAGTTAATGGAGAACCATTTTTATGGACATATTTGGCAACACCAAATACTAGCACACAGGGGACTGGAAATGTCTAGTTTAAATTTTGTTTGTATTTTTTTAAAAAGTTTCAGAAAAATTCAGACCGTTTGCTGGATTGGAAGCTAAATTGTCTTGTTAGTACATCTGCAGCATATGTCACCAAGTTTTCTAAGCTGGTCTTTGATGAACCATATATGTTGCTGTTTTTCCTTTTCTGACCTCATTCAATGAAAAGGGACATGGTCATACAGTGCAAACACTCCTAGGGCGAAAGATTCAAAAGAGTAATCGTATTCAACCAAGTGAATTTGCCTCTGATATTAAATCACATGATTCAACATCAAAGTTAAAAAACAAAAACACAAAAAGCACAAACATGATGATAACATGATCACAATGACAGTTTGCACTTTGGCACTAAAAGCAAAGTACAGAACAGGCTGATTGGAATGAATTATTGAATTTGACCAGAAGCAAGGCAAAAGCTTTACAGTTTATTCTGTAATACCTTTGCTGTCCTGTTCCATCCTTGTCTTCAAGGAGGGTGGTGCAGCGTTTAGAACTGTCACATCACCACAAAAAGTTTCAAGGTTTGAACCTGCTGGCCAGTTTGGGGCCCTCCTGGTCGAGGTTGTTCTCCCTGTAGGTTTTCTGTATTCTGCCTAGAGTTCAAAGACATTCAAGTTAGGCTATTAGGTGATTCCAGCTGTAGTTGTTAATATATGTGCATGGATGATTGCTCATCCCTCTTTGTTCACCCTGTGACAGACTGGCAACATCTTCAGGGTCTTCTAGGGTATGCCTAGTATCAACTGCATCAACTCTAAAGTGGATAAAGCCGAAGATAAATTGATAATAATTATTGTCAAGGTTTATTTTTGGTTGATTTTGTAGTTGTTGTTTTGTTTTGTTTTGCTTTGTCCAGAGACCACGTTGGTTACTGTCAGGTTTGGATTACAGAAACCCAATGGCACTAACCGTGCAGTAGCGTTCTTAAATTGGTTAATGTGATCATCTGATGATTTTTATGTGGATAAATTTGTGAGAACCTGTCTGCTAATCAAGTTTCCCAGGAGGGACAAAAATAAATTAATGAAAAAGAAAAAAAAACACAGTCCAACAGCAATTTTTATATAGTCACAAAGTTCAGTTATATATTTATGCTCATTGGCACAAATTCTCCAAATGTGTTTCTTCCATTCAATGTGCACTGCTCATTCACTTCAGAGACACACTTTTGACACACTTTTCTTTGGTGTTATTTTTTGCTGTTTCCTTACTTTTTTCACACACCTCTTGGTTAGGGGCAGGAAGGATTTGGGTAAAAATACTGCTATTACTTTAAAGCTCATCTTTTTAGGTTGCCTGGGTGATGGGAAAAAGCACATCCCCAAAAACATGGTGCCGGCATGAAACATACTTCCAATTAAAATACATTAGTTTCAAAGTCCTGCTGACTGTCACAAAAAACGAAAAAAGAAAATAAAGACATTTTATGTCCATGCACAGTAAAAATAGATCACATTTCCTCCTGTTTTCATGACTTTGTGTGAGACCAGGCTGCAATAACAGTCGTAGAGAAAAGGCTGTGTCAGGCTGACATTGATTGCTGGGCTGCTTTAGTGTAAAATACATGATTTTTAAGTGCAGCGATTCGTTTTCTTCTTTTTTGGATTTTGTTTCTTGAAACCTTGGAGGCAAAAACAATCCCACCCACTTTTTTACACATGCTGTTTTCCACTTGTTCCTGTCTCTGTCACAATTCAAAATAAAGCACACACAATCAGTGTGCTAAGTTGGACATTTTATGATCACGGTTTGGATCTTGGTCTTTCTTTGCTTTCAATCATCTTGTCTTATCTGAAAGTCTAAGCCATCAGGTGTGTTGTGCCCCACAAATTCCCACAAGTAATTGGACTCTCAGTATATCTCAGTATATTTTCAGAACATCTTCCAGGCACCCAGAATAGGCCAAATCATTATGGTTTCTGGCAGATACAGAGCTAACAAAGGATTAAACCAGAGAGGAGCCAAGGAGTGTCGGGATTTGGTTTGTTTGTCCCAGCTGTGCTGTTTACAACCCCCTGTGCTATAGTCTACTTAAAGACAGCCCAACAGACATCAGAGAGGAGTTGGTGTCCAGGAGTTTTGTCAAGCCTGTCTCCCTCATACTCATCTGCAGGCTCAATGTGTTCGCCTTTGGAGAATGATTGACCACTAGCCTTAGATTGAAATTGATTGCATAAGGGCTATAACAATGAAACGCCTTTGGTATTCTGGCAGTAGCAGTGGAAGAGTGTCAGAGGATTGGGGTACTGCTGTCACTAGAACAACAGGGTTCTTTATTAGCGTATTGTCTAGTGGTCAGATTCCTAAGATCAGAGTGAGCCTTTGATCTTAGAGATACTGTGCTGCTAATTGGGTTGTATTGATCCATCCAGCGCCTGCCCATGTTGGCACAGTCATGATGAATGTCAGTCTGCTGTGCTGAATGAAAAACTGGACTAACCAGCTTTGAGTTCAGCTGGGTTGTCTGATGTGCGGTGCCAGGTTCTAGACAGAGAAGAATCAAACATAAGTGGCAGAAAAGACATCATTAACAGTCTGCTTTAAAGTTTTTTGTAAAACTTGTTGCAAGGTTTCAAACTTCTCGGGGTCCATATCAGTCTTGTTGTTGTATAATAAATCTTAAGCTATTCTTCTATGAATGTTCTTGAGAAATAGGCCTTGCATCAGAAGAAAAAGGTTAATTATTAAAATTATGTTATTTTCAAGCAACATTTTCTAATAGTTATAACAGTAATTTAAACAAAAATGTGGGGGGAGGATGTAAATATTTGTTATATTGCCAAGTCTGACAAATATTTATTCCTAGCAGATTTTTTTCTACTTGCCTCTGAAATACAAATCTATTTGCAAAACACTGAAATGATTGATGAGAAGATTAAAGAGTTCTAAGGGAACATTAACATAACCAAGTGTATTAATTTTAACAGACAGCACTTTATATTCTGCTCTTTTGCAAAAGTTGATTGGTTTGCTGCTGTATTATTCTGATATTGGTGCACAGCTACAGAGTTGTACAACCCCAATTTTTATTGCACATTTCTTTTAGATGCTCTGAGAAATTTTCATTAGATAATAAGTCAGCAGGGTGCATGTTTTCACAATTTCCAAGACATTCACTCCAGGAAAACTTAAATTACATAAATGTGCTACATACTTTGGATTATTTGTTAAAATGGTAGATCCATACCATTGAGGCTGACACAGCCTTCATCGAAGAGTATCTGCTACTGATTCATTATGCTGCATTAAATGCCCATGGAGCAGGAAGGGGCAAAGCTTGAAGGATTGTACAGCATATTAAATTTATCTTGGTGAACCTCAGTAGAATGAAGATATCCCACGAAGTTCAAAATGAAGATATAAAATCACAGCTGAAAACAATGGTGTTTAAGTTCCATGCAAACCTGGGAAATAAATGGTAGAATACATTTCTGGCAGTGACACAGAAGATAAAAAAACAAGTTAATGCACTGTAACTTACTATATGTAGTTTTATGACACACCTGCCCTTGTCTCTCTGCAGTCCCTAATTCAGTTTGAGCATCATTAAATTTAAATATTAGCACATGTTTTAGTAATGAATCTTTTGATATTTCTCATATGTACAACAACACAGCAGTGTTGTTAAGTGTGGCCATATGTGTTTTTACTTGAATCCACCCACAGTCCTCCTAACTCTACTCCCATTAAAGAGGTCAACTATGCAATGGCTAGAGCATCCAAGGTGATCATGTAAAGACAACTCATTAAAATAGCCAGCCCTAGACTGTGCATCTATATATGTGCAAAACTACCCAGCTTGATTGCTTTACTCGTGCTGTCTGCTAGTGTTTTCAGGTTCTGTATGGTGGCAGTCCAGATAAAGATTAGACTGCAATCCAATGATACAAGAATGTCAATTAATTTCCTAAGTCTGCAGCCCCAAGGACAAAGTCATTTGCTCTTTGCTTTTTACAGAACTGGACAGGATTTTGTAATTGATGATAATTTAAAAATGTTAGCATTTTTGCTTAAGAGGTTTTCAAAGTATACCACATTGGGTACATAGTTATACTGTTGTCAGTTGTAGCAGACACAAGATTTGTTTTCCTCTGAGTTTTTTTGTACTTTAACTGTTGATAATTCTTCGTTGTACAATGGATTCATTTCTCATAGTCAACAAAGCACATGGCCCAGAGACATTGTTGTTTCTATTGCAATGAACAATAGCAAGGTGAACAAGAATGAATGATGAAAATCTGCTTGTGGTTTGAGTCTTTCTGTGCCCCAGGCTTGTTAAAAAAATACACAGGGCTTCTGTGGACATAAACTTTACATTGGAATCCTTAGTTGTAGATGCAAATATGCAAATAGCACAGTCAAGGATGTCTTCATATAATGAATAATGTAAAGTATATATAATGTCATTCCAGCCATGCTATAGCATTTAGTAGTAAGTTTCTGGTTCTACAAATCCACAACAGGTGAAAATATACAGCAATTTTCTCAATTTCACAGTATTTGGCAGATTTGTAGGTATTTCTAACTTTGTTATCAGTTGTGACAGCGTGCTTACTGTTATTAGTGTGACTGTCATTATTTCCCCAGGTGATTCTGTCTGTCTGTATGAGTGTCATCATAGCAAAATGTGGTCCTGGAGATAACCTTCTTCAGCAAGTACTACAAGAGAGGTGCTTTACTGTAAAAACACAATACCTTTCATAAACATCAGTCTCGGTTGCAGTTGGATCAAAATGTAGATGGTGTTTGATGAGTGTGGCCTAAATGAGGACTAAATAGTTTATATCTACCATTGTCTCCCATTAGGACACATTGTTCTGCCCTTTGATTTAATGCATTTCCAGCTGAGTATTTCCTGCTCAGTAACATTTAACTGTTTATATAACTTTCATTTTAAATAAAAATCAGGAGCTTAGATTTAGTCTTTGATTTATTTGTCTGACACTTACGCCGCATTTTCATCTTAAATGTCAGTTGCACTTGAACTGCTTTTCATTCTTCTGCAGAGACTTAATGTTCTTTAAGTATCACTTACATGTATTTTTAAATTACTGCTGCTTTCATCTCTTACTTTTCAATTGACAAGATAAATGCTTCACTTACACACTTCACCTTGATTCAGTGCTTACAGTGAAACTCCTTTCATCACATCATTTCAGCTGCTTGCTGAGCTTTATTTAGGATCTGTATTTTGACTGTACCTTAAGCTGTCATATGATTTCACATGTTTTATGTGTCCACTGTAAAATGTCAGGAGCTGTGAGTTGCACAGATGACTCTGCATTTTTCTGATTAAACTCACAAGTAGGTTAGAATCTTTTGACACTCATACTTTCCCTTCATTGTACATTATACCTGAAATTGTAGCTTCATTATGGTGGATGGTTAAGTTGACTTCAATAGCCTCCACTGTTGGAGAGTAAATGTATTAACTATAGCTACTTATCTTCTCATCTAACTACCTAGTTGTATGTAAAGGAGTTACATAATCCAAGCAGAAGAAAAGTCAGTGTGATCTGTTAGAGTTAGTAAGAAAGACATCTAAGATCATGTATTTTGATTTTCATTAAACATTTTCCAAAAATTGGAAAATGCACAAAATCGTAAACTACATGTGATCTGTTTGTCAGTTAAACATAAATGTAACAAGAATTTGTTTTAAAAATAGGAAATTAATTAAATATTAGCTTGAATCTAATGAAAAAAATTTGTAGTACAAACTGCTTTTTGGGGGGGATGTGCAGTGTTATTGTAAAACATAACTTTTATTTTACTGCCTTGCATTTTTTCAGGCTAATCTCTAGTGACACACCTGAGGAAACATATGGAAACCTGTAGAAGATTTAATTGTTCAATCAAATAGTAATACAAACAAAGAATTCAAATACATATACTAGCTTAGTAGTTTAATTAGGCAATTCAAATATTTATCTTAGTTATAAAATTTTTAACAATTTGTAAGTTATTCCTAAATCTCAGTAACCCTGAGCTTTATGTCCCAATAAGACTGCTCAGAGTTTAGTGTTCTTCAGTGAATGTCCAAGCAAAAGTAATTTACAAAGAGCTCTGTGAGTGATAAAACTGAATCAATCTCACCTGGAATTGTGCCCGATTCCAGCGGAGAATCGAGAGTCATGTGCTGAATAGGTAGACCTAGATGAACTGTCTAATTATTTCAAATGCTAATTTAGCTGTGAAGCAGCCAGCATTTGTTTATCTTTCTCTCAGCGGGTGTCCTAGCAACCCCACTTACCCAAACACGGCAGCTTGTTTCACTGGGAGTGGATTAAAAGTTTCTGTCTTCTGAGCATCTGTTCAGTGCAGAAGGAGATGCCATGTCTCCCCATAGCTCCAGACAATTCATGCAAGAGACCATATTCACATCTCTGAGAAATATGAATAGGGACACAATGTTTGAAGGCACAGAGATTTCCAAACTGCGTATCCTATAAAACATTCCACATTTTCAGTGTTTAAGAAAAACATGCAGCTGGGAGATAGACACAAGAGGAAATGCCCAAAACACTTTGCTTTCTCATATGCACTTATTTCCCTGTAGGTTGTCCCAGTAAGGAGTATGGAGTGGTTTGGAAGGTTGAGATGTTCATTGCAGAAAATACTTGAAAGAAGGTGGTTTATAACTGACTCTTCAGAGGCACTCAGTTTGAAGTAAATTGGGTTTAGCTTGTGATTTTTTTTCTGTCACTGTGAAGAAAAAAATAGATTTTGAAATTTACTGTTTATTGTCCTCCAAAAGAGCATATAAAGTTTATTGTAAGATAAAGAATGACAGTTTTTAACATGTCATTCCGACAGTTGCGTTGCTTTGTTGTCACTTAATAATCATCTCTCAGAGATGAAAATGTCTCATTAGCTACATTATGTCTTCATCTCAAGAAACCACATATTTGTAATAATTGCGTTTATCATATGACTCTTAAAAAGGTGTGCTGTTTGAATTCTTAACCTGATGAGAGCATTAAGAAAAGAGATTTATCTTATCTATATTAGACCACGGATGGATGCATTGTGTGAAAGTCCATTTTTCAGTTCAGAATTTAGTCTGGTATGAAAAATGCCAGGAAATGGAGTAAAAGAATGTGCAAGACAGTTTTTTTTAAAGAAAAAAAGAATTCATAACCCATCCTTTTTCACACCATTGTGTGAGAGGTCAATTCACTTAATGAGTTAAAATGACATCAATGAGTACACGACCTTCAATATACAAAAAAAGGGAGGGAATTAATGAATAGCAGGAATGTCAGTGTGATAAATCAATATTAAACACACTTTTAAAGTAATAGCAATTTCACAATGCCATTGTGATTCACTGATAAAATGTCATAAGGTTGAAATTCAGCACTGAAAAACACCCCTTTATTTCAGTATTACTGCAGGACATATTGTGCTACTAGTGTCTGCTAATCAGAAATGTGCCAAAAATTATACTGGTATTTTTTTTCCCTTAGTTGGTTTTTTTGTTTGTTTGCTTGTTTGTTTTTAGTTATTATAGGCTACAATTAAGCTTCATGTCTTGGCTATGCAACCAAGCTGTAAATCTTTCTCTGGAAACCATCTCTGTTTATGCTCTATTGTCTGCTGTGTATGATAAGAGCAATTTATCTCAATATTTGCACTGTATTAGCTACAAGATGATTATACTGCTATAGCAGCCACATGGCAGTATGATTATATTAAACTGAATGCTGAACAGAAACTCTGAGTTTGAAATGTGAATGAGAGTTGTCAGCCATTAACCATGCTATGCATTACAGCATAAACAGTTGTTTATGTAACCTGTACAAACATCGCGAGTTTGACTTTGCTTTGACTACTGTTTCTGATGATGTTTTTTCTCTGGCTAAATGACATGTAGAAAAGAGTATAATTAGTTGGCTATTTGGTATTAACCCATGACAGCGTTATTATTCAATTAGCAATTTCTGGTCTTTCTTTTAAATTTTCATAAACAAAAAGGCTTGTGGCAAATTGTCACCAGTGTAATGCTTACTATTTTAATTCAGTCCGTGTTCAAATCAACAGTGGTACTGAAAGAAAGAGAGAAAATATTCATTTTAGCCACTATGCATTTTTTTTTTAAGTTTGAAATACACTTCTTGTACACAAAATTGTGGAAAATGTGACCTAACTATAAAGGCATGTGAAAAAGTATCAGCCACATGCTGCTAATCAAATGCACATCATTATCTGATCATCAGGTGGTGGAGGTTTTGCAGTTTGGTCATCTGAAGTATTCAGGTATATGTTAACACAGTGCCACAATATTCCAATCAGAGGACATCCCAGCAATTTCACTTCAAGGTGAGAACCTGCAATCCTCAGAGAGAAACCTAAGAGCTACATCATGACAATGATCCCAAGCACCCCCGCAAATCAACGAGAGAATGATTAAAAAAAGCAAAGAATTAAGGTGTCGAAGTAGCCCGGTCCAAAAGCTCAACTCAAACAAGACACTTTCCAGTGAACATTGTTTCAGAATGTCATGAACTTAAACATTTAACATGCTAACTGAGGCCTGTGTAGTCGGAGATGTAGCTCTTGGCAGTTTTTGCAGTTTCTCTCAGCACTGCATGTTCTGACCTTGAGGTGAATTTGCTGGGATGCCCTCTGATCGGGAGATTATAACTCACACCTGAATGGTCCAGATGACCAAGTCCAGACCTCAATCCAATTGAAATGCTGTGGCAAGACCTAAGGAGTGCTGCGCATAAATGAATGTACACAAACTGAAGCAACATTGTAAAGCTGAGAGACTAATGCAGTCATACAGAAAACGACTGCTTCTTGTTAGTGAAGCTAAAAGTGCTTCTTTAACTTCAGACAACTGAATCATGGTCCCGTACATTAATATTTCTTAATAATTTTTAGACTTTCTACCACTGATGGAAATTTTAATTACATGATTTAAACAAATATTTGAGTATACTCTTTTCAGAATAAGGACAGATGAGACACATGATTGTATTTTTAAAAGCTTTGTCTGGTAGTTTTCTACTTTGTGTTTGATTCAAATCTGAGGCCATATTTTTAGGTCTTCTACAGAAACTGATTGTAAGCTTATTCACATCAAACAGAAGGATGGTAAATAGTTCTGAAATCCTTGAACATGCATTTCATATTTCCAGATTGCATTATGTTGTAAAGTGACTTCTTGCTGTTATGTAATTTGTCGATATTTGTCCCAGAATTTTAAAACATAAACACATTTATTTATGACACAAAATCCTGTACCAGAGATTTTAGGGATGTAGCAATTAACATATTTCTTTGCTGTGTTTTGAGATGATTTTGGAACAAAGTCTTTATATTGCCAGAATAAAAAAAGGTTTCTGAATTACACTACACAGCCTATCAGGAAAGCCTACACTAAACATGCATGAAAGAAGATTTATATTGGTTGAACCTTGGACGCGACAGCAAATTTCAGCACAATGCAGTGTTTTTATCCAACTAGAATAATTGAGGGATCATGGCGATATTGTTGTTTTTCCTCATGTATTGAGGATTTGGAGAAGATGTACATCTAGCTTGTACATTGTGGTCGTGCCAATGAGTCATTTAGTCCGACACACTGACAGAAATCTGCATTCATCTTCCTGAGATTAAGTGAAGCGTTCGCTTTGCTTGCCACATATTTGATATCAAATCCATATAAGCTGTTCCTTACCCCTTTCACGTTTGTGAAAATTTGTGGACACAGCCAAAAACAACAGTCAGGCTGTTTTGATTCAAGGCATCAGCTCTGAGATCCCAGCACTTCTTATTGTACCGCCTTGTTTTTTTTTTTTGTTTTGTACAGAGAATAAACATGGATTTTCTCATCTGTATGAGGAATGTGAACAGAGCCTGAGTCGATATTGGGGAGAAATCCGAGTGCATTAGGATGTAGGGCAGGTAGAACAATTTAACTCATATTAAAATACATATTTTTTTGTTGTCATGACTTGCAGTTAGGTCAAATATTATGTAATGTGCATTGGATAGTTTATCTGCATTCTCCATATCAATTTCCATTCAAAAACATAAACCCCTCAGTGCTTCTCTAGGGGAAAAAAATCACTTGTCAGTTTCTAAACTTTTATTACAGTCAGACCCTTTTTGTTCCAATCTTACCTTAGCTTATCTTCTTTACCTAATGGTGTTGATTTATTTCAGTTTTCTTATCTTAGAAACTGTGCAGTATTGACAGAGCTAATTAAAGATTGTAGCAAGTGAAAATAAAAAGTCAATTCACAGGTCTTAGCAATACTATCCCAGCTACCATAAAGTGAACAGAAAAGTACACAAAACATAATTAAACAATACACAAACTCACATAAACCATCATCATCCCAGCCAGTCCCCACTGGTTACAAGAGCATCTTTATTACTTACCATTTTAACTGAAAGATTGATCATCAGTTGATTCACACTGTGCAGGTTAGAATGAATGTGTACTGGTGGAACAGATGGAGACAGGTGCACAATCTCTTCATTTGTTAGTTAATTGTTTATGAACGCCGCCTTAAAATAAATAAATAAAAGTTAATGCTTTTAAATAAAAGCTTTAATTTGGAGGTGGGATAGGACACGATGAAAAGTCCTGTAATAATGTTGTGTAATCGCCATATTAAAAGGAAAACAAATGTGATGGCCAAGGTAAGAGGTGAATATGTGGTGCTCTCCAAGGTGCTGTACGTGCAGCTGTCAGTGGCAGAAAAAATGTCTAAGCCTCTCACTTTAGCTTGCACCAGGTGTTAGTGTTACTTATTAACAGCAGCTTATGAGACAATATCTTAGCTGCAGTTCAAACACTGAACTCACCTGTGTATGTGTGATGTGTGTTTTTGTCTCTTGGTTGCGAGACTTAAGAGGTTGTTACTATGCCTTTCTTCACCTTCTAATGTTCTCATAATAAGCACTGTCGGTGTCACAGCACTCAGTGTTTCTCTTCTATTAAGTTCTGTTTGTTTTGTTCTGAACCGTTTGTGTGACAGTATGCCAAAGTTATACTTTTGTCACCTTGACGGCTGAAGTGTTTATTGTTTCGACAAGTAGGTTCTGTGATTTTGACAAGATAATAAAGTTAAATGCTACTGCACTTCATGTTCTTGGGTCTCTGACCTAGTGTTTGGAGTTTTTTAAAGTTGTATTTTAGGTTATCTTTTGTGGGGGTTTTTTCCATGAGTATATGTCCATGAGTTTTCAGTTCATCTGACCTCTCCTGTATCCCCGTTTACTGTTATCAAGTCTTAGTCTCTGTGGTAGGCGTTTTTCTGTGTCGGTACTTCCTGTTTGTTTTGGTAGCTCTTGTCCCATGTGCCTTGTATTTATGCTTCCCTTGTCTTGATAATGTCTGATTAGATTCAGCTCTGTACCTGGGTGTTTCCCATATCCTGGATTACCTCATGTTTCTATTTAAAGCAGAACTTTGGCTAACTTTATGCTTTGTTGTTTCCCCAGACAGTGTTTCACTTTGTTTTTACGTATGAACTCTGATTAGCCAGAATAAATGGCTCACTTTTTACTTGCAGTCTGCCTCGTCCCATGTCCAAGCTTTTGGGTCCACATTTTAATGCTTCTATGACATCATGTTTACTACTCTACATCACTGGCTGGTTTGGGAATGCCTTGAAATCTTACCACAGGAATGCATGTGGTAAGTTAGAGCAGCATATTACTATGTAGTTAGGAAACTTGAAAGCCATCTTGGTTGTGATTAATTCTTTATTGTATTAAAATTATTCATCTGGATGAAATCATTCCCTGGGTTTCAAAGTTGTATACATTAAAGTGTGACATGTCCAGGTCAAAATGTCTCACTATAAAAGTAGAGCACAGAATTCATGAAAGGAACCACTAAAGGATGAAGAGACTAACGACTAATTCTATCATCCCTTTACTGAATGTCAAAACAGGGGGACTACATTTGTTTTTGGGGAATAGTGTTTGACCAGTTGCAAACATAAAAGGGAGTACAAGTGTATTTTGACGCTGTGATTAGCAGTGTTTTCATTATGCAACTTCTCGGAACCTCTCAAAGGACATGATCGACATGAACATACATTAAGAATTCTAATGACCGTCTTTCATGTGGGGAACTGAATGTGGCCTCATAAAGCCAGAATACAGGCACTTTAATCAGTAAAGCAGAACATGCCTCAGTGTTGCCCTTAAACCTGAACCCCTTGGATTTGGATATTTAATTGAAGATCTTCCAGTGCTACCATCTGAAACAAGCTGGTGTCACTTTTAAAGAACTTTCGAAATGTGGTAACCCATCCCACTGGAATCCTTTGCATAGTGATGGGAGCCATGTTAATCCACTGTTGATCTACCCAGGGATTAAGCTCTTCCAAAATCAATAAAACTGTGAAAGCTTGCCTTCTGGTCTTAATCAAATCCTTTACATTCGTGACTTATACAGTTTGATACTACAGAACCTGATAATTTGCTTCTGTATCAGATGAATGTAGTGAAAAAATATCAACATTTGCATTTTCTAAGCTCAGCAGAATTGCCACCTCCCCAGTGGAGCATAAACGTGCAGGCCAAGTAAAGGTTTGTTAAATTGCAGATATTAGGGAAAAAAAATCCAAGTGTAACAGACTGCATTCTATAATTCACATAAACACGAAATATATAATTCACGAAAAACAATGGGATATACCCACAGGCATTTATGGCAGCGATTCAATTTTAAAGTCGGCTCGATATCTTCCCATTTTTAATCCAATAGCACCTACAGGATGTTTTATGTATTTGTTACTTTCTACCAGGTTGTATCTCATATGCAGGTGCCGACCTGCTACACTGGATGAGGCTCGATTCCACTCCACGTTTTGTGTCCCGCTTTTGCCCTGCCGGTGCATCTGAACACACAGCGCTCTCCTCCACAGAGCATTTCCACTTCAACGCAGCTACAATGGGCTTTCTTTGCTGAGCGAAGTTGAGTCAACAAGCCGGGAAACGCGCTCCTTGGATTCATGTGGCACCTTTACGCTCACAGCTTTCTTTTCTACTGCGCCGAGGGACTTTCAACTGAACTCGGTGGCGATACAAACCCGTTGTGCTTTGGGGGATGTGTTAAGAGACTATAGTTGAGTTTCAACCACTAAAAACGACCAGTCATTAAATAGTCTACCTGCGAATCTGCTGCAGGAGGGGGGAGTTTTGCCAGCAAGCGGGACACTGCAGAGTACCTAAACAGTGAGGGATCTGTACAGAAGTGAACGATGCTCAGACTGGAGACCATCATTTGCACTTTTTCTGTGCTGTCTGTTGCGGCAAGAGCCGAATTTAAAGCGAGGAATTGCAGCGAGGTGAGGGAGGCTTCCATCGCGAAAGGCTTTGGCTTCTCACATGTTCCCCATCAGGAGATCCCAGGTAGGGTGGACTGAGTTACTGGCTCACGACCTGCCGGTTACAGCATCCGAAATGATCGGGAATATGCAGCGACTTTTACAAAATAAAATAATAATAGTAAACGCGTCTGTGTTAAGTGTTTATATCTGAGAGGAAAAGTTAAAAATACTCAGCAGTCCTATTGCAACTCATTTAAGACGCTAAATCGTTTTAATGCTGCAGGGGTACGCTACTGCGACTGCACCACGTCCAACTAATCGGTTCCAGCTTTTCAACCACCTGTCACTCACAAAGTACCTGCTGTGATTTTCACTCACTGAAGTTAACTTTATACAAATGATGTGAGCTACTTGATTTCCAAAACGCTCCTGACTGACTACCTGGGGGTAGTGAGCTTCCCACAGCTGTTTGGAGAGATCTGCTCTAATCGGGAACCCACGCATGTAAACTGCCTGAACGCATAACTACAGGCTTATTTAGTTATATATATATATATATATATGTATATGTCATACCGGCTATCCTGCCCTATCAATGCCGAGTGTGAAATGTGTCTGCATGTCTCCAGTAGAGGTTTCTGACGGTGAAAACCAAGTAGGGAGCCCAGTGAGTGGACAGCTGTACAGATTAACTCTTGTCCTGTGAAAATTGGGTGATTAGATAAAATGAAGCTCATGCAATGCTCAAGCAGTAGACTACAACCGCTGCTCACTTCATTTGGCATTGCATGGTTTCTGCCACAAGCCTAATAAGTAATTATCTTAAATATACCTTGTGCGAAATAAGGCAGGCCCGATGCATCCCTACTGGCATGTAAAACTGCAGATTTTATGATGTTTTGTTGAAATCTTTCTTGGTGTTCTCTGGGCTTGATTACACATTACACACATGATTTGAAAAATGACTTAAGGTTACAGCGTCAGTGTTTCACCGCAGCGATACTTAAATTAAATCGGTCTGTTTTTCAGGCATAGTTTGGATATAAATATCATTATGTCATCAGAACAGGAGTATGGATGAGAGGCAGTCTCCCCTTTCCGCCTCTTTCATTGAATTGTCTCTCCAGGTCGTCATTGTTATGCTTCAAGGCCAATTATTCTTTCTATAAATCAGGGAATCTGGCACAAGTAAAAGGCTGCATATTTGATAACAGGCACACCTGTTCAGAGACGGGTTGAATAACTAACTGATTAAATCCGTTGGATCTGTGTCTCTGACATCACAACTAATCTCTGGAATGAGTGGAAAAAATCCAATCTGTCTCTTTCCTGAATTATGTCACCCTGAATAAAAGTCTTTTGATCTTCTCTTTGAATGAGTCACAACCTTACATGTCTTCGGGAGAAACGCTTTATCAACAACTCAGCAAATTTGCACAGTGATAGACATGTCCTCTGGGCTCAAAGCTCATTGCCTCTTACTCATGCAAACAACTTTCAAGCCAAGCCAGATCTTGCCTAAAATAAATTTGCAAATTCCTTTTGATTAAAAGTTGATTAAAATCGTAACATTGTCCTATCAATAAATAAATAAATGAAAAAACATTCAAGTTGCTTCTTAGCAGAAATGTAGTAAATGCAGAGAGCTTTCTTTTTCGCTATGTAAGTTTATATTAGTCTGAACTGATTTAAAATTTAATCTCGTGGCTGGCACACGACTTGTTTGCACTATTTTACTTAATCTCCTAAAAATAGAGCCTTTGGTTTAATAACTGATTTGGGGATAAATGACATCATTTGGACTATAATTGAGTAATATAGCTTATTAAAATATGTGTATTTTTTTTAACATTATAGACAGTGGTGGTGCTGTGCACTGTTGCCTCACATCTAGGGTGTACTGGGTTTGAATCCACAAGCTTACTTTACTTTACTTTACTAAGCTACTTTGGGAAGGTTGCATGTTCTCCCTGCCTATGTATGGGCTGTCTCCGGGAACTCCGGCTTCCTCTCGCACTCCATGAATATGAGCGTTAATGGTTTTCTGTCTCCCTGCGTGTCAGCCTCACAACAGACTACCGATCTGTCCAGGGTGTACCCTTCCTTTAGCTCTAATGACAGCTGGGATAGATCCCAGCTTCCCTGGGGTTAAGAAAATGGATGGATGGATATATTTTTATGAAATTCACTTGGCAGATGTTGTTAATAATGCAGCATTATCTGCTTTTAGCTTCGGCCCCTTTTTAGTTATTTAGTTTTTTCACTGAAATGTCATTCATTTATATTACACACATGATGTAGAGGTAGTGGTGTAGTCAATGAGTGTGTCAAGGGCACGTTACTGTTCACATTTTATGATTTGTGGAGTTTACAGACAGATTGCAAATGACATTAACACCAATTCACAGATTAATGCAAACTTAAATACTGTTTTTGTGCAGTTCGTGATGACTTGAAGAGCTGTTTAGGACGGACGACTTGATCATTAAAGTTACAAAAAATTTTAAGTTACTTTAGAGCTTCAAAAGCTTCCTGTTTTGCTGTTTGTGCCAGTCTCACAACTGCCATCACACTCTATTAAAATCACTGACGATTTAGGGGAAATCTCAAACTTATTACTGGTCCACCTCCACAAATGGTGCTTTCACTGCTGCTGCATGCTGTGCATTTTTTGTTGAATGGTCTCACTTGGCGGTTTGATTTCTCGAAGTCTGTGACAGATGGATGTGTGTGTGGTTTTGCTGCTTTTGATGTGATGCCGTTAGAGACTGGAAAACATATTTGGGAAACTCTGTATTTGTAAAGTTGTGTTTTTATTAAATTAGATTGTACTTATATTTAAATGAATCAGATTAAAATACTATTGAAATATATATCTATTACTTTTTTATATTACCCAAACTTTTTCTATAAGATTGGCCAATATGAGTAATTCACTGCAACCACTGCAATTTTAATAGAGTGAAAATAATAACCGTGAAACATCAGGGTGCTATTGTGAGAGTATTTCTGCACTACTTAAAATGTTGAAATAACTACCACGTCTTCTCCTGGAGTTGAAATGAAAAGCTTAGTACCCCAGATTTTCTGTGTGTGTGTTTTCGTGTGTGTGTGTTTGTGTTTGGGCTCAATAGAGGAACCAGGTCAGGGGGAATGACAGCACTGGAGATGGTGTTATTGACAAAAATGTTGTTATGATCCAAAGCCTGAAGGCTCAGCGAGTACAGTAATTCCACAAGACTTAACCGATGATTCTTTCTGCTGACCAGACCGGGCTGGAAGCTAGTATACTGTGAAGATATTTAAAATAGGTATGAACTTGTGAATTGCAAAGTCTTTGGAATGTTTGCCCATCTTAAAATATGAATCACCCTCTCAGAAGACTTTAATTATATCTGTTTAATTTAATTGTAAGCAAATTAATTATATTTTGCCTCTAAAATCCACTTTTTTATTGCTTGTTAAAGTTAAGACCTGCACTCAGTCTTATCTGCTGTCTCAGTTTCCACTCAGTCGATTACCCGATGTCTGAGACGTGGAGAGTGAGTCATATGGCAGACTGCGGGATTCAATGGAACTTCTTAGGATGTCATATACTATGCTATCATTTGACGTCCAGCTCTGTTTACTGCCAGTCAGGAGATGGAGGTGGGACAGAAATAACGGGTGGTAATATTTTATGTGATCTTTGGCTGCCTGCGCGAGGCAAATGATCTCTACTGAAGCATGTAATGTGCACAGGTCTTCTACTGTCATGTAATGGGATGGAGGGGATTAAAAAGGGCTAAATGGCAGTGCCTGCAAAGGGAATGGCCAGGTGACTTTGTTAGCCCCTGCAGCACACTCCACTGTTGCTGTGATGTATTGTGAAATTATTGCGACCTTCCTGCCAGTCACACATGTTGAAATAGATCTGGGGGTGAGGTCCTGAAAGGGATAATGGCATGTTTTACCTTTTTTACATTTTACTCTACAAACATCGAAGTATTTGTGATAAAAATTGTAGATAAATGGACTTTTGAGATCCACGGGAGTTGTTTTGTTTGTATTTGGTAGCCCCAGGCTTTGAGTGTATAGGTTGCTAACGTAATGTAAATGTGTCCCACTGAGAAGCAGAGGGGGGCACTAACAGGGAGAAAAAAAAAATCCAAACAATCATCATTTTTCTCATGGCAGAGGGGAATTCTCGCTGTCTGCATCCCTATGTCATCAATCATACTTATGGATGCCAAAATGGCCTCATGATGGGCTCTCTCTGCGGGTGTTTCCTGTGAGAGCTGCAAGAAACTGTGTCCTGCAAGTCTTTTAGGGTTGCAGCGCTAAAAGCATAACACCACCAGAATCAAAGTACATCAAAATAAATTTAAGAAATGGAAATTTCTAAAAGTTTTTTATGCAGAATGCACAAAAGTACAAACTCCTGGCCCTGAAGTGGATTAACACACAGTTGTTGTTGTTTTTAAGTGTTAGCCTTATACATAAGTTTTAATACTTTATAAGCTTAACACTTAAAACAGACAAAACATACTCCAAGTGCAACTCAATCGGTTACACAAATGTGCTGTAAATGTAAATGTGGAGACAAAAAAAAGTGATGAGCAATGTTGCAGTAGACTAAAAATGTTTCCGCTCATTTTCCACAGCAACTTCAAAATTCATAAAGCACTGAACAACAGCAAGTAGTGCAAAAAATTACTTCAACATTTTCTGCCGGAAAACATTTCTAGGAGAAATACTCAGAAATGTCAGATGACCGTACCAGTTATGAGGCTGAGGTTGCTGTGGATGCACGGGTCAAAAAAAGGACTTTTATTTAAAAGAGTTTGTGTCCCCATCCATTCATCCATTTCTGTTGCTTATTTGGGTCCAGACTGTGAGAGCAGTAGCCTAAACAGAGTCACCCAGAACTTTCAGCCACTTCCTTCAGCTCTTCCAGAGACACATTAAGTTGTTTCCAAGCTAACTGACAGGTGGAGTCTCCCCATGATGAGGCCCCAACCTAACCTGGAACGATCACTCATAAATCAGCACCGACCTATCGATTTTGGCGATCGTGGCTCAAGAGTTGAGAGTTCGTCTTGTAATCGGAAGGTTGCCGATTCAAGCCCCGGCTTGGACAGTCTCGGTCATTGTGTCCTTGGGCAAGACACTTCACCCGTTGCCTTCTGGTGGTGGTCAGAGGGCCCGGTGGCACCAGTGTCCGGCAGCCTCGCCTCTGTCAGTGCGCCCCAGGGTGGTTGTGGCTACAATGTAGCTTGCCATCACCAGTGTGTGAATGTGTGTGTGAATGGGTGGATGACTGGATGTGTAAAGCGGTTTGGGGTCCTTAGGGACTAGTAAAGCGCTATACAAATACAGGCCATTTACCATTTAAACTTGGTTGTTTTAGTTTACTGTCATGGACTAGACTTGTGTGCTGTCCAGGTTGCATACTGTCGCTTGTCCCATGACAGCTGGGATAAGTTTCAGCCCCTCCACAACATTAATTTGGATAAGCCATTAAGAAGCTACTTTCAGCTGCTCCGTTATTCACAAGGGGTTGCCACACTGGGCAGCTCTGCATATTTGATTTCGTAGATTTTTACACTGGATGTCCTTCCTGATGCATCCCCCAATGCATTTATACTAAGAAACTTGATGGACTGATTTTTGTTCTTAATACTGTTCTCCAAGAGCTAACTTAGTTAAATTTAGGGCAATACTATTTTATTAGTTAAATAGATCCTTTCACAGGTTTGCCTACATTTCATAAAACATTTCAGTCGGATATGAGAAAGAACTTCTGGCAGAAAGACTTGTTTCTTGCATGTGCACAAGCAAGTCCCAACTAGGTGTCCCATTGAAAAAAAAATCCTTTGGTGTCTGTGCTTCTTGTCACATGTTTCTCTGTTTGCTTGCCTTGTGAGTATTTATAGCACATTTCTGTATATGCTTTTGTTGAGTATTCTTGTAGCTTATGTCTTGTAAAATTGATAAGGATTGTTTGTTTGTGCTTGCGTGGTTTATCTATTTGTGTATTGCTTATTTAAATGGAACTATTTGGATTTAAATTGGTACTGCATGTTTTATTGAACAGTTTTGTTTTCATGCATATAGTCTTTGTTTTAGCACCATCATCGTTTGATATACACAATATTTATTTAGTTGTGTGCAAGCCATTTTTTTTCTTCATATGCACTATTCAAGAGGGCTGCTTGCACAATCACCCTCATAAAGCCATGCACTGAGTTTATTGTATCTGACCAGCAGTCCAAGACCAAGTTATTTTATTCTGCCTGTCTGGAACCTACAGTTTATGCAACAATGCACTCCTCTCAGATTTTGATGAATTTTGATGTGTTTGTGTTTCTTCAGGAAGGAGGGGAACTGATGTCTTCAGGGTTACTGATATTTTTTTAACACCAAAAGTACTGTTTGGATAATATTTCTAAACCCTAATCCTGTTTGTGACCCAAACTTTCTGTTTATTTTGTTTGTGGCCTCCAGCAGGGTTTATGTCCAACTTTCTGCGGCTCATAACTCCAGTTGTTGAAATTTTAATACATCCTACACATTAAAAAACCAAACGGGGTTCAGGTGGCAGATATTAACAATGCTGTTTGTTTGACTAATTCACAGTCCATATTATGTGAATAACTGAATGATTGAGATATTTCCAGGTACAAGTCACTTTTTATTACTATGTAGCAGAAACCTGTTCATTTTTTTTCCATTTGTTTTTTTTTTTTTTTTTTTCCATCCATCCATCCATTCGCTACCGCTTATCCTTTTCAGGGTCACGGGGGGCGCTGGAGCCAATCCCAGCTGTCATAGGGCGAGCTTCTAGGCGGGGTACACCCTGGACAGGTTGCCAGTCTGTCGCAGGGCTAACACACAAGGACAGACAACCATTCATGCTCACATTCACTCGCACATTCACACCTAGTGGCAATTTGGATTATCCAATTAACCTATCCCTATTTTTTTTGTTGCAAAAATTTAGTTTTAGTAAAATGTACTGGGTTATTGAAGCTTGTCCAAATGCTGTAAGGCTGGCATGCCTGGTTTATATTGCTGACACACAGCTATACATTACTAAAGGAATATGCTGCTGCCTCGGGGAATTAACATTTTCTAAACTTATTTAAAATAAATATGTGAAAAACAATACACAGATTCTCGTGAAATGGCATTGCAATCATCGTTTAATGGTTTCAGAATCATTTGAAATGTGGACAAATGAGTTCTCCTGCAAGAAATGAATGGATGTTATTTTGATCTATTAGTTCCTGTCAACAACTGTCCAATTAAATTCTAACCTGGAGCCACAATGAAAGAGCCTTTTCATTTCTGTTTTAAGAAACTGGCATAAACACATTTTCGCTTGTCACTCATGCTGTTTTGTTCTTTTTGACCATTATAGGCTACCATTTTGGAGATCTGTTTACACTGTTTCCTGTAGTTGACAATATTTCATTGTCTCTTTTTTAAGACATTCACAGATCACTTTCTGAAAACAATCCTCTGGATCAGTGTGTTTCTCACTGACATTAGTATCAAAATTCTGGCGTTGGACTGCGGCGTATACCCAGTACTTTTTCCCAACATCACATCTAACTGTCAAAACTTAGCCATCATGAAACAAAGCTAACTCGAATGCCTTGTTGCTGCTGTTGGATCTATCTTTAGCAACTTCTGTCTTGTTGACAGCGTCTGACTAGACATGATGCATAACTGGAGTCTATACTTGCCTTTACACTGCTCTTGAGGATAGTTCAGTGTGGTGTGTAGCAAGCCACCAATGGAAGCTATGTACTTGTGCAGCAGAGCTGTATCCTTTCCCTCTCAGGCAACAAGGCCACTGGCTTGAGGACACTTACACTGTAACAAGGTATAATGACCGGTGCCTGTATTCTAAACTGTAAACTGAGTGAAAGGTAACGATCAGTGCAGGTCTCAGGGCCTTGAGGGTCTCTAAACAGCCACCAGCTGCTACCTGTAGTGTGTTTGTGTGCCATGCTCCACTTAGCAAACTGATGCAGACGAGAGAGGCTTGCCTCCTCACTTCTCATTCTCAGGGGCTTCTAGGCATGCATAGATCGAATATCCACACTGGATTCCTCCACTAGGCTTTTTATTATGCACTCCTCAATAAATGTCAAAGCTAGACATAGTGCTACATATGCTGATTATGCTGCACTTGTCATTCCTAAATGTGCCGTACACGGTATTAGGGAAATCCATACATTAATTTTAACTGTAATGATATTGGTGTACTTTGCCGAAGGGTATATGGCACATAAATATCCCCCAGCTATTACCCTCAAGGTCAAACATATTTTTTTATTGCATATGTATACATGTATTCTTGTCAAAGATTTTTGTAAAGATGAGTCTAGTCCTTGTCATGATTTACTTGTATCGAATTTCCTTATTAATGCTTGTGTTTTTTTTGTTTTTTAAAATTATTATTATTTTGTAAAATTTCATAAAGTGGTTAAAAAATGCACACTACATTCCCCACTGAAAAGTGGGTACAGTGTGCATTATATTTGAGAAATTCTCATGTCCAAAAAGCTGGAGGCACTTTTGCTTCATTCACTAAAATTTACCTAAAAAACCTTTAGTAGGCAACAGTTCAATTGTTAATCTGAAACTGTAGTCATCTCCAATCTCCCCAGAAACCTGATGAGCAGGAGTTTTATGTTAAAATGCAAACAATCTGTTAGAAAAAAATATTTATATAAATGTGGAAAACTCATCTCTTCACAAGTTTTCCAAAGCCTTTAAAGAAACAGGTTGTTTTTTCTCCACTCCTATATTTCTTTCCTGAAAAATATTTTTTTATAGTACATTTAAAAACATTTCAATATGAAAAGCTATACCTTTGAGTCAACGTTTGGCTGTTTTATCACGCACGCAGCCTTGCACATGGCATGTTGCAGAGGAATAGTTTGACATATTCAAAAAAAAATATATATATATACTGACACATTTGCTAGGAGTATGAAACCGCTCCAACATCTTTATTCCTGTCCTTTTTCCCTTCACGCTGACTCTCCTGAGGATGAAGAATACCATCATACCATTGTACTGTGCTGCTTTTATTGTAGACTGTTTTATGTCAGTGAGAATTCATTTCCTCTTGAACCTGTCCTCATTCACCCAAGGACATATACCCCTCTGTATCAGCATCCCCCAGTTATTTAAAACATGAACATGCCTTTCATAATAACTTCTGACATGACCCAAAATGTGATAGGAATAATTTCATTCAATTTTTGATTGATGCAAGTTCCAACTTGAGCAAGAAACTTGGCTATTCTGTACACAAAACCCTCTAGAGACGTTATTAAAAGTGTGAAGGTGTGTGGAATACAGCGATTTAAAGATCCATGATGATGTTCATATTCAATGAATATCTCTTGTTGTATAGTTCCTGACGATATGATCTTGTCTTGTCAAAGTCTGATTACCCATTGGTTAAGGGGCCTGTGCTGTAGAGAAAGTGGGATGAAGCAGAATGCATATTACATTGAAATTACCAGTATGCATGCCTTGGGTGTCTAGAAGCATAGGCCATCAGCTAACATTTGCTGACATTTAGCTAATGTCCTATTCTTTCAGACATCCAAGGCACTTAACATACATAGTTTGAGTGTAAGAGGCATTTGGTTTCTGCTTCATTGTTAGAATGGTGATTTACAGCAACCTTTAAGTCTAACCTATTGATTTACTTTTAATAAGAAGGTGAAACAAGTGAGCTAACTAGATTTGGTTGGGATCACATCTAATGAGCCCCTTACAACATATCTCTTCCATATATGATGCTCATGAGACAAGAAGATAACATATCGCATTCATGTATTCATATGTTATCCACCCACTCACTTACTTTTTTCTTTTTATTCTTTTTTTTTTTTTAACTCATTGTTGATTCATACCTCCTGAGACTTCACAGTAATCAGGGTTATTAATTTGCAGCATCTTGTGCATTGAGTTTGTACTTTGCACTTAACATGATTGTAATAAAAAATGACCACATGGGCAGTCAAAATCTTTGGTCTAAATTTGCAAAAAGATACCTCAGATAAAACAGAATTGCTTAGGCTCGAAGGTGTGAAGAAGCAGTTTATTTAGATTAGGAGGGATTTTGGATTTTAAATGTCTTCAATATTTTAGTGCAGAATTGAATAGTTGACAGCTTTTCCAGTCTTGGATAGATTTTTGCTTGGATTAAACCACCTAAGGAAATGTCAGATCACAGTAAGTGGAGCAGAAATTTATGAAATTGAAAAGAATTTGCTTTATTCCATTTGTCTTATGCCCTGGTGCGTTGTATTTGCCTGAATTTAAACAAACTTACACACAATGATCACCTAATGGGTTTTTACCCAAATGGTGATCGAGGTCATATTTGTTGTTTTACTGATGTTTTTTTCTGTTTTCATAAAAATCGTTACTCTCAGAGCATTGGTCAGATTTCAGCAAATCTTGCAAGCAATGTTCACCAGAAGCTTCTTCACCATAACTGTTTTGTTTTTTTAACATAAACTCATGGCCACAATTGGCAGTTTTACAAAATTTAATTTCTGGTGTATTAAACAATATTTAATTTTAATTGTTTGGCAAAGTTGTTAACATAGGATTCTCAGTGTTGATAAATTTTGCACAAAATGATGAAAAACTTTGTTAAATACCAAATGACGGAAGCAATGTGATTTAGCTCTGCCACATATGCTGCATATCACTTGCATTCTGTTAGATGGAGATGATCATTATCTTATTGGTTATGATCGTCACCACTGTTGGTCCCACATCTGAAATATGGACTTTGTTTCACTATTATGCTAGCATCTGGTCAATAGTGTGACATACAGAATTTCATTTGTCTAATGGCTGTGGCTGCTACTGATCATATACTTGTGAACTCAAGCAGTTTCATTGATGAACAAGATTAATTTGCTGTGGATATATAAACCTCCTTAACTTCTCAGTGGATTTTAATTCACACTTTGCAAAACATCCAACAAATGACAAGAATATCTATTGCTTCTCTCTGTATTTCAGTCATTAAACTAACCTATGAATTATGATGGACTGTGAGCCAGATTAGCTACTGTGTCCTGTATCTGCAATAACGAAGTATATTAACTCTTTTTTTTTTTAAATGAAAACTTGCTTAACATGGGGGAATAGCAAATATCAGATAGGATTTTATATTAGCAACAATTGTTTTAAAAGAACTAAACATTTAAAGATAACTTGCCAGAAATTCAAACTTGTTTTAACTCTTAATTCCTGTTGGATGTTTTGATTTGACAAAGAAGAAGAAGTTGCAGTGACACAAGCATTCCTGATCTCATTAGGGCTGAGCGTGTCTTTGAGTGTGAATCCATTAAAAGTTTGTCAGGGGGAACCATGGGACACAGCAGATGGCAGAGCACATATGCTCTGGGTCTCTTTGGCCAGGTACACTGAGGAATACTTCAGAGAGTTGGCCTACCTTTGCTTGTGTAACAGGAACTTAGACACTTTAAAACAACATGAGTCATGCGTTGAATTGCGGCATTTCAGTTTGTGATGTCTAACTTTTCTAAAAGCACGTTCTCTTTTTCCTTAAAGCCATGTCAAAGTGTAATTGTGTGATAATTGCATCTTCTTTATATCTTCTCTTGCCTGTGCCCTTCTTAGATAAATGATGAAGGAAGTAAACAATGTCATTGTATATGTTTGTACAAGGAAAAAAAAACTAAATATTTGCAGGCAAAGTTTAATTGTGTGAGATGCTAGTGAGCTATATTTGGTACAAGGTTGAAGTGAGTTGAAACAGATCTTCAGTATGAAGAGTAATGTGTTAAAATGATCATTTGCTGCATCACTAGTCATTGCAAGGGGAACCATTTTGGACTTTTGATCTGAACACTACATAAAATTGGTCTTTATCAGAGACATAGAGCTTACGTAGGTGTGACTTGAGCAGCAATGATGGGTTTTGACAGGCACCTGTGGAGGTGTTCTGAACAGTAAACAAGGACAACAGGTGCCTTAAGGTATCGCTTTGCTTACCAGCAGAAAGTAAGTAAGCATACAACGTGCAAATATGTTACACAGATTTAGATAAACAACTGCACTTCTGTCATGTAGGATTATCACACATTAAACCTGCTAAAGACTGCAAAATATATCATAAACATGTTGTACGTGCCTGGCAGAGAAGTTTTGTAAAATGGGAACCCATCTCAGCAGGACGAATGTAGAATTTGAATATCTTCATAGAGCTTCATTAGCACTGATAATAAGGTAGCTAAATTGACTGACACCCCATTTGGTTACAGACACTGAGTGACATGATATAATTATGACTTATGATGACAGCTTGAGTAGGTGTTAATAAATCTGTGTGCATGAATAAACCTATCTCATTATAACTCAGCTGTATATTTTTACCAGGTTTGATGTGTGGCGCAGCACAACTGACAGCCATGTACAATGCTGTGAAAAAGGATTTGCCCCCTTTCTAATAACTTACCTTTTCAGTATTTGTTCATCTTAAAGGTTTCAGATCATCAAGTAGATTTTAATATTAGACAAAGATAACCTGAATAAATACAAAATGCCATTTTTGATGATTACATTTATTAAGGATAAAAAACAATTCAAACTTACCTATATAAATTCAGTACTCCTCCCCTAAACCGAATAACTGGTTGGGTCACCCTTGGCAGTAAGAACTGCAATCAAGCATTTGCAATAGCTGACAATGAGTCTTTCACATCAGTGTGGAGGAATTTTGGTGCACTATCTTTGCCATATTGGAGGGTTTTTGAGAATAAACAGCCTTTTTAAGGTTATACCAAAGCAACACAATCTTGTTTGATACTGGACTTTGACTAGTCCACTCCAAAAACTTAAATTATTATTTTATTTTATGTATTTAGCCATTCAGAGGTGGACTTACTGCCATGTTCAATCATTGTCCTGCCACATAGCTAGAGTGTGCTTGAGCTTCAGGTTAGAAATTGATGGTGGGACATTCTCCTACGGGATTTTCTGGTAGAAAGCAGAATTCATGGATTCATCAATTAGGTCCGGTCTTCCAGGTCTCAAAACACCAAAGCAGCCCCAGACCATCACACTACCACCAACATGTTCGATTGGTGTGATGTTCTTTTAATGAAATACTGTGTTAGTTTTATGCCCTTTTATATGGTGTAACGACACTCAAACCTTCCAAAAAGTTCAACCTTCGTCATTGTCTCACTTGTCTCATTAGTCTCAGAATATTTCTCCGAAAGTCTTGGAGATGGTTTTTGGGAAATGTGAGATGAGCCGTTTGGGGGAGGGGTTGGGGGGGATGCTGACCTTAAGTAAGATAAGTAAGGCCTGCATTCCCTTGGGTGGTGTTTGAGGGTTTTTTGTTATCTCCTGGATGAGTTGCCATTGCACTCTTGTATTAATTGGAGTGATTTCTGTAGGCGAGCCACAACTGTTCCAAATATTCTCCATTTGTGTATAATGGCTCTCAGCGTGGTTCACTGGAGTCTTAAACTCAAATAAATATGCATAGAAGTGAGAAATCAGGAATGGGGAAATACTTTTTCATGGCACTGTATGTATGTCTTGTATTTTCTGCTGTTCTTATGTCCATGTGATTAGGATCTGCTTCTTGTTAATTAGCAAGAATTGTTCTTCTTGTCTGCACGCTAAATACAGTCTGGTCCCATGGCTAGATACAAAGTGAAGTACTGCATCCTCCCGTTAGCCCCAGAAAAACAGAGGTTAGGTGTTGAGCTTGTACAGCGAGGTTAGTCAGGGACAAGCCTCTTTGGTTCACCCACCCTGTCCACTTAATATTAACTGACTTGCCAAAGACCAGCTTTGGCTATTAGAGGGCAATAATTCTCCTTCAGCTGCTGAAGTATGGCTTCTTCAAAATTGTACACAGCTTTATTTGGAATTCATACTTGTTACCTTACCAGCCAAAAGTAAACAAAACCCCCCATCTGCATAAGATTTGGCTCAGTGCAGAGGCTGTCCCGAAGCTGTGCTAACATGTTTACTGGAAGAACATTTTCATTTTCACAGCTGTTTCCAAAAACAGCCCTCATGGGTCACAATACTATTCTATTTTTCTCTGTGAAATAAGGGACAAGGATTGATAGAAAAGCGGACAAAGAATGTGAAACTCCATTACAGCACACATCTAAATCTGAAGGACAGCGATGTTACAAAAATGAATTTAATGGCAAGTTTCTGCATGTTTCTGTATATGTGTGTGAGGGACTCGGAGAACCATAGATTTAACACAAAATATAACAATACGAAGTCAGTGAGTGGCTTCCACCTCACCGCCTCATGCTAGTAACACCATATAATATTAGTAAACATTTACATTAGTAAAGTGTTAATTCATCACTTATAAAGGATAAATCCTATATTAATAGACATTAGCATGTAATTCATAAACACAGATAAGAATGTTTCAGTCTTGATCTATAAGTTCACATAGAACATGTTTAATGACACTATTTTACATTTATAAATATGTATTGGTTAAAGTATGCTTAATTGTGTAAATGTGTTAATAGAAGTTTTATAAATACTTAATTTTTTATAATCCATAGTTAATGCAAGCAGTTTTAAGTAGGTTATTTTGTGTCACCTAAAGTGAAATAAGGGAAGTATGCCTTAAAATGCATTTACAAGTGAAACTGAAAGGACAGCAAGTAGTACCTTAAGATTCAAAAGTCTGTTATGTTAGCAGCAGAAAGTAAATGACACAGTTGTACACAGCGCAACAGAAACACGGGGCAAAGGTTGGCACAGAAAACTCAAAAGAGAACAAAACCTAAAAGTTTTATTTCAAATTTCAAGTCCTGTAATGCAGTAAATATAACATCAAGTTCTGTTATCATAATGTGAATAGAAAGGCTAATATAAAATGCAATACAATGTAATTTACCCATTTACATTTTAACTGGATAAAATTTGCTTCATTTAGTCAATTAATGTCTCGCAGCAGACTGCAGACCAGCACCCGCCTCATCTGTAACACGACATGAGAGTCACTGGCATGCATGATGTAAGTTTCTGACTGATCGGATTTTGATGGGTGACAAAGAAAGAAAAAGATTTTCCCAATAACAGTTACTTCGTAACATTTGTTCATTTGTAGTATCTCTTGGGCAAATGGCTGTGACTGCAAGAGGAGCTCCGCTATTTGAAAAAAGCTGAGTGATTTTTCACACATTAATGCAAATTACCATTCAAAGTAATCTTGCAGTAAGTTTACTGCACATGCCACTGTCTGAAAGACAGAACTGTCAACTCACATCTACTGTAATGATTTCAGCTGAGGACAGGATTCTATTTTTCTAACCAGAGACCAACACATCTGCTAGAATCTAAGAAGATATAAGTTAACATCTTTTTTTCTTTAAACACAGATTTTAAAAGTGCAGCAGAGCATAGTGAAATCCAATTACAATGTCAAAGGGGACATCTTTCTTTTGTAAAGATCTTGTGATGCTGAAATTTTTATTTTATCCTGTTTTGTTCACTGCAGATGGAATGAAGTTTATTTAAAAAAAAAACAGTATTTTGTATATCATTTTGGAAAGCATCCTAATTTTAGCTGCAGTGCCTAAAACTTTTTGAGTTTGCAGATATAAAATGGATAATGGGCTCAAATGAAAATCTAACCACTAGGCTCCGGAACTGAATTCTTACAATAATCTCTGGTATTTGTGTTCACAGTGATAGCTGTGTTCTGCTAACTGGCCCTTTTATTTGATTTAGGGAAGGAATGGAGAAAAAAAACTGCTGTATTGGTAAATTTAATGTGGAAATCGAGCTGATGTTTTAAGTACTTTGATGCTGTTGACAACGTATCTTAAAAAATAATAACGCATGTTTACATCACACAAGAGTGGGGTTTTTTCTGTTGTAAAAGAACTTTCTGGCCCATACTCCATCCTTTGTGTGGCTAATGTGTGTGTGGTCTGTGCTCCTGTAGATAGATTATCTGTGAAGCTACAGGGCTGTTTTAACCTTGACTAGGAAGGTCATGGCACTTTGCTGAGTGGTGAAGTCCCTTGAAAGCTCCTTCCCATATGTTGATGTACGACAGGTTTATTTTTAAGTGATGTTTCACTCTGTTGAGACTGCTGGAGCACACAGTAGGGTTGTTGTGTCAAGATGTATTTTTTCCCTCTTCTTGACATATCTGATAAGAAGGCTACACTGGAAACACAGGACTCGGTTGTATGATGCTATTACCATCTATCTTCCAGGGTCTTTTTAACAATGGTGTGTAGTAATGAAGACTTTTGATCCATGTTTTTGTTTATTTGTTGATAT
Source organism: Haplochromis burtoni (assembly GCF_018398535.1). Taxonomy (NCBI): domain Eukaryota; kingdom Metazoa; phylum Chordata; class Actinopteri; order Cichliformes; family Cichlidae; genus Haplochromis; species Haplochromis burtoni. The sequence continues at coordinate 1,593,206 of NW_024582409.1, read as the reverse complement.
CACCTGCTATTTAGTCAATACAGGCCTGATAACTGAATGAAACAAGTAAAGTGAGTGAGGCATGCAAAGCTAAGAATGAATTTCACAAGTAAGGTTTGCATAAGTCTCTTTCCTTGCAGCTCTTAGACTGTTGTTTGATTACACCGTGTTCAAATATTTACATTCTGGCATTTATCGGTGCTGTTCTGTTATTTTCACAACATGTTCACAACGTGTTCTTTTTTTTATCAGTACCATAAAATAAAATGATCTTAAAATGGAGCAATTCAGTTGCTGATGTAATAATTACATGGAAGTTAAATATTCACCGTGGTGGTTATATTTTACGTGGGAGCTGAGTTCTGGGAGGTTACAAAGCTACTCCTTGCTTTAGCAAATACATGCCCACAAAAAAACACACACCCATGGTGAAACTGATGAAACACTTAAAAGTGAATTCTCGTACCCTGTAGATAGTTTCTCTTTACACTATGTTTCTTGTGTGGCTATTTCATACAAACTAAGTAAAGTAATGTTGGTTTCTTGAGCATGGATGTTTATTCTTAACCTTGAGGTCATATGTGTAGCAATGTATACAGCTTGTAACTACATCTCCATGTGTATGCTTTAAAAAGAAACTGCCTCTGTTGTGATAGCAGCTACAGTGAATTACATTGTAATAATACTGTATCTACTTTCAAAAATAGTGGCTGTGAAACGCTGTGAATGGGAATTTATTAAAACCCCAACAGCAAAGCAGCATTATATCATAATAATAGTGAGACGGTATATTTACAGAAGATTATTCTATCCCTGGAATGATGTATCTTTGGCTAGGTTTAATGATGGTGAAGCTAAATGTTGTTTTCACCTTTAATGGGAATAATTGACAGTTGACAGTAAAGTATTGTACTTTGTTGGAAGTTGCTGAAATGGCCTTTTTACTTAATCATGGTTGGAGGCTGAGACGAAGCTCTTGCTGTCAGACATATCTGGTCTTTGCTTATTGTTGTGAACATATAGGGAATATATACGCATTGTAGTGCTATATCTTTGACATCATGGTATGACACTTATATATTATGAATATGTGCCATATCATATTATCACAGACAATATAATGTGGCACAGCCCCAGTTGTCACCTTTCTGCAGGTATTACTTGATCTGGTTTGAGCTGTAAAGGCTACACAGTACATTCTTGTTGGTATTCTAATGGCATTAAAGTATGCTTAAAATCCTAGTTATGAATGTTTCTATGAAACACGTTCTGTTCTAGACTGAATCTTTCATTATCTGTGTCTGTCTTAATATGGCTGCTTGGGGAAATGAAGTGATGTAGGTCATTAATGTGATATTCCACTCAGAATTTTTACAATTATGTAATGTGCAAAGGAATATTTTAAAACTATGGAGTATCTGATTTAACTTTAATTAGCCCTTGTCAATTAAAGCACTTAGTGTCTCTCAGACAAATGAGAAACCCCATAACCAACCAGTCAGACCTCGCCAGCAATGACAAAACATAGTAACAATAGTACTGGTTTATCCTTTAAATAGGTTAAAAAACAACTAATGTTTAAGCAGGGGGAATTTTGCATTAGAGCATGTGAAGTCTAAACTTTTCTCATTGTTTGTCCTTTTAATTAGATGGGACTTGTTACTCTGGTAACCAAAAAAGCTTCTTTTTACTTAATAGTTTTTGATGCAAAGGTGTGGCTTTGCTTCAAAAGTTGAACCACTTTAGCCTTACTGCTTTCTTGGCTAGTTTGTGGAGATAGAAGATTGTCCAGGTAGCCCTTCAGAGAATTTGACACCCTGTAGCTCCTCATCTGATTTTTAGGGGTAAGCTGTAACATGTTAGAGAGCAACATTGTTCCAACCACCATGATTTTTTATTCATGTGCTTCAGTTGTCCTGTTTTTAAAATTTAACTAAGCCAATGATGTTTTGGTCATTGAGTTTTTAAAAATATGGCATCAGAAGATACATTAAAAAAATGCTCCAACATTATTTAACCTAGTAACGCCTAGTTTATCATATGTGATACATGAGTTTTCTTGAATTTCTCAGACTTCTACAGCATCAATGTAATTTTTTTGTAACTAACTAAATTGCACAATACATTTTTAAGCAATTAATTACAAAAAAACCAAAATAACAATATTTACAAAATACAAATAATAATAATAATGCTAGTAATAATAATACTTTGCAGGCAATTATTTCATGGTTCAGGCTTTAAAGGTTTCAGCTTTGGTCATTACATTGGTTTACAGTGCCTATATGTAGCCTACGTTTTGGTTTGGAGAGAAAAATATAGCTTTTTGTGTGTCATTTTTTGCAGGGACACATCTTCGTGTATGTCTTCAGGGAAACACATGTTGCACCGAGGAAATGGAGGACAGATTTGGCCAACAGAGTAAACAAGACTTTGAGAATCTGGTTGATGAAATGAGTCACACACTGAGAAGCACCTTTGTTTCGAGACATAAAAGATTTGATGGTAAGTCCTCTTTGCTTAATGCTTTAATTTAATTATTTTTTTCTTATTTTCTTTTCTTTTAAAATTTGTTTTAATGGTCAGTCACTAGAGAACAAGTGCTGCAAAAAGGAAAACCAAAGGCTTGGGACTGTACGTGTTAATTTGAAAGGGTTTACTCCAGTTCTTTACCTCTCCTCCCTGAAGAGGAGACAAGATGTGAAAATCTCATTAATATGCCTTGTAGTGGAGAAACCTCTTGCTGGATTAGACAAACATGGCTACTTGCGCTGAAGATTGACAACTTCAACAGCAGCACAAAGCCAGCTTCTGCATTATTAAGGTTGTTTGGTGGTCTTGTGCTGTATGTGATCTTGTCCTAGTCCCATTGTGACTTTCTTGACCACTACACGTTTAATAAGTTTTTGTATGGGACGAGATGTGCTCATTACTGAACCAAGCCTCACTCTGCCTCTCTGCTTGTCCCTGTTGGTGTTCTTCTCTATGGGGTCAGCTCCTTCTAGTTACAATTTAATGAGAAATAATAATCCTTTCAACTCTCACAAGACCATGTGGTTAGCAACAGCTTATCACTGTGGACAATGGTGACAGGTAGAAGAGGTGGAGAAGTGTAGTCACCTGTCAACACTGTCATTAAAATAATAATAATTATTATCATTATTATTATTATTATTATTATTATTATTATCAAAATGCTAATATTAGTAAAATAGTTGTTATTATTTAGAAATCCAACATAATGCCTTTCATTACATAGATATCTTTAAAGATTAAAGACTTCTTTTTATCTCCAAAGAATTGATGGGCCAAAAATTTCCATGTATAAAAGTTGATTAAAGAATATCTAAGAATATTAGATTGTAATGGTTATTGGTAGTACTTAAACCTTAGCAAATACAGTATATGCTCACACTATACAAAAACATGTTATTAGGTACACTTTGTCAGTACTGGGCTTGACCTCCGTTTATCTTCAGAACTGCCTACAAGGTGCTGGAAACGATCCTCAGAGTTTTTGGTTCATATTGACATAATAACATCACTCAGTCGCTGCAGATTTGTTGGCTGTGCTTCCAGCATGGGAATCTGTCGAATCTGTGGTTTAAAGGATGCTAAGTTGGTAATTAATGGCCCAAAGTGTACCAAAATGGAATTCAACACACCATTACACCACTGCCATTAGCCTGATCCATTGATACAGGGCAGGATGGATCCAGATTTTCATGTTATTGGCTTCATGTTCTGATCTAGACTCATTGGACAAGGCAGCATTTTCTTTTATTGACCAATTTTAATGAGCTAATGGGTATTAGCTTCATTGTCCTTTACTTAGTTGACAATAGTGTCACCCGGTGTGGTCTTCTGCTGCTATTTGCTTTAAGGTGCTATCTCTGACCCCAGCTGGTGGTGGCAGATGGTGCCCTTCCTTGGGAATGGTTTTGGGTTTAGGGAGTTTCTCCTTCCCACTGTCACTCATCAGCAGTGTTGGTCAAGTTACTTGAAAAAAGTAATCAGTAACTAATTACTGATTACTTCCCCAAAAAAGTAATCCCGTTACTTTACTGATTGCTTATTTTCAAAAGTAATTAATTACTTAGTTACTTTTTAAAAACACGATTTACAACCTGAATAGGTGATAAAGCGATAGATCTTTCAGCCCAATTCTACTTTTTCTGCATAATCCATCATACAAAATGTAATCAAATGGAAAAGTCTCTTTTTTAAACTTGTTTTATCAGTTTTAATCTTTTAACTTTATGCATCAAGTAAAAATTAAACTATATGCAACATTCTCTGACTTGAATAAATTAGTTTAACATTTAAACCTATTTTCTACACATTCCAGCACATAAAATAAAATATTTTTTGTGTTTACACTCAGTCTTTCAAATAGATGCAAGTAAAACACAGCAGAAAATAAATAAAGTCAAAGACTCAGCGGTCCTGTTGCTCTATTTTCACCTGTAAAGCAGGAGTGAGGTAGGCGGAGGTTTACCCTGGTGCAGGTGTGCCGCAGTCAATGGAAGAATCCGCGAGTTTCTCTGTGAATTTCCCATTACGTCATAGCGCACTCGGTGCTTGCTCGGAAGTTTAGGGGTTTTTTCGCTGTAAAAATAAGTTTTCTTCCCACGCACAACGGACACTAATGTTTTTGTCACTTTTTATGGAATCAAACTCAAAGTAAGGTCAGTACTTCCACACTTTAAACGCTGCATGCTCATACTCTCTCCCGCACTCGATATATGATCCATTGTTGATCTGCACACAGCTGTTGTCACTAACGGCGCACTCCTTACATCACTGTCATGAGACATTCTTGCAAAAAATCACATCACGGTTTTAGTAACGCAGTAACGCAGCGTTCCTACGGGAAAGTAACGGTAATCTAATTACCGTTTTTGCAATAGTAATCTCTTACTTTACTCGTTACTTGAAAAAAGTAATCAGATTGTAACGCGAAGTAACGCGTTACAAGTAACGCGTTACTGCCCATCTCTGCTCATCAGTGCTCAAAGGGGGTCATTGATTGTTGGGGTTTTCTCTGTTTTCTTTGTATTATTGTAGGGTCTTTATCTTGAGATATAACTTGATTTGGCACTATTCATAAATAGCACTGTTGAGAAATTGAATTGAATTGATTCACCTTTCCACCTCATTCTGATGCTTATTTGAAATTCAGCAGTCTTGATCATGTCTACATCCCCAAATAGGAGTGGGCAACATAGCCTTAAAATGATTTCAAGATATTTAAATAAATAATGATATTTATGATGATACGCAGACAATAAATACTAAAAAATATGTGACTGATGCCTGCAGGCATTACCTTTTTATCCTTCTTTTCCTGCGAGTACAGAAGCGTGCAGAACATTGTAACATAATACAACAAAAAAATCTAACCACCACAGTATTTTCCATCCATAGTTAACTCTTCTCATCATGTGGAGTGTAACCACTTAGTGCTCCAGTGATACTCCATTGAATCATTTGTTTCACACCACTGTATCTAAAACACCAGATGATTCTTGTTGCAGTTAAGGATGTTAATATATTGTGTCTGTTACTGTGATGAATAATTAAAGCTGCTTGCAGCCACGTCTGGCAACCTTGACTAAAATAAAGGAAGTGTCTTTGGTAGTAGTACAAGCAAACTTCCCCATAGGGGTGAAAACTGCATAAAAAGAGGCTTAAAGTAAATGCAGAAACTAAAAGGTGCAAAATAATAATATAAAAATAACAAAAAATAAATATATACAAATAAAATTTTTTGCCATTAAAGGCATAACAAATTAAGGCTTAAGCAATCTTTAGTAAAAGCCCATTCAGTATGCCTCTTAAATAACTTTGACATAAATTATCTGCTACTGTGCATGTAGGACTACATGCACAGGTCCTGGGTCTTCAACGTAAATGGCAAAACTCCAAGTTAATTTTGAGTTTTATGTTCAGGTCGAGCATTTATAAGGTGCGTTCATCTGTTCTTGACAGCACTACTTGACTATTTGTCTTAATATATGAATTTAACTGTAAAGCAGCAGTCTCTTTGAAATTTGAATGTCCAGGGATCACAAAGTCAGAATTAGTCTCAGAATTAAAATTTGTTGTTGAGTATTTATTTTACTACCATGAGTGCAGCCATCGAACTGATGCTACACAACTTGTGTTTGTTGTCATGCCTGCAATAGATGCACAGGAAACAGCTAGAAAACAGACTAAGCACAACATTGATAATAAGGACAATTTTAACAACTATGCATCCTAATGGACTTAAAATATATGCTAAACTAAAGTCACCGACATCACTATTAATTACTTGCTGTATAATATGTTAATGTCCACTAAATGCATGTAAATTACAACATGGGTAAAGCCTAATTTCTCAAAAGAGAGAGAGTAATTATCTAAAAAAGTTTATTCAAGTAAAGATTGAAAGCATGCATTGTAATATTTTGCAACTGGAATGTAATCAAAGTCAACAGTGGATATTGGTTGAGTGATTTAAGTGTGCAATTTAATATTCAGCAGTCAATGTCATGTCGTTCTGTCCTCATTCTATTCAAAATATTCAACATATTATATGAAACTAATGCTATTGGGTTACAGCATGCTACTCTCAGATGATTCCACTGGTGCCCAGAAACTCAATGTCACAATGATGTCTGTTTATTTATTTATTTTTTTCCAGGAATACACTTCTTGAGCCCACATGTGATTCCTGGAAGCATGCATAAATAAATAAGTGTTATTTTGATCATCCCCTGTCAAGATGGTGAATATCATGAGGAAGGGAAATGGGGTTTGTCCAGCAGCACTTAGATGCATGACTCCGGGCACCCCTTGTTCTCGTGGGGTTTGCGGCCACTCTCCATAATTTCATTAGAGTCAAAGCAAATGCTGTTTGCAGGTTTTTGAAGGAGACTGTGTGTCGGATGAGGGTCTTTACTGATAAACTGTTTAGGAAATCTGAGATATTGTTTGCTAAATTAAAAATTTTCCCTTACTGTTTGTTTATGTAATCAATTTAACTAGATGATTTAACTAACAGATCAGCTGCTCAGGCACATAAAAACTTGTTTTATAACGATTGTATAATTCCTCCGTGTTCCCAGAGGTGCGCTTATTCATTATGAAGCAGTATTACCTAAATAACAAGATACTGAACCAAAGAATATAGTTAAAGATCCAAACAATGAAGAGCTTTTAGTTCACTTGAATGCCCTTTTTCTATCTTTTCAGAGCTTTGCTTTAGGTTTCCGCCTACAGAGAGTCGGTGTATTTGAATATTTTTTTCATTTTATGCAGACTGTGATGATGGTTACTGTAGCAGATAGTAGTTGGGCAGCCCACACATTCCTGACACCACAGCCTATGTGTCACAATAAGAGGGTACGGTCTCAACTATGCCAAGACTCATCCACTCTGAAATGTCTGCAAGAGCTCAGGGGCACAGTACACTTGTATCTAAAAGAGAAACAATATCATCGGTACCAAACGTGCAGCAGAATTCCTGTAATTTAGTAATAAATGCTATTATTATAATATTATAATATTCACTATAATCCATAAAATAAGACCAGAGAAAATAACTGGTCTAAGAAACCAGACAAAGCAAATGCTAGCACAGAGAGTTCTTTTTTATCTCACTCATTAAAGTCCAACATCAGGGTTTGTAATTGTTAATCAATTCTTGGCCCTGCTGACCACAAACACCATAGTGCTGAGCATCCTAGCAGAATATTAATGTGGTCCATCCTCTGCAATTTATCCAATATGAACGGCCTCACACATTGTGTGTGGTACCCATTGATATCAGTTGCATTGTCACAGCGTTGTTAAATTTTTACCGTTATATATAAAAATGTAAACTGTATTTTTATGCAGTCAATGTTGAGGTGCCCTTGACCAAAGCACTTAACCCAAAAAGATTCCTGAGAAAGTGCCAGCCATATAAAACAGTACTGTGTGGGCAGCAAACAGGTGTGGTTATGTGACTAGATGACTAGATCTTCTCTGTACCTGAGATTCTGCCAGAGGCCCCTTTCTGTTTATTTCTAATAGGGAATTTTTGATCTCATTTCTGTAATATTGTAGGGTCCTACTACAGTACAAAGAGTATAGATGACATGACATGAGTGTACAGATGAATTGTGAACTGACACTATATAAATTAAATTAAATAACATGAAAATACTGCAGTATGTCTGCTTCTTAAGTTATGACGTATCCATCTTCTGAAAGTACTATCAAAGTTTCTGGTGTCTAAGTGATGAGTATTTGTTATTTTAGGTTATAAAAATAAATAAATAAAAATTGTTATTCTAACCCCATACAGCTTTTTAGTAGCCCTTTTTTAATAGCACACCTTTAACTAAGCTTTAAAAACTCAATGCACACCACAACCCCAGGGCTCCTAGTTCTCCAGACACTGATATTTTAAAGCATCAATAGTCCATTCTCTGCCTGGCAAACTTTTTTGGTATTGACATTTAACTTAGGATACTTCTTTGTAGGAAATTGCTCAATAACGTCTTCATTACTTATATTCTGTTGTGGATGCTTCTATGACATCATCTATTTTTGCCAGCTAGACAACTCCCCACCTCCCATGTGATGTTCCTCCCAATCAGGCATTAAGTATACTCCTTATGTTTACTATTAATAAAGACAATTTAACCTTCAACCTAATTCTTTTTGGGTGAAGGTTAAATTGAAAGACAATACTGCGCCTAGGCTGGTAAGTATATTTGAGAAAACTATGCTGATCCTCTGTTAGATTTATAAGTCTTTGGACCCTTTAAAGTCATCCCTTGGTGTTTGCTTTTGTCATCTGAATTCAGATGTCTCTGTTTTGTCAGGCAAGAAAATACGTCTTTTACATGGAAATGTCTTCAAGTGCAGTTTTGATCAGCAAAGTTTCTAGTCAATTTAGAAATACAAAAAAAAAGAAAAAAAAGAAATTGCTCTTTAATGCATTTAAATCATGCAACATTTTATACGACCTTATGTTAGAGTCCATATGTCAAATCCCTGTTAACGTCTATGAGCTAGCACGCTAACTAAAGAGTTTGATACAGTAACTTAAAAAATGAAGAATAATCCCCTGACATTTAATAACATTAGACCTTAGATGATATATTTGTCTTCAATCGGGTTATCATTTACCTTTTTCTTATTTTATTAATAAGAGCACAGGGTGACCATAAAAGACTGGCCATAAAAATTAACATAGAGAAATGGAGACATAAACGATCAACCTGTCATGTTCTCTACAGCAGCATAGCACTCAGAGCAGCGCTCTATAGACTGGCACTTCCTGTCAGGCCGATCAATGACCCAGCTTTTGACAGACATGGAGAATCTGAAATGCAGCAAAATTGCTAGTTTCATGTACAATCATTGGAGCTCGAGGAGGCTGAATATCATACTGCTTGTGTTATATTATGCTGTTTCAACAATCACAAAGTGAGAACCGGGCTCCTTCTCTGACTAACTATATTGCCGTGAAAGATGCTAGGTGAACTGTGGGAGATAACAGCTATTTGCCCTGCTGTGTGAGGGTCAAGAAATCGTGTATATTTGTGTAGTTTATAGTGTGTATCTTTGCTAAAAAATGACATAGAGTTGTGGCAAAGTGTTGCTTGCAGTAATGTGACAATCAGAAAATATTCCCAGTTCTAAAGTGATGTAGCTAATTTCTTTCTTGCTTTCTTTTTTATTGGTATGTGACTTTGAAAGCCAATGCCCCACTGTATTGTTTAGTGTTTATTCAATTCCTGCCTTGCCAGAGTGAATGCATTTATAAAATCTTGTAATTTCCATATAATTTTAAGCAGCTCCACATGTTCTCTGCAGAAACTGTTTTTTGTGAGTGGTTGTGGTTTTTTTGTTGAAATTACAAAATTCTGAGTGGGGGAAAAACAAAAACAAAAAAACCATCCATCTTAAATTGCACTCTACTCTGAGACCTTGTTTATGCCTTTATCTAGTTATGTCTAAATATCTCTAATTTCTTTTTGACAGATGACAGATGAGTCCACATTTTGAGATATACTTCCCAGATTCTCAAAAAGCACCAAACCAATTAGAATCACTGTGGTAAAAAAGTATTAAAGTTGTCTGCCATAACACTGCAGGTACACCCTGCCGGTAAAACTTAGGCCCCTGAAGGTTCTTATCTATATCAGATGTTACCATGTCGTCATGTTTCCTAGCAACTACTACCAATGGGCTTAAAAGACTTTTTTCAGCATTTATGCACCTGTAACACCTATAAGCATCACATTGTTTTATTTCACACCGATAATAATAATAATAATAATAATAATAATAATAATAATAATAATAATAATAATATGACAGCATCAGATTGCCTGGCAACCACTTAGCAACAGACTAAAATGACCTTTCTTTGGCTTTATGCACCTGTAACATATTATAAAAGGGCCACATCAGTTTAGTTACAAGAATAACATCTCATTTATAGCCACAAAAATTTAATTAACCATGCGTTGTAACCACCTAGCAATGCGCCAAAATAAGTCTTTTTTCGTTCCTTTTTTTACCTATGAGACCTTATAAAAGCATAATGTTTTTATGTCATGATAGTAACAACTAATTTAATTTTCCACAAAATTTGAATTATACATGCCTAGCAACCACTTAGCAACAGGTTAAAATGACCCATTTTTAGCATGTAAGCAAAATCTACCAACCCTGTTTTTTTTTTATCATTGATATTTATTTATTTATTCATTTGTTTATTTCACTTTTGCCAACAGCGCAAACAGACCAAACAGTATTGTAGCATGGATGTGTACTGGTTTATATAATTTAACATATCAGTTAAATCCCAATTACTTTTGGTTAAAGTTATTGTGCTCAAAATAACATGACGCTGAATGTGGCCCAGTTAAAAAATAAAAAGTTGGTTTATGTATGTAGACTCCAATACAATATATTGCATGTACCCAATTGAAGAAGGCTGAAATGTTTTGGAAAGCCAACCCCTTTTTCCTCCTCAGCTGGCTGGTCACAGTTCAGAAGACTGTAGTAATTAATTCTGCAGGCCACTTCCCCTGAGGGTTCTCACAGTAGATGTCATCCGATCCACAGCAAACTCCTTTGGTTATGTGTAAAGACCAAATGAAGTCGACTTCAGAGTCTCTGTTGTCTCCAAAAAGCTGTGGTCTGCTTAGAAATAAAATTCACAAAACTTGCCTTTTCCACCATCTAGTTCAGAACCCTGAAACAGGGATGCTGTGTTTCAAGATTGCTGAAATAGACTGCTGACATCTAGGAGGCCATCCATCAGTAGGTTTCTGCAGAAGCACAGAAACAGATGCTTTCTTTTTATCACAAAGAGAATGGCTGTGTGTAACCTCTGCACAGCTCTGTGCATATACTGAGGAGCTGGAGCCAAACGGAGCTTTATCAGCAAAATGTAATGAACTCTGTGTAAGCTGGGAGTATTTGAATCACTGCTGTCCAGCATTTCAGCATCATTATTCTCTGTTTGCAGCTAATGCAAATGATTATTTGGACAAACGTCTTAGTAATATATGTTTAGGATTTATGTAAATTCTCCAGGTAATTTTTACTCTTTGACATTTCACTATGGTTTTCATTTTCTGTCATGAAATATGGATCCCCTCAAGAGTTTTCACTAATTACATTATGATGTCTTTTTTAGCCTAATATTTCTGCTGGTGATTTATACCAAGGCCATTCATAATGAAATTATTCATCGTAATCACTCCATTGCAGAGCTTAGAATTATATCAAATATAATGTCATATTGATTATAAACACTGTTTTAATTAAATTGGTTATGTTTAATTAGTCTCTCAGCAGAACATGGCTGTATAAAGGTTTGTTTTTCTCATTTTCATGATTTTAAGTAGAATTTGTTTTGGCACCGTCATTAATCTATGTGCACATCGCTCAGCATCACTGACTGTTCTCATTACCACAAACACATTACTGAAGCAAAAATCATGCTTAAAGATTACCATATTTAAATGACTGCTAACTGTGGACATTTATTACATATTCTCAAGTATACTGAAAAATAACCAGACTTTGGCTAACGTCATGAGTCCTGCCTACTGTAAGTTCTAATATAAGATGTGTTAAGTAAATTAAAAAAAAAAGAAATGATATCTCCTTAGGCACCAAACGTGTGTGAAAGTAAGCTAATGTTGTCAGATTCCAGGGGGAGTATGACAGTTAATACTCACTGGTGCCTCATAAGGTGTGCTAATGAACAATAATTAAATCTGATGAGAATAAAGAAAGCAAGTATTTTGTGAGCATGCACTAAATGAAAGACAGTTTTTTTTGTGAATACATTAATGTAAGATAAAAAAAAAAAAACCTCTGCTCTTCAAGTTCAAATGATACACACCAAAACCCTGCCTTTTTAAGCCACCATACATTAGTCTTTAAACGATGAAATAATATCATAAAATAACATTTTATTTTCTAAAAACCTTGCAAATGACGCGTGTTTTCCATATTTTACTTTCTGTCAGTGTGCATCTCGGGTACCTCTTGATGTAACTAATCAGATGTGACTTGGTGTGGCATTATGGAGAGTCGGGTCATTTGGTTTCTCTGCTGCTGTAATCTGTAATTTTACCTGCATTGCTGGAAGCTAATGACCACTTCAAATCCATTACGCTTTTGTCTGGGCCATTGTGATAAGTGACTCTAATGTGCATGGCTTGGGGGGAGAGGTGTAACCTAGCTTTTATGATAGCTCGAGAGCATACAGATTTAGTAGTCTACATGTTCATAATAGTCCACAATACTGTTTAAAATAAAACACAAATAGTAAAATTTCTTGGAATCAGTAGCTGGTGTGACGATATTAGGATCCCAAACGTGTAGTTTTGCTGCTGGGTTTGTCCGCACCTCGCTTCCTACCATCTAAAATCTAAGATCTAAAAGTACTTTTAATCAGTATTTTTATATGAACAATAAATTAACTGATAAATGTGTAAAATGAAAGGTGTGTGTGTGTGTGTGTGGGGGGGGGGATTCTTCCAGCCACACAATCTTGTTTTTTTTGTCTCTTTTTATTTCACATTTTGATTCAGTCTGTGTCCTCTCATCAACCCTACTCCAGATGCAGGATGCAGCTGCTACTTTCACTGACAAATCACAAAAGTACCACATAAGACAGTATACAGCCCACCAGAAGAGTTATGCATTTTGTCTGGCACATGGCTCCAAAGAAATCCAAGTGCAAGACTCGTTGCTCACATTTTGCCATGTTATAACTTGGTGATAATATGGTAATATTGTTCATACAGCTCTTTCTGCTGCCTCCAAGGAGCAAAATATATCAGCTGATACACTTAAGAGTTCACGCTTCTTTAAAGCTTTGGGTTGTACCCATAAAGCCCACTTAGGAATATAAAAAGCTTTCAGTTTTATTGAATTGGAGTCTGTACTGAATCCTCTTTTGACTCTCTTTGCAGTTAAATGTACAGGTTATTTAAATTTTCATTTTGGCCCTTCTATGCCAATTGTATTGTTATTTGTAGCAGATGGTCAGAAATATCATCTAATCCCACTTTCTGGCATGTCACAGAGTTCATGAGACAAACAACAAGTGAAGTCTAAAAAGGAGAGTGCAGACTCCTGCAAATGCTGCAGTTGAACTGCATTGTGCTGTCATAATCATGATGATGGAAAGTTTATTGCATTTCACAGTGGTATGCTTTTCACCATATAGAGAAATATTCATATATGCAAAGTGTTTTATCTGAACTGTAGATTCTTTCTGTCAATGAACAGTACAGGAAGGTGTTTTGGGTTTACATGAGTGATATGGACAATAAAGCGAATACAGAGTTTATTATTTTCCAGAAATATATAGGGGAACTTCCCTTTGTCATCAAAAAACGAGTTTACTGCAAATAAAAGTCAACAGAGCTGTGATCTCAGTTCAAAATGAAAACGGCATCAAACGCTATAATTGATTTCTTTGTTTGTTTTATTTTAGTGTTTTCTGGCTGTTGTCATATTTACATTGCAATCAAGCAGGCTTCCTTTTTAAGCAGCGTTCTAGATTGCAATCAGACACATTTAATGTCATTTTGCTGTGTTTCTGTTTAATTGTAAATGCAGTGAAGGTTCCCAGTGCATCTTGTCAAACCATGTCTATGTATGACATGTACAGAATAAACTGACACCACCGTACAGAATAAACTGACACCACCGTACAGAATAAACTGAGACCACCGTCACACATGAAATAAAATTGGACAGTAATAAAGGCTTTTTCTGTTTTCTTCTAATCCAGAATTTTTCCTGGAGCTGCTGGAGAACACGGAGAGGTCCCTGAATGACATGTTTATGAGGACTTACGGCAAGCCTTACATGCAGAATGCAGAGGTCTTTGAGAACCTGTTTGCTGAACTGAAGCGCTATTACACTGGAGGGAATGTTAACCTAGAGGAAATGCTTAATGACTTTTGGTCACGGCTGCTGGAGCGTATGTTCACACTGCTCAACTCCCAGTATGTCATCACTGAGGACTATCTGGAGTGTATCAGTAAGTACACCGACCAGCTGAAGCCCTTTGGAGACGTGCCCAGGAAGCTCAAGGCTCAGGTTACCCGCGCATTCATCGCTGCACGCACATTTGTCCAGGGGCTCTCCGTTGGCCGGGAGGTAGCCCAGAGAGTGTCTAAGGTAAATGTTCTTAACCCTTTAAATTCTTTAAAAAGCACACATTTGCCCTAGTTTTCACATGATCAAGTTTATCCCAGATATACTTTCAGAGTAATTCGGATTCTCTCAGGGTATGTCTTCAGAAAATTTAGTCCTCAAGGTGGCTCGTTCATGGAGCTGTCTAGAAAACATTGTTGAAGGGTATGTGGATTGCTCAGGAGAAATTCCCAGACAACAAAAAAGGCGAGAAAAGAAATGTCTGCTATCGCTGTTTATTGCTCTCTTGCCTTATATTTGTTCATCCAGTATATAGAAGTCATTAATCACACTGTTGCCTGTGTATTCAGTTTGATGCAAAGCAATCTGTATGCAGTTCCTGCAATACCATACTGCCCTGGGAGTGTATGTAGGGCTGATCATGTACAAAGTGAGATTAAAGGGAAAGCAAAAGGCTAAGCCTTGGATTTAGTCACGCTTAACAACAATGTTGTTTCTACACTGTCATTTGGGTTCAGAGAAGCACTGATTCACAACATTGCGAATCCACAGCCATCCTCTTTGGCTTCTTTGCTTTTTGTTTTTTCAATACAGTCTATCAGCTAGATTTGATTATCATGTCTATTATGAATATTTATAGAGCCACTTCCCAGTAGGCTATATAACTAAAAGCTAATGAAAATATAGGAGCCTTGAATAATGAGAAACAGAGGGCAAATGGAGAAGACACTGCTGTACTCTTATAAATCCACCATTCATTTGGTCTGTTAAATCCCACCATACTTGAGCATTAACCACGTTCCCTTCCTTTCCCCTGAGGTCCCACCCTCCCTAACAGTAGTGGCAGTGAGGAGCATTTAGCCACAGAAGATGTGTTGTTAGTATGCATTTAGAGTTGTACCCTGCAGTCCTTAGAGCCCAGCGTGTCCTAGCTTCACCTCTTGACATTTCAGTGGGACCTGAGATCCAGGTCATCTGTCTGGGACTGCAGCCCTTTGATCCTCAGGGTATAAAGTCATCACGAGAGATTGGGTGTAAGCATAATAAAAACAGACACCATGCCAGAGGTGTCTGTTTCTCAGCGCTGCTAAGATGTGACATCCATGCTTATTGCTCCTGGGATATACAATATATTGAATTAAAGTAGGTGATGTAGCATTTTATTGCTTTTCACAGCTTTGAGGAAGCGCAAACCTGTGTCTAGATCTCATCAGCACAGCTCAGACTTGTGCTATTTGTAGTGAATACAATTTAATAATCATTTTCCTAGTTGACAGTTTTTAGAATATCTGAAATGTCATGCAGGTAACTAAAAAGAATACTTCCATTATCTGAAAACAGTCTCTGTAGTAATAAACTCTACAGAAACAATTTGCTCTTTTGTTCTGGAAAAAAACAAAAAATTAAAAATAAAATGATCTCTGTTTTTTTATTTTAATTCACAATATTTTAGTTATTGTTAAAGGAAGTCACGTTGGAACTCTTATACACAGCAAAGTGTAAGGATGGGTGCATTAGGAATATGTATTATTTGATTAACAACAATATTTTGATTGTCATTCAAAGCAATATTGATGTGTTTTCTGCATGAATTGTTTAATGGTTATAGAGAAAGAGAAAATGCACCTTTCTCTTAATTGCTCCAAATCTAAATTTGTGGAACGATGAGGCACCACTGTATTTTTCTGAAATTGTGAAAAATTTAACTTTTAAAATGTTTTTTTTCAATGAAATTGATAAGTGAGCACCCACAAATACTGCTAATTCAAACATTACTAACAGTGATTATTTCTCCTCACGGCCTTGTGATCTACAAGAAACCTTTGTTGACTGCCCTGAGCTGCTGCCTTACACCTGTGTCAGGTGATACAGATGCTGGCAGAAGCATTTTTAGAATATTCAGTGTCAAGTTTTGTATTTGACGCCAGTTGTCTGCGAGTTGATGTGTGGGGGTTGTCTGCTAGTGAGGGCAAGTATGTCTATGTATAACGTGTTTTTCTTACGTGCCTTCCTCTCTTGGTGATTCTTAGCACTGCACTGTGAAAGAAGGGGGTATGAAAGAAGCAGGGCTTTGAAGCACATTTGAAGCACACATATCACAGAGATTAGAGCTTCTCTAATTTGTAGACTTTGAAAAGGTCAGCCATGTTTTTTGTCTAGTCCAGGCTTGACTTGTACTTACTTGGCTTGAGTGAATGTTCAAAGGCAAAATGGCAAAATTGCAAGAGAGCTGACCACAAATACCAATTTTTGATTCACTGCACTTAGCTGTCTTCACACAAAAAAAGTAAATAATAAAAAATATATATGAAAAAGAAAATGAATGGGTAAACCTTAATTTTTAAGATATTTTTTGCCAGGGTCCTGCTTACACCTCTGATCTGCCAGTTCCTCAGAAGCCTTACTTTTTGCTTGAAATCATTTGCCGTGGACTTTGTAGTACAGTAGTTCTAAAATCTCAGTTTGTCGCTGGCATGTTGCTTATGTTTTATGTAACAAATCTTCTTGTTACATAAAACATAAGGTACTATTGTGGTATGAACACCTTCACTTCCCAATCCTTTCATGTTCTTAGCACAAGCTTTTGTCCAAATCAATTTACAAGAAGTGCACTCATTTTACACAAAACAACAGCGGATTTTGGTGAAGACGTCTTTGTGCATCGCTTCTTTAAAACAAAAAGAGCTGTGATGCTGCATTATAGCTGCTTTTCTTGTATTTTTAATGCAGTGAGACAATAATAAGTGTTAGAGTGTAGTGTAAAAAGGCACTTTTTCCAGACTAAAAGGTGTTTAAGATTTAAGAGTCTTGTTAGTTCATGAAAATATCTCATTTAACTTTAAACATCTTAACAGGTCTTCAGAGTACATAAAATAGAATATAGCAGCTGATGATCCAGCTGATGGTCAGCTGTCTTCTGTAGTTTTTTTATTGTGAGTATTACTTCACGATCCTGTGAATGAGAGCATTTTTCATTGTAGCTAACTTCCCGCTGTTTGTCAAAGTAGCCTAAAGGTTAATTATGAACCAGGGGTTCTTGTACCCTAGAGGGTACTTCTGCAGCTTCCAGTGGGCATCTGGAAGGATTAGTAATTTCCAATCAAATCAAATTAACATTTGGAACATGAGAGGTTGTGGTAATGAAGGGTTGAATTCACTTCATCTGGCAGGGATGTGTGGTTTTGTCTGGGGGAAAAAAAACACATGATGCCATTCCATGGTATCGTGAGTTATCCTGCTGGCGGCAGCTATCAGAAGATACACTGGTGCACTGTGGTACACTGTGGTCATGAAGGGTTAAACATGATCAAGAACAGAACTCAGAGAGTCTATGATATTTAAACCATTCTCAGCTTGTACTAAGGAACCCTCCACACCATTACACTGCCAACAACAACCAAAAAGTTGCTGCCACGTGATTGGCTGATTAGATATTTGCATTAAGAAGCGACTGAATAGACGTACCTAACAAAGTGGTCAGTAGTTGTATGTCATAATTTGTCCTATTAACTTATTAAAATAACCCTGTTTTTGAGTTGCATTGGTTATCTGTTAAACAAACTGTAGTGAAAAGCTGAAACAAACAAAGGTGCATCTTATCTCTTGCTTCACTCTTTATCATCTTCAATATCTATACATGCAGTCACTGTAACATAATGCATTTCAGAGGTGTTTAATTGTCTGTTTCCTGCAGCTGTTAGCCTATTACTATCGATGCTTGTATGTGTTTTCATACATGGAGACAGTTTATCAGGTTATCTATGAAAGCTACTTTGCCACTTTTGTCTTCTTTATTAGTTTGGATTTTTACTTTTTCATTAGTGACATAACCTTACATTTTAAAATAGAAATTATATTCCATAGAGTGGGGAAATAGATATTTGACTTTGTTTAAAGACTTGTGGTTTAATTGCAAGCCAAATTATCCTATGTGAAGTGTTCATCGGCAGTGACTGATTGCATAAGAACATTCTTTAAAAGTCTTCAGTCAGCAAAAACGGTCTCTCTCTAGGGCCTTTGCTGATTAATAACTGAAACTTTTTTTGACAATAGGACAATAGCATCATGGTAAAACTTTGCAAAAGTTTTCTACTGGGCAGTTTTCTTGTTATAAATTACTCAAAATCCTTTAACTGGTACAGTTACTTCAATAAAATAGATTTATAATTACCATATATTTCGTAGGTGCTATTAGATACTAATGACCGCTGTCACATTCTGTGTCCTTGCAGGTTAGCAGCACTCCAGCATGTATTCGAGCAGTGACAAAGATGCTGTATTGCCCCTTTTGTCAGAGTATGCCAGGAGTAAAGCCTTGTAAGAATTACTGCCTGAATGTCATGAAGGGCTGCCTGGCCAATCAAGCTGATTTGGACCCAGAGTGGAACCAGTACATCGGTGAGTCTTTTCAACCACTTCCCCAGCCATTTTTATTTTAACCTCGACTCTGCTTTTCTATTATTTCTAAAGTAACATACCAATTAAATGTGTTGCTATAAATTCATGTCTGGGCGTATGGTTTTATAATATGACTGAATTGAACTAATGGATGTGGGAGAAAAGCAGAGAAAGCATGTTACATCACATGAGCACTCACAGTAAAGCAGATCGAAATTTTCACTTACACCATCACTTTTAGCTTTTCCTTTTTGCTGCTATACACAGGGTTATATTTTAATTGCATACCAAAAAGTGACACGAATTGCTTTAAAGCTGGACAGATAATAGTATGAGTTGAATAATCTTTTAAGCTCCCTGGTGTAGACCAGAGAACTGTAACTGTGCTTTGAAAGCAGTTAAAAAAGTAAGCTGAAAGCCGCACACTGGGGTGTTGTTTTGGGTGACGTAGGCAAAAGCTGTAAACCTTTTAAATTACAGAGAGTAACTGGATTAAATGTTAATATTACAAATATTGCTTTGTTTTGCTCAAACCTTAATCTTAAAGCAAAGATGCTTTAGGCACGGTGAGACCTATGTGTTCAGGAAGCAAGAGGAAAAGGCCGGAATAATTGGAATTATGTGAAGTGGCCTGGTAGTGGATGCTTATATTAAACATGGCCAAAGTTTCACATAATGAGGTCAGCATATGTGCAAGTAATATATAATGTATAGTATAGGCCAATATGTAGTGTAAAACAAAAGCTTAGACTGTTTGCACATAGGTTTTTTGGCTCTTTTGGCTACTGGATCTCACTAATGGCAGGGTTACTCTGCAGAGTACCACCTGCTGTTCAAACCTTCTGATTCCAGTGAGCAGCCAATTAGAAGAAAGTTAGCTTTAAGGAAGTGTGGGCATAGGGAGGGGTGCTCAAAACATTTTTTTTTCCACAAGAGTCTACGGATTACTATGGCAATAAGCATAATAGACCCATTGTAAGGAGCACTTCCAATACTGAATATTTAAATATAACAAAATTCATAGCACTAAAATGTTTGAATCCACAGTACTCCACAAGTCTTGAATCAGTCATCATTTCTTTTCATTACTAGGAAAATGGAAAATAGGTGCAGCTGCATATTGAAACATGCAAACATCCAGAAAAATACAGTATATGAAGCATAAGTTTAAGTTTGTACAGTTTTAATGAGCTTGAAAGTCAACGCTTTGTATCACCACCTTCATTCTTCAACACAGTCTGAACTCTCTGAGGCAACCTGTATTGTAATTTCTTTAAGTAGTCTACAGAAATAGTTCTTGAGGCTTCTTGGAGGACATTCAAAGCTCTTCTTTGGATGTTGGCTGCCTTTTCTTTCCATTATCTGTCAAGATGATCCCAAACTCCTTCAGCAATGTTCAGGTCAGGGCTCTGGGGAGGTCAGTCTATGGCTGAATGTCATAGACTGACCTTGTGTGTTTTTTCTATCCAGGTGTGATTTTAGTCAATTGGCAATGCGTTTATCATTGTCATGCTAAAGAATAAAGCTAAACAGACACTTTCCAGATGGTATTACATCCCAGGTTAATCTGAAAGTGCATTTCTTGCATTAATAATTCCATCAGTTTAGATGGAATTAAACACAGCTGGATACAATGCAGCTCCAAAGCATCATAGAGCCTCCACCATGTTTTACAGATAGCTGTGGACATGCTGGACTGAAAATTCCAGCATCTTTAGATAAAGTCTGAAAGATGTTTAGAGGGCCTGTAGAACTACTTGAAAATGACAACAAAGTCTGGCTCAATACAGAGAAATGAGGTGTGGCTCAAAACTTTTTGCACAGTACTGTGTGTGAATTAGAGTTCCACACAGTTAAAGTCATTGAAATTAAATTAGACATTACATGTTTCTGTCTTGGTGTTTTTTCTGTGCTTTCACAGCATTGAACTCTTGATGTAGGTAGCACCATAATTTCATTGAAATATTATTAATTAAGAAATAAAATATTGAAAGGCAGCTTAGGTCAAAATGCTGACTGCATCAGTATGCGGGGATATACAAATCCTTGTGTTGCATTGCAGAATTGGACTTTCTATTTTTAGAGAGGCTGCAGCTGGTGCCGTGTCATTATCATATTTTGACAACATCACTTTCATTGACACTCGCTGGGCCTTTGGATAAGAAAGTGCTCTATTTGTCATTCTTCTATCATGATTCCTGTGTGAAAAGATTTTATTCATGGGATTCTGCTCTCCTGCTGGGCTAAATGGTGACTTGTAATGGGGCAGACATGCTCCGCAGGAAGTGCCAAGTTTTGTGAAGTTATGTTCCATAGAAAATTGTTCAACTCAGAGTCAACGAATACAAATAGAAATATAATATTTATATATTTATTTTGGTATTTGATAGAATGCCCAGCATGATGGTTCCTGCTGTCAGCTAGATAGGCTCAGCCCATTGGCCTGAACAAAAGCTACAGTATGATGGCGAAAATGTGACTGTTGTGAGCAGGAGATGGATTAAGAAGTTTGTATTGCCTTTTTTTTAGAACAAGCTATTAAGTCTTCTGTTTTCATCTTGGTGCATACTATACATGACTCCTATCTATTTCTGGAGATTAATATTTAAAAATAATCATATTCTTTCTGTTTTTACTGAAAAATATCTCTGTATTTTAGGTTTGGGTAATTGTCTTGCTTTAAAAAAATGAAAATAATCAAATCCTCTTATGATAGGGCTGGTTGATGAATTGATATATGAACAATATATTTAGTAAAAAACATAAGCATATTTTTTTTTGTCTGCACTAATAAATAAATCCATTACAGATTTTGAGCCCTAACACTTAGGTCATTCTTGTAAAAGTTTTTCTTTTTTTCCAGTTCACTTCAGTTCTTGTGAGCAGCTCCTCATATCTTGACACTTAGAAGTATTGTACTGACATTGTAGTGCACAACCATCTGGTCTAAGTTGTGACCTTGATTTATCTACACAAGGTTTGCCAGTCTTTGTGAGATCTACTGGGACTGTATGGAGCAGCAAATCAAAGCAATGAGCAGCTCAAACAGACTGAAAGCTGCACGAGTAAAAGCTTCAGTGCTGATTCACAGTAAGTCCTTCAGTGCTACGTTAAAGAAAGTCGTTTTATTCAATTAGATATTGAAGATGATAGTTTAATTTAGCAGTAATTTAAATGTTGCTGAAAAATTGCTTAATCTACAAAAGGATTCCACAATGATTATTAGGATTATTTTGTAAATCTTTGTTAATCACCACAGTAGATTCAAAATCAAGCATTTAAGAGATGATTGAAGTGCAGACTTTAATCTTTAAATCAATGGATTTTTACAAAAGTATCGCATGAACTGTTTAAGAATAGCTGTAATTCAAGGAAGCACTCTTATAACACTCCGATTGAGAGGTCCCTGATATGATGCTTTTGCATCATATCAGGGACCTCTCAGTGCACATGAAAAAAATGTTCTGTGGCATCAGTCATTCATGTGCAAAAAAGAAATAAATTTGGATTTATTGACGTTTTTTGCACCTTGCAGTGTCCAGCAATATGGGTTTTGCAAATACCAAACAATCCAAACACTTTCAAATCCACATCAAATCACATTCACACTTGCACCTATGGGTATGTAATGGGATTTTTTTAACATCATTATTTTTGCCAACCTTTTTAGATCAACTTTGACTTAATTATTAGTTTATTTTTAAATCTTTTAAAGCTTACGCTATCTGTCAGCAGAAGATTCTAGACTGAGCATCGTCCACACTTCTGATTTGTTGCAAAAACAAGCCTGTGACCTTTCACAGGGGGTGGTGGAGATGCTGGAACTTGTTATCGCCTTTGGTAAAAAGGCAAATGCCTCAGAGAAAATGCCTCAGCCTTCCTACTTTAACAGACCGGGCTTTACCCCCAGAGTGTTTTCCCTTTACTGAACTGAATTCATAACAGTTGAACCAAAAACTACATTAGTTATAAACATTCAAGACATGTGCCTGGATTTCATACTAGGTCATATCTTGATTGTATCTTAATTATCACAAGTAAAACACTGAATTCTTAATCTTTTATCATGACTATTGTGTGTGTTTTGTCACTCTTGACTTGTGTACATACAATATTCACTAAAACATTTATTTTTATTACTAAAATCAGCTATATCATAAGATCTAAGTGAAATAAAAATATAAATGTATAAATAAATTACAAATATAGTGTACATAATAGTTGTGCTATGAACACAGACTCACCAGCCAAGATATTGGGTATAGCTGTTCAGTCAATTGCAAATATCTGATCAGCCAATTACATGGCTGAGCACGTGTTACAACCAAAGTATCCAAAATGCTATCTCTGATTCAATAACAGGCTGAAATTTGAAGCTGATGGGCTACAGCAGCAGAAGACCACACCAGTTTTCACTGCTGTCGTCTGCTAATAAGAAATTGAGACTACGATTTGTATTGGTTCGCCAAAGTTGGACAATAGGAGATTGGAAAAATATTGAAATCAATGATTTCAGTCGAAGAATTTGGATAATGTCACAAACACAAAATCATCTTAAACTGGTTTCTTGAACACTGCAATAAAATCACTGACGTCCATAGATGCCAGATCTCAGTCTAATAGAGCTGAATGGGAGATGTGCATCATGGACATGTAGCTGATAAATCTGCAGCAACTGAGTGATGCTATCATGTCAATATGGATGAAATTCTCCAAAGAAGGTTTTCAGAACCTTGTTGAAACAATTAAGGCAGTTTTGAACGCAAAAGGGGGTCCGACACAGTACAAGCAAGGTTCACCTGAATAACTGTCCGATTAATGTATATGAATAAATTACATGGGGTACTGTTTGTATGTAAGTTACTACCATATTTTTTGGACTATAAGGCACACTTAAAATCCTTTAATTTTCTCAAAAATCGACAGTGTGCCTTATAATCCGATGCACCTTATTGTCCGAAAAACACGGTAATTTTATTTATGTTATTGAAAGCACTGCTGTTTATCAACTAATAGAAAAATTATTTATAATTTCAAACTCGTTGCTTTTACTTAATCAAAATAACGAAACTGATTATTTTGAGGTTCAAACTAAAATATTGTTTAGGAATCATGACTTGCATCTTAAATAGTACTTTACTGAGGATTGTTCACAATTTTCAAGCAACAAAAATAACTTTTGCCTACAGCTTGTGGGATTTTTGACTGAGGATCCAGTATTGAATGATCAAAAATTAAACACTGCAGGTTGCCTATTGGTACCTTTGCTTCTGCTGTTGCTGCAGCCATTGAAGCTTAGTAACGTGTGAAATTGTTTGGTAAGAAACATCTGTCACATTTTATAGTCGACAGAACAGGGCACCATCACAAGCTGTAACAGCATCACAATTTCAGAATGCCACATATATTATTTATCCTAGCTGTCAATCTCTTGTTAATCTCAATCAGTGTATTTTCAAAACCATGCATCCTGTTCAGGGTCACAGGATGAAGCCTTGGAGTGTAACAGAGAGATTTCACAAATAAATATACTCACCCCCACTGATAATATAGACACTATTTCACTTTACCTGAATTTCTTATCAGCCAAAAACGGGGAGAATTGTAAAAATAATATATACATTTTTTAAAAAAATGATGTTTGTGTTGCATTTGCACTGTCTGGTTTATCGAATTTTACTAATAAATTACAACATGAATGTTATCTATTGTTAGTTGCCAGTAAGACTGCTTTCTTAAAACAAACAAGTCTGTTGGACTCCTAAATCCAATAGAATGTCCACATTTACTTCACTAAAAAAATGAATTTCTAACATGGCGCCACTTAAATTTCACAGTTTTACATTTCTGCCATTAATTTTGTAGCAATGTTCATTCTGTCTTTATTAGAGCACTTGTCAATTGGGTTATTGTTCCCTGGTGCAGATTAAATGCCAGTTCTATATCTTTTGGCTCTGACATTTCATGCTCATTATGGGATGAAAGATTTTCAATTAGCTTGAAGTCTAACCACAAAAAATGGTATTGACTCGTCTCTCGGTGTTAAATTGTCAGGAAGGTTATTTCATGTTCTACACATGCAGACAAATTACTGTAATATGTAATCCCATGTAGATCACAACTATGCTATTACTTAGAAATAAGAAGCTTTGGTTTGAATGAGCTCAGATCACCTTCTGCTATCACATACTGTTGCGGACTCCAAGCTGCGATATTCATCTTGATTCTTGTGGCATCTATTCAGACCAGCTTTATGTTCAAGATACTGGGGAGGTGAGAACTAATCCAACCAAAGAGTGAGAAATCCTTTACACCTGGAGGCTGTGCCCTTGATAGTGACAATTTTCCTCACAACACTGCAGGAAATAACACCCTCTGATTAAATAAATTCAAACTCGTGACAGAAGTTGAGAGAGAGAGAGAGAGAGAGAGGAAAAAAAGGCCAGTTCACAGCCTTACCTCCATTTATCTACAATATGAGTGTGAGGCTGAGAGTGACTGTTATGGCATCGCCAGAAGCAAACTAAAACAGATGTGTGTACGAAGAGCAGCTGCACTGCTCCTCGGAAATGTGAAATGTTTAGAAAGCGCTACTTTTGTACCGCACTTTCACAGGAGGATTGAGAAAAAATAACTGGTTCAACTTCCTCGCTTTTGGATGTTTTCTTTGATGTTATGTTTGAAAACAATTATTTGCTGTTAAGGCTAGAGTATTAAAAAAGTGACAGGAAAAATTACCCTCCACAATCATATTTTTCCTTTATATTTCTGTTCATGAGACAGAGGAATGCAGATGCATCCCAGTGAGGAGATCTTGAAAGTTTTCTCTCCTTTACACAAATAGCATTGAACGTGTGCTTGCTGTGTTTGCCTCTAAGCAAGAGATTAATTAGACAAGTAACTAAAATCTGACCAGGAGACTTAATTTAGAGGCTAGAGCTTCTCACAAGCTCCGCTAATATCCAATTTAAATATGTTGATATCATGTTGTCATTTCACATTAATTTGGAAAGATGCTGTTCTTAGAACTTCACTTGACAGAACATGAACAATAGCCTTCATATGAATCAATCAGCCATGCTTCTACTGTGAATACAACATAATATTTTTCATGTAGGAACTAAATGGATAGTTATGGTTTTAATAAATATCGTTTTTAATGCCATGCTGCGATATCTATTTCTTCTTTAATGTTACGCTGAATAAATCAAATCAAAATAAATCATTCAGTAGATTAAATGGACTCTGCTGCTGAGTAGCCAGTCTCTAATCCGTTTGTTCCCACTGGAGAACAAATCCTTGCTGATTTCTCACAATTCCACTCCTACAGACAAGACTTGCTCACTGCATCCAATATGGGAAAAAAGATGCCAGCTATTGCATCCACACAAAACCTTATTGTTATGATAAATGTAATGAAAAAACAGTTTATTTTGTCAAATAATTTGTAGTTGCTTTCTATACACCATTTATCATAATAAACACGCCTTTTTCAAAAGCAGTCTGCGAGCAATTTGATGAGATTAAAGGTAGGATTAGATTTTAATTACACGAATTAGCTGAAGCATGGAGCGACTGAGGAACAGCTGTCAGGCTGTTCACCACAATCAAAGGCTGCACTGAATACAGTCAGGATGCACGTAGGATGCATAGATCATGCTGCTTTTTAGATAGATTGCCTATTTAGCATTGCTTTGACAGCGTTTATTTGTCTTTGTGCATTTTTTAACTCTTCAGATATTCTTTCTGTTGAATAATGCTTTGATGTTTTTAACTATTTTTTAATCAGGCTGTCTGCACAAATTGATGTCTCCTACTTCTCAGATGTTTTAAATATCAGTCACACAATCGCATGCCCTGGAGATAAATATTGTGCTCTGTGATTTAGATCATGCAATATGTGCCATTATCACATTGTATTATACCTGTGATGGAACCTAGTCTCCCGCATATTGAGATACTTACAGCGACTTGCCACTGGACTAAAGTCAGTCCAACGTGAACTGGTTATCAGTGTCAGGTTTTTGTTTTTCGTTCTGTATTTTTTTCTTTCCCTAATCTAGTTGCCTCGATGTTTACTGGCTTCTGTTGCTCGCTCACTTTCCCTCTTGAGAGAGAAATGTCTCCACATTGGAAGTGATCTCTATCGATTCTATCTGCTCATTTCTTTTTAATTAGGTGATTTGTTTCACTTGGTAACTGTATCCAGCTACAAACTGTTTATTGAAATTCAAGACAGCAACAAACCCTTTCTTTTTGTTTTAAAAAAAAAAATCATCATGAATAAAATATTGACAGAAAAGGGAAAATAAAATCTGTACTCACTGAGAGTGGACAGCCCATGGCTGAAACTCAGACCACACAAAAAGTTTCTACACACAAGGACACTGAAAAGATTAGAATTTTATGGTCTAACCAGCAGAAATTCGAAACACTGATAGAAATCACACGCTTCCATTTCACTAAAATTAAGCTATTCTATTTTAGGCCAACTGGGTGATGCAAGTTGGCAGCCAAACCGAATGGGTCAAACACAAATCCGACCCGGTTTGGTGGCCTCGCCCTAGAATTTGCCCATTGAAAGCATTTTAGACATGGTCACCTTTAGTGATTCGATATTTCTGTTACTCATTGGAATTTAATTTAATGGTATTACTTTTTTAAAAATAGATTGAAGCAACTCTTCATCTCATGTGACAAAGGAAAAGAAAACTGAGCGTTTGAGTGGGCGAGCTGCACCGAAAAAGCTAAAACTCATCTCGAGTAATGAAAATTGTCTATGTGTGGATGCACTATTGCAAATGGAACTCTGTGAATGGTCGTGACAGCCAAGAAATAACCTGTGACTGCAATCTCCCAAGAAATAATATCTTAATATTAGGAGTCTTTACTTGAGGAAAAGTATTTCCACTTATGCCACACTTGAACGGTTCCATCCATGCAAAAGTGTATGTAAAGAAAAATGAATGTTTTAATATATTGTTAAATCATAACTGCTTATCAACTCAAAGACTGGAAACAAAGCAAACAGCTACGCTTTTCCTGGAACTTTACAGAACATGTGATTAAAAGCATTTAAATAAATGATCAGGTTATTTTTGCGTGATAATAATCGTTGCAGACTTAGAGGATTCTGCATTTTTCAAATGGAAAAAAAAAAAATCATATAGCTCTGGGCTTTTATTAACCTTTTGCCAAAGGGTGCTAAGACAAGCCACAACGATTAGACAGAGCAGACAGCCATTATACATCCATTTAACTCCACAGGTGTAGGTAAATGGCTTTCAGGCACAGCAGTTCTATATCACTGCTGTTCAGGGATGGAAATTAAGACCACACAGGACGAAGGAAAAACAGCACCAGAGCATGCCACTCATCTGACGCACTGATAATAATTTAATTTTTTTACAAATTGGGCCGTGTGAAAAGTGAAGACATTGATAGCCTGTTATATATGAGATCTCTACATATTCAATTAAACTTCAGCTCTCCGGGATCTGAAATGTCAGCTAAATATAAATACCCGTGGCTGAGTTTCACATTCTGATTTTCAATCACCAGTAGCACTGATTGCACAGTCACATGTGTTATTAGGCACACATCATATTAAAGGTAGTTTTCTGTCTCCTTTTTTCTTGGAGGTCATTGAATAAGTTCTTGGGGTTAGCGCAGAGATTTACAAAAAAAAAGCAAACTTATTGATTTCTGCTTTTTACTATTAAAAACAAATAGTGTTAAAGGTTTTCATTTCAGGAATAACAATGTAACCGAGCGTTAAAGTACATAAAAATGGCTTATTTGAGTACCACTGCCAACTTATCACTGTAAAAGGTGATTAAAAAAATTAAACATAATTAATTATAGAACAGTTGCCTTGAAAGAGTTTAACAAATAAACCTTTATGACCTTTTCCTCTAAAATTGCATGTTTCCAGATTAAATCTAAATAATTCTTTATATTTACCAGCTAAACAGAAATAGCTTTGTTTTCCTATTTAAAGTTGCTAAAGATAGATTTTTATTTTAGCTTACCAGAAATTGCAGTTATCTTTAATATTAATCTAAAATGACATTTGTGAATTTTAGTGTCTGTGTGTATAAAATGTAGAAACCTAGCCGTGAGAAAACCTTTAAAACTAAGAGCTGAAGACACTATATTACATAATAACTTCCTTACACAGGACTTTCTTCTGACCGAGTATTGACAGCCTGTACCACCCTTGTGTGTCATTTGCCTGCAGAAGTCAAATAATGTAGAACATACTGTGCTTTTCTCAAGGCAGCACCGGGTGAACATTTGGAGGTTTGTGTGCACTGGCATCTGTAGGGACATTAATTTACATTCTGTTTTATAGTTATTTGCTTGTCTAATCACTCACAGTTACATGAAGATGTGGTTGAGTGGATCTAATTACATATTCTCTTCCCACCTGTGTAATTAGAAACCTGCAGAAAGACAGGAATTTTGTTAAGAGAGAGAAATTATACTCTCCAGTGTGTTTATAACCAGCAAGGTCTATTATTGTCTTTGCTCAGAGCTGCATGGCCTGTCCAGATCACATCTGAGCATTGTGATGCACCCTGCAACATGAGGCTACAAAGTGAGAACAGGAAAGGCTGGCTTCAACATAATTGTGGGCAAAATACTAGAAACAGTCCAGTCAGCAAACCATACACAAAATTTCATGATATCTCCAGCCCCATTAGTAACACGATCTGATTGTGAATAGCTCATTATCGGATTGTGTCTCTTAGTTTGATTAGCC
This sequence comes from Haplochromis burtoni, assembly GCF_018398535.1. Classification (NCBI taxonomy): domain Eukaryota; kingdom Metazoa; phylum Chordata; class Actinopteri; order Cichliformes; family Cichlidae; genus Haplochromis; species Haplochromis burtoni. The sequence continues at coordinate 1,563,385 of NW_024582409.1, read as the reverse complement.
ATGCAGTACATTGTCAATGTTGCTCTTGGGTTTTGCATTTTAAGTCTTGCCTACTGTTTTAGATTGCTGCCATCATCACTGAACATGAATTATGCTAAATGATTCAGGCTTTGTTTTTGTACAAGACTGAGCTATTTGACTGACTCTCTGTTAGCGTTTAGATCAAAAGACCACTGGGGCTAACACTGAAATGCTAACATATGTCACAATGACATGGCAAAAATGCAGCGGATTAGAAGGCAGTTCTCTGTGTTGCCTGCTAACTGCTTTTCTATAGCGGTTAAAAGGCAAATTTTTGTAATCACCAAATAAACAAACAAAGTACTGCTGAAGGTTAAGGTTCAGATAAAGAATTTCACTTTTTTTTTTAGTTATAGTGCATAAAAAACACCAATAAATCATTAAACTAAATCCTTAGAGGAGTGAAAAAACTGTACAAAATCAATTAAAAGGGTACAAAACCATTTGCTTTTTGTTCCTCGTGTATCAATCTCAATATGTGAAGTTCATGCATGTATCTGTTTCCCGCTGTAGTTACTGTTTCTCGCTTACATCTCCCCACTTGTGTCATCATCTTGATTGTCTTCAGCTGTGTCTCGTTAGCATCCTGCTTCCGATTCTTGATTACCCTTTTGGGCATAAAAGTACTGCGTTACCTTTGGTCTCTGTCTCAGTGACTGTAATTCTGTCCTGTCTTTCATCATGTGACTTGTGGTTTTAATTTTGTGTCGCCTTTTTTTTGGATATTGTTTTGTTTTGTGTGTACTTTTTGCACTCAGCCTCATAAAAAGGCTTCCTTTCCGTGAATCCTGCCTGTCTCCTGCATCGAAATTTTACATCCTCTACATTTTACTCAAAATTGTGTGCATAGATTTGTCAATCTCCTAAGGACGCTAAGGAAAAAGTCAGGATATTGTTAATCTTGACTGTCTTATCTAATCTTGCACTAGATGTGTACAAGATTGTTTTTGGGGGGGTTTTTGCCTCATGTTAGCAGCAGAGGAAATGATCTCTAGTAAAAGATTTTTTTATTTAGGGTTAAGATTTAGGCCCCAGCTTTTCTAAATATTGCCTTGTGTGCCTTTATAGTCTTTATCAAACGATTAATGAACCAAAACGTCTAAAAGTTGGTAAAGTAGACTACTCTTTTGGGAAAAGAGGGGTCAGTTTTTGTTTTTGTTTTTTTTAAGTAGCCCGTTAAAGACATTTTTAACATTTAATATAAAAAGCAAACAAACAAACAAAATAAAATAAATCATAATACTTGATACATTTTTTTTCTTTATGGCTATTAAACCCTGGGCTGTGCACATATGTCTATGTTCAAGGACTCCTTTTCTTGATCATGACTATGTGTCCAAGGGACAATATGCCTTTTTTTCTCTTCCTTTCCATTTTTATACTGTTTCATAGCACTATTAGTTGGTTGACTGAACCACAGATGAGGTATGCTTTACAGAATCCAAATCACACTAGAGCCATTTTTCATCCTGTGGAACTCTTCACAGGCAAAGAGCCATAGATGGGCTTGTTCACTTTCCTTATTTGTCCTTGTCTGCTGGAGGTTGCTGCTGGCTGACATAGCCTGAATTTAAGTGGACATCAATCTCGATAAAGAGGCAGAGGCAAGAGTAAGGCGGGGCAAATAAGCATGTTTCATATCACAAACTGAAATATTAACCTCCAATTTGAAGTAAAAATAATTGGCTCGTGCTGTGGTTTCGAGGCATGGTGTCTTTTAGATTTCTGTGTCTCTATCCAGTAAGTCACAGCTGTAAAAACCCCTGCTCAGAATAGGACAAGATATGTCTATTTGCATGGCTGTGTCGCGTTGATAACAAGATTTCCTCTGGCTGGCCAGTAGCCTATCTCAGTGGCGCAAAAGTGATGCAGGGAAAATTTGGCTCAGAGTGGCAGCTGTGCCACAGTGGACTGGACTTCCTGCACTCCTCATAAATGAGAGTCATTAATTCTCCATGTAGGCAGAGTTTTTCACATGTAGCGCAGGAGCCCATCTCTCTATAGGACACACCTATAGTCCTAGCCTCACTCAACCCAGAACCACATCTTATTCTCCGGCTTTCTTCTTTCCCTGCCTCCCCCCGTGACACTCTCTGCTTTCCCTCAGCTGTGTATAAAGACAAAGTTCCCGGGCTAGCTCTCTGTTTGTTGAGCCCATCTGATAAGTTGCAGATAAGTCACCACTGCTGGGAAAGATTGCCATCGTTTTTGATCCTGGAGGCACTCTTCTTTTCTCCTGTGATGAAATACAAGTTGCTCCCAGTTGGCGCTGCTGACCTAAATTTTCAGTATTTGCAACTGAGAGCTTTTAAGCTTGAATTTAGATATACTTTTACCTGTGTTTGTTTTTGTGAGCAGACATACCTGGGGCAGTTGAATGAATTTGCATTCTAATCACATTAAATAACAAACAATATGGAAATGCTACGTTCAGATTTTTTTTTTTTAAGGAATATAAGGACACAAAAAGAAAGTCAAACTAAACTGCAGTACGCTGTTAAAAATACTTTTCTAAAAATGATTGCCATGGCTGCTAATAGACAAACAGCAAAAATATTTTTTCTTTGGCCATTGCAGGTGTTTTTTTTTACACTTAGACCATATGGTTACACAGTTGTGCACTTGAAGTGCTGCTGTAGAAAACCATTTGGCACTGATGTAATCTGTATATTAAGATCTCAGCAAGAATCACAGGCCATTTGCAATTCACAGTGTAAACAAACAGAGGGGCTCTTCAAAGGCTCTGATTTTGACATAATTGGAAAGGAAATGGAAGCAGAGCTGAGTTAATGTTTCTCAGCTTTTTTCCCCTGCCATTAGTGATCTAAGGTCCCAGAAGAATGAAAAGCTGGACAGGTCTGCTATCAAAGCACTAAAGTGTAATTTAGATATTCTTTTTTTCATTTGTTTGTTTTGTGTGTGTCCGGGTGGTATGTACAATATTTGCACTACAGTATGTTTTCTCATGTCTGCAGCTGGCTTTTTGTGTAAGGTCAATTATTTTTTTTAATGTTTTCTTTTCAGTCGCCATTTTTGGTCTGTTCCCCATGGAATGTTATCTATTCCTTCACAGTTTGGGAATACATTATTTTATTTTCCTATGATGGGTGGGGCGGTTGGAGTAGCAAGCCAAAAGAAATACATAATTTATTCTTCAAAAACCAACAAGCTGCTTTTGGAATTTTGATACAGATAAAATAAACTGTTAAGGGAATCATGGAGCATGTACAGTGAGACATCATTGTTTCTGAAGTCTCCAAATGACAGGATTATTATATTTAGGTACAAAGTAATTGTGGAGTACTTATCCACAAACCAGCCTTCTGGTTTGTGGATGGAGATGCATGTTCTGTACTGTCTGCAGAAATGGGCCTTTAGCTATGAATGAGTGGTTTGGTGATGTCCAGTTACCTGTGGCACGGCAGTCAAACTCAGAGCTGCCACCGTACAGACTCTAGCACATCGATATAAATCAACATTAGCAGTGTTTCAGTTTACTCAGTGAGCCTTTAAAGGGCAACAGCAGTTTGCCTAATTAGTCTGAGGTACTGTGCAATGTGAACCATACAGAGTTGTACATATTAGATCATGTGAATGCAACATCCTTTTGAAAAGCTTGCAAATATGTTCATTAAAAACGATGAAAACAAGTGCAGATGATATGTTAAGTGTATCATGTTCAACAAGGCCCTCTGGCTTGTGTCCACACAATATTAATGAGCCATTGACCTTTTTCACAGCGTATGTAAATAAGTGCTTGGCTTTCAAAAGTTCTATTAAATCAATTACTCATCAGCACTATTCACTACATGGAGCCTAACAGCATTTTGTAGACTTGATTGAGTTGATCTACATAAAAATTGAATTTGCCTCAAGAAGCATTCATGCTCCGTAAGTGTGCTTGCAGTCTGAGATGGGAAGGTGGTAAATGACAATACTGTGCAGCAATCAGAAAAGAAGATGTAGTAGTTTGCAAATTGTAAACCGTTTGTGTCCTTTTTGTAAAAAGCTCCATGACAATATAGCAAATATTGTCATGTTTGTTTATCTGCTTATCTGCAGAGAAGTAAGCCAAAGAGAGGAAACATATCTGCACTTTTAAACCTGAACGGAAGTGTGTGTGTGTGCGTGCGTGCGTGCGTGTGTGTGTTTTCATAAATGATGAATTAAAAATTCCTAGGGAGGTTGACATATTTTTTCCAGTCAATTAATTGCTTCAATATTAATCAGAGGTAGGCATAGCATTGCACCATTAGTACAATTAGTACCATTTTATTACGTTTTCTGTTGTTTTTCACCTTCTGTGAAAACCAAAAGAGCCCAAAACACAATCAACTGAAAGCAGCTTCAAAATAAAGAGAAAAATATTCAAAAGCGTTTTTTAATTTACCAGTTAGATAAAACTATGCACTGCGTTTGGAAACACAAACCCACATAAACAAAATGTGAGCAGTTATAGCTGGCACCTAAATAAAGACCCATTGCAATTGCACACCACTGAATTGAGCAGCACCGCAATGTAAATGAATTCAGGGACATGAGTGGAGACTTTTCTTTGTACTTGATGATTGTGGTTTCTGTTTTCACAGTGAATTTCTGGCATTGTGTCAATCATACAGTATTTTTCTTGCAGTGTGTTCTTTACTATTATTGGACTGCTACGTTTACCAAGCATGTAAACAGGCCTTTGTAATTTGAGATGGACCTTGCAGTGCAGTCATTTTTTTTTTAATAGTTGCTGTACTGACAGTTATTTTTGTCTGTGAGCACTTTACCAACTGTGTGTTTGCACCTTTGCTCTTCTTCCTCCAACACCACACCTTTTTTTTTATATAACAGATGCCATGCTGCTGGTGGCGCAGAGGCTAGAGGGACCTTTCAACATTGAATCTGTCATGGAGCCTATTGATGTCAAGATTTCAGAGGCCATCATGATTATGCAAGATAACAGTGCCCAGGTCTCCTACAGGGTATGTCAATTAGGTACATTTCTCTAAGAACCAAAGCAACACTTCAGACAGGCTGACGAAGTCCAACTTCGTCACAAAATGAGGAATAAGCTTTGCTGGAAGTCATACTGGGCTGTGACTAAGGTGTGGATTACAACACATTCTAATTAAGTCCAAATTTAGGTCTTGTATTTGAATTATATGTTTCAAGTTGGTCAGATAATCTTAGTTCAACTAACAGTAGTTAATGTGTTTCCTGTGTTTTACTGCATTTTTCTTTGCCCACAAAATTGTAGACAGAAAGGAGGAAGAATATTTTTCTGCCTACACTGAATTAGATGCCCGTTCCAATTCAAAACTAAATGCTCAGTTGCCTTTCCCATGCACCAGATGCCGTTTTGTTTATGGCTTAAGTATATGTGGTGTTTTACCAGAAGCCCGTAAAAATTTAACTCAACAAACTTAAATAGCACTGGTCACAGCTCCTAGTCGGATCACCTATCAACATGGTTGCCTCAACTTGACGTAAAGCACTGTCACACGGTAGTCAGGGGTGAATCATTCACAAGACCTTATCCAAACAGTGTATTTTACCTATTTTCTGCATCCCAAGTAATTTAAACTGTTGACAGTTGGGTACCCATGTTCTTGTAATTGTAGGTTTTTCAAGGCTGTGGTCAGCCAAAACCCGCAGGAATCACTAGGTCTGCTCGTGGTGTTTCGGATGTGTTCAACGCCCGCTTCAGGCCCTACAGCCCAGAGGAGAGGCCTACCACTGCAACTGGCACAAGCTTAGACAGACTGGTAAGAAGACAAAAGCCAATGCTTTCTGTTTTCAGACAAGACACTGCTTCAGTGTAAACATCATTTATCTTTCTGACTTGACACTGTTGATTAAAGCTGGTGATTTGCCATGGTAAGCCCCCGGAGCCGGAAATTAATTCTTTGTACTTGTCCTCCATTCAGACCTTTCTATCGATTTGTGTTTGTTAACGAATCAACAGCTTTACCCAAAGACGGCATGGGAAGGTGTGATGTACTGCATTCACTGCCCTTCTCATCCCCGTGCACTTGGCAAACAGAGAAGGGGAAGAAGGGAGATGGATAGATTTTTGTGAGGCTGACCATATCAATTCCTTCTTGAAGGCGCACCTTTATTTTCTGTCAGATAATCTGTATGTTTGTTCAATAGGATCTTGATACATGAATTTCCATCTCAAAGAACCTTGAGACCTAAAATGCTGCATCGGGGTAAAGGTTAACATGGGGGTGGCAGTCCAATTTGGCTGAGAGACAGCTCTGCTTGTGTATTATCCTGCAGCATTACTTCCTTTTACCCTTCCTCTCTTATACCTGGCCTTTCGCATTGAATCTTTTCAAAATGTATCTGCTATGCTTGTAATATTTAACCTTGAAAAGGAGAAAATTATTCAGTCTGTTTTGGTGAATGGCAGCCGCATTTCTCATAGTTTTTAAAACCTGCCAAATCGAATGTCTTAGTTCTCTGTGTGAGGTTAATAATAGGTTATTTAGTTAATGGGTACACAATTTGAAAAGCAGCCTTTTTTTGCCATCTGGCTCTTGAAATCCCACAACAACAAATGAGCTATTTGTTTTATTCAGTCCTAATTATGTTTTTTGCACTTTATCTAATTCATTCTCGATGCATTTTTGATGTCTTATATACAGCAGTTGGCTTTTAAGCGTTATATGTCCGTCAGTGATTTCTCCCACCTACGCTGAATTAATTAAGACTTTCTGTTTCCCTGCCTTTATGCTGCAAACCAGAGGATTGTTTGGAATGCGATGCAACACAGTGTAAGGTTCAACATTTTATACTTATGTTTTTGCTGGGACCGTTATCTTGCACTGTTTTATGCATTAACTGCAAGGAGAAATTGTGTTTTTTTTATATTGTGTGGATGGGGATGCACACACACTCCTCTAATTCTGTATTCAAAGCATTAGAGATTTCTAGCAAGCAAGCATTGGGACTTGTAAATCCCAGTGGTATGCAGCACTTGGTGTGCTAAGTGTCATACTCTCATTTTCATCTCCCAAGGGATTCAATGTCAAATACTCTCATTAAAATGTTTCCTGTGATTTATAAGGTGCTCTAATGCAAAACTCTTCGAAGCTTGATAATGTGGTATATCGTGGCATCAGAAGTGTCAGCTGTTAAGCACAGCGTTTTACAGTTGAGTGGCTAACACCGCAGGGATTGTTGAACACATGCCACGGTGTTCTCAGCTAGTCAAGATGCCTCTCCGAGATCCAACATAAACGTTCATCAACCGCCGCATCTATTCGAGACACATCCTAGTCCAAAACTCTCATTGCTGTAGCTAATAGAGTCAACTCCACAAGGATCCCAACCAGTCAGCAAATGACCTGCTCCGTCACAGCTGACAGAAGGGAGAGCTGTGAAGTCTTGGTGGGGGAGTGTTACGAGCAGCAGCAGCAGCTATAATGGTACAGTGATACGGGGGCACCAGACTGCTCCCGAATAACTAGGCAATAAGCCTCCTTAGAGCTTCTCGCAAAATGGAGCTCAGTGGCAAGGGCTTATTTTTTGACATACTATTACTAAACCAGTTTACGTGAGCAGAAAATTCTATTATCAACATGCCTGAGGAATCCATGCTGATCTGGCCACAGAATGCTGCAAATTGTGGGTTTTCTATAATAGGCTGTACCATGTGATGTTTGGCTTATGAAAAATAAAGAAAGATTCTTGACTTATCTTTTAGTTTTGTCCAACTGTTCCAGTTCAAAATCAAAACTATACTTGCCACAGATATGTGTGGCTGGGTGAGGTGGGGGCGCTACCTCACGAGTTAGAGTAGCTCATCAGGAACTTGGTGGTTCGATCTGTCGTTGCTCCAGTCTGCCAACTGAACTCGCAATGCACTCACTGGAGTATGAATGTGTATGACTGTTAGATAGAAAGCACATAAGTCTAGAAAATAGTGCTTGTATGAATGGGTGAATAAGATATGTTGTATAAAGCGCTGTATTAAGTTTATATATATATATATATATATATATATAATTTACCATATGTTTGCTGTTGGTATCCTCCGATTCAAATGTGCATAATATGAAATATGCCTACTGAGCTATATTGACTCATACTGTGCACTAAAATGCTGGTCAGATTTTCGTGGCAACTTGAGGGAAACAAAACAAGCCCTCAAATTAACTCTGACATTTTCAATATTATTGTGAATTTGTTAACAAACACTTCGAGCAGATATCGAGCAACATTTGCATAATTCAACCAATTTGATGGGCATATCCTGTCCTTTTAGCTTTATTTTAGATCTCCACTAATTCCCAGTTGGGAATAGCTGTCTCTTTACCACATAGCTGCTTCAGTCAGTTGTTTAAGGAGACTTTGTCTGCCTCATACTTGATGCTGACCAGACAGACATTGTTTTCACTAAAAACACTAAAAATTCATCTATAAAGGCGTGGGCTATAACCCAAGTAATTCAAGATCATTCTTTTTAACTTGTGTTGGTCTGCTTTCCATTTTAAAATAGATGAGGAATTTCGAGTTATGTCTGGAATGCGATGCTTCTTGAGACTGAGAATTATGTCTTCATTTGGTATATACGCAAGAACATCATATCAGTATACTCCTTTTTCCATGTTTTGTCATCACTGTAGTAGTCCTAATCTGGTTTTAGACATCCAGGTTCCAAAATGATCCAAAGAAATGTATTTTAATCTGCCCAACCTAGAATGTGATGCCATTATTCATCAGGCTTATTTCATCTTGCAGTTTTTTGTTCTTCCTGGGGTATTGTTTGTTCTTGGACACCAGACATATATATTGAGCGGTCAGCTGTGCAGTCTGATCTCATAAAATATGAGATTCCTAAAATGTCATTTTAGGAATTATCACTGCAATTTTTTTTCCTTTTGTGTCTTTTCACAGCAGAAGTGACATCCAAGCTTTCAGTTTTTTCATGTGTCATTTCATCTCACAAAATAGAATGCAAAAACCTTAAAATGCACAGACATGAAGTCAGGAGCTATTTATACATAATCCCATTTTAAACTAAAACATTCTCTGGAAAGATCCTTGTGTGAAGTTTTGCTTCAGTTTTTCAATGCTGTGTTGCACAAAAAGCAAGCAAAAGACAGCCACTGCACCTACTGCTGTTAGTAGAATGGCTCTCTTTTGTACCCATATACCCTTATGTTCAGAAGCCTATTGATGCTGTTGTGATCTTTCCCATCTTTAGTCTTGTGAATCTCTTTGGTTTTGGCAAAACGTTGATAGACAATTTGGAAAACATGAAGCAAGAGAAATGCTGGACAAATAACAAGTGGAAGCAAATTCACATACAGAATCAAAGTGTGTTGATGCAGTTCACTTATTTACAGTACAATGGGGAAAAAAATCTATAATAATACCTGGCTGTATATTAAATATCAGGATCTGATTGAAGTCTAGAACTTTCAGAAACAGAAGGTAAAAGCAGTAAAGTCCTTGCATCTCAAAGAAGGAAAAAATGAGTTGTGATGTCCATGAGCTCTAGACCTTCATTCAAGTATTACTAACAGTCCTTATCTTTAAAATTGTCTTTGTTCAATTACTTTTGAGCATTTAAAAATTTCAGAAGATTTATAAAAAATGTTGCAGTAAAGATTAAAGTCTGCTCTTAAATGACATCTTGATTGGTGGATTTGAAATCTACTGAGGAGGTGTGCATAAGCAAAGCTACAAAGATTGTGTCATTGTCCAAATACTTTTGGACAATGACACAATATTGACACAATATACTTTTGATACCTGATTTAGTGTGCAGTGGTGTACCTTGGACGAGTGAATGTGTTTTAGATGTCTCATTCATCTGCTGTGAAGTCCTGCATTTTACCTCCAGCTGTCAAACCTCTAACTGTGTAAAACTGGTTGTTAGCATCCAGCCAGTAATCTAATGTTGGCAAGCGAGACCATGTGAAAACAAATTGTCCTAAAATGCACGAGTGGATCTGTGACAAAGTGTTTGTTTATTTGTACATTTCTACCTCCTGAGAAGTCTGATGATTCTGTCAAAGTTCTGCAGTTGAGATAACAGCCTATAACCGTAACCGCCTGCAGGTATATGTTACAGTACTCCTGGTTTGTTAGATATGTGTCACTGCTGAGGTTAGGTATAATACATTTATAAATATATGTAAATAGTTAATTCTGAAAACTTGACTGAACACATAGTACAAAAGTTAAACAAAGTCCATTGAACTTAAGTTACCAGGACTTCTTTATAGCCTCTTTTCCACTAATACCTACTCGATTTGACTCAGCTCGACTCGACTCTACTTGGTATTATTATTTTCCATTACAGTTGAGAATCATGGGTCATTATAGCAACACAGCAAAAAGTCCTGTGACGTCGTTTTTATGTGACACAAATACAACACAGGCGATGGTAAACTAGCTGTTCAGTCTGTGGCTTTTTGTCACTCTCGGGGACCGCAGTGTTGGTTTTTGTGCAGCCATTTTCCTCATTGCCAGGTTTCAGAAAAGAAAAAGGTCTGATTTTTGTGAAGGAGTCGCTCTCATGACTCATCGAGTGATGACTGGCCAATCAGATACGAAAAAAGTACTTTGTACCAGGCACTGCTACCTAATGGAAAACACTAAAAATCACATCGAGTTGAGTAGGTTCTAGTGCAAATGGATTTATGAAAATCAACTGTCCAGTAGTGTTTATGAAATAATCTCTTACCCTACACTGTATGCTGTAATGCTGCAGTGCTGTACCAAAATACGTTTGTATCACAGTACAACTTTTCCTCACTGAAAGTTTGGTCACAATTCTCTTCACATCAAAGCAAGAAAAGAAAAAGAATACACAAGCACAAACGTCAAACGATAGCAGCCTTCTGTAGCTTGGTAGAGTTGTAAAGCACTTTGGTCTTACTCCAAGATTTTTACAGTATGTGCTGTATATATAAACTGAAACTGCTGCCTTGTTTTTACCTTAGTGCTTAGTGGTGTAAAGGTACAGCTAGCAGCTGTCTCCTGCCATCATTACTGTGGCTGCGTTTATGTGTTCATCTCGCAGCAGGGACATGACTGGGTACCCTGCGAGAACACATCTTTGTTGTCCCACACACTGTTCTCGTTTACATTCTGGCACGAGATAATTACCCACGACAGTGACACTGCTCAGCCCAGTGAAAGTTGACAGCAGTTTAAAGTGTCCTTTGATAACAACTTCTTGTTTAGATTCACTGCTAAGTTTGCAAGTCAAAGAATGAGGAAGGGATGGCAGGGAGTGCTTGTGTTCATTTCTTCTGTTGCCTATAGAGGAGCCTGGAGGAGCAGGCCCACCTCCAGCTCAATGAGCCATGACTGTTTAATTGCCTGACATTCTGTCAGAGCACACACCCTCAAAGCTCGGAGAGAAATGGAGATTTTAAAGTCAAAAGAGGGGATAAAGGCACAACACACTGTCAGGCTCAGAGGTGCATTAAAGATAAGAAGCGGAGCTTTTAATTTGACATTTGTAACAAGTTTTTGTGCAGTTCAATTTAGTGTAGTTTTATAGGTCCTTTTTTGTCCCCTTGTGTAATGCATGGTTCGCAATTTATATGTATGGCAATATAGCACAACAGTGAGTGCAGGGCACAAACAAGGCTAGACTGTGGAAAGAGCCAGTAGGGAACACTAAAAAATAAAATAAAGCCTTTGATCCATGAGTTTGTGCACATAGTACTGGACCCTCTTTTTGCATAGCTTTCAGAAGATGTTTTGGAAATATTAGAGATTATATTTATATATTAAAAAAATTAATCCATGCACATAATGACTGATTATTAATAAATGAAAATAATTTGGCAAAAGAAGTCCTCCCCCTCCTTCCCATCCTGGAATTTGTTGAATTTTAAAAACACAAACATCATTTACTTGGTTTATTTACCACAACTCTGAGATTTGTTTGAGCTGGTTCATTTCACATTAGACAAGGGTATTTTGCCACAAGAATCTTACAAACGGAAAGTAAATCGCAGAGTAACAACAGACAGAAAAAAGGGGGGAACAAAATACCCTGTTCTGAACTTGAGCGCTCCCTATTTTGCATTACAAATGGCACTTGTAAAATCATGCCTCCACCAATATGTTTGTTTCTTCCACATTCCTTAATATTCAAAATCAGCAATTACTTTTTTGTTTTTTCCCCTGCACACAAACAAAATCGCTTGATGAGTGCACACGTCAAATGGAAAAGCTATAATTGTAAATAAATTATAGCTCCTCTTTTTCTTTCCTCTTTTTCCACCGCTGCATAGAGCAAATGTTTTTGAAAGCCAAAGTCAACAATCAACTGCGGCAGGTGACCCGATGACCGAGTGGTTAGGGAACATAGCACTTGGGCAGCAACACCGCAAGCTATGAGCCTGTGGTTCTGCGAAAATATACTTGTCAGAACTCCTGCATAAGTTGTATAATGGTTTCACTGTGATTAGCTGAAATCTCCAAACTAAATTCCCCAAAAGCTTGGTTAAATGTAAAAAGTGTAAAACCAGATTGCAATGATTTGGAAATCTCACAAGCCCATATTATAGAAAACATGTCACATTTAAAAAGGCATTTTGCTATTTCATGAAAACGGCTAACTCGTGTGTTATCGTTTGAAGTGATGGCTGCAACATAAAAGGTAGGAAAGCTAAACAGCTGGAGGAGGTCAGTAACATGACTGGTTATAAAAAGAGCATCTCTTACCAATCTGCAAAAAAAAAAAAACAGGCTCCCCAAAGTGTCAAACAAATTCTGAATAATGTTCGATAAAATAAAATTGTTGAGACTGATTCCCGGGTAATTATAATGTGCTTTGAGAGGATCATCCTAAACTACTGTTCTGGACAGTCATCGGTCCACCTATGCGGGGAGCTCTGTCTCACCTGCAGCATATTAACGGATGTTGATGATGCTATTTGTTGACTTCAGCTCTGCATTTAATACAGTAATCACAGATGAACTAGCACTGAAGCTTCACAGCCTGGTTACTATTCACTGTGCTGTTGGATCAAGGACTTTCTCTCCAACAAGCCTCAGGTAGTGAGAATAGAGGACAGTACATCATCCACACTGGCCCTGATTACAGGTGCACAGCAGAGTTGTGCACTCAGCCCAGACCTCTTGGCACTATTGACTACACTGCCACCCACTCTACAAATAACTTTGTGAGTTTTGCAGACAACACCATTGTACTGGGTCTCATATCAGATGATGATGAGGCTCATTACGGAGAGGATGTCCAAACAACCTGGTCCTGAACACCAGCATGACCAGGAGGCTCATTGTGGGGTGACTGCAAGGGGTCGACAACACATAACATGCTCCCCTCCTTGTACACGGGGAGGAGGTAGAATAGATAAACAACCTTATGTTCGTGGGCATTCACATCACAGCTTGAATACATGTCACCTGGTAAAGAAGGTCCAGCAAAGGCTGCTTTTCCTCAGGAGCCATAAATGGGATGGGCTCCCCTTGAGCCTGCTGCAAACTTCTGCAGAACCACGGCCGAAAGCATCCTCTGTCTCAGTATGTCAGTATAGTATGGCAGCTGCACGAAACAAGACAGAAAGCACTTGGCTTGGGCAGTGAGAACAGCACAGGGGATTGTGGGAAATCCTCTCACAGACATGGACTCAGTGTATGCTGACCGTATCCAAAAGAAGGCCAGCTGCATTGCTGCAGACCCCACCCACCCAAGTAATAAACTGTCTGCCTTTTGGAAGAAGGTATAGGACCATAAAAACAAGAACCAACAGACTGAGGGACAGCTTCTTTCCCGGAGCTCTGAATTCTATCACCCCACCCTACCACGCATACACACATACACACCTCACACTTTAAAGGGCTGATACATGTGCTAGACACTTTGTAACTCCAACACTACATTATAATTGTTTCCCTATTGTGTCTCTGTCTTTTTAATCATGTCTGGTTTTAAGCTAATTACCACACCGAATTTTGTTATGTGACTGCATAATGACAGTAAACAATCTCTGAAAATTCTGTCCTCTAGAGTATGTAATTTCATCAAAAGATTCAGGGAATTGGGAGAAATCTCTGTGTTCAAAAGGGAAGGCTGAAAATCAATATCATGGCCATGACCTTTGGGCCCTCAGGCAGCACTGCATTAAAACCGGGAGTGATTCTATTGTGGAAATCTCAGCATGGGCTTAGGAACACTTCCAGTAATCACTGTCTGTGAACTCAGTTCACTGTGCCATCCACATTCGCAGTGCTGAAAGATTTAAACAGGTTTTTCAGCAGCATATACTCTTATATAGTTTTCTAGGGAAGACCCTGCATATTTCAGCAAGACAAACTACGACTAAACTACGTAGTATTTACTGCATCTATTACAAAAGTCTGAGCAATGAACTGGTCTGTCTGCAGTCCAGATCTTTGACCAGTTTAAAAACATTTGGTGGACCATGAAATGGAAAAATATGGCAAACACAACCTAGAACTGTTGAGCAGCTAGAATCCTATATTAGACAAGAGTGGGACAACATTCCTATCCCAGAAGTCCAAACACTCGTCTCCTCACTTCCCAGATGTTTACAGACTGTTGTTAAAACAAGAGGGGATGATACACAGTGGTCCACATTGGCCCTGTACCAACTTCTTTTAGACATTTACCATCAAATTCAAAAATGCAGTTTTTTAATGGTGAATTGTCCTTTATGTTTATGACATGTTTTTCTATGGCCTATAGTGAAATAAATATGTATTTATGAGACATGCAAATCTTTGCATTGTATTTACGTTTTACACAGCATCCCAACTTAGCATTTATACAGTAGGATTTCTTGTTATTTCTGGATTAACACAACCACTGAAACCAATCTATCTGATCAGTGTCAAGTGATAGGACAACAAGGGCTACTTGGATGTGAAAAAAATGACTCTTTTCTGTGAAAGGCTTTAAATTTTTTTACATCTATGAAAGTTGTATAATTCTGATTGCCTTTCAGACTATGTTTTTAAAATCATATGCGGTTCATGCATACATGTCTTAATAAACTTAAGTTTCACACCTTAAATTTAAGGTGAGCACCCATAAACATTGAAATGGCATGATTCACTAAGAGGTCTAGGTCCGGGTCTCCCCCTGTCCTCCATGAACCTGAAAGATAGGAGAGAACTATGACAAATAATCATTCTGCACAGTGAAGGTCAAACATTCCAGTGAAATGACAGTAAGCAACACACTGCCCTCACTCCAGCATTAGTTTGTTTCTTTTTTGTCCCCTGTGCTTTACAGTAGGTGGGAGGACATCAAGTTAAAAATTCTTCTAAATTCTTGGTTAGGTCTCCCAAAAAGAAAAGGTGGTAGCACGGTGGATCGATGGCTGTCTAGAAGGTTTTGCACTTGTGATTTTGTTTACTTTAGATGTTTAAGTTTCCTCCCGCTAAAGCATGCAGGTCAATAAATAGCTATTAGGTGTGACAGTGTGATTGTCTCTGTTTGTTGACTGTGTGACAAGTGATCTGTCTGGGCTCTTCTTTGTGCATTTAGCAAAATGCACGGGCTGTATCCCTGCATGATTTGAATTAGGAGCATATGAGGAATGTGAATGACTGAATAAAAAATTCAAAAGGCAGCTGTTCAGCTAGATTCTGATGATTTGTCTGAACTGCCAACTTGCATACTAAATCTCTTTTATGTGAAGTGGAAATGGTGATTTAGCTTTTTTTTTTTGCTTTCATATGTAGACAAATGATCAGTTAGTACATGAATAACTTGGAAAGCAAAACTGTGTATTCATGTGCATGATCTTTGTTCTTTGCATTCCTTACCATGTTCAGCGGCAAACACTGAGTAACATGCATGTGTGGTTTGTGAAGTCACTTGTCAGGGAAATAAAAAAACATAACCACTCCTTTTAAAAAAATCTTGACCCTAGCATTATATTTCTGCCATCCAGGGATATGACAAGCCACTGAAACATTCTTGTTTTGGATACAGCCTAATGGAAGTAAAGTGGGCCTATCCACAGCTCCTTTCTGTGAGTTGTTTTATTTACTGACTCTTACCAAAACCATGCAATTATGTAGATTCCACAGATTCTAGCATAACTGATACTTTCTCTGAGACCACACAAAAATAAATAGTCTGGCAGTGCATATGTGGCATGATACTTCAGGACACTGTTTGACCATAAACGCAACGATTTTCTAGGCAAGGGGTGGCACTCATGCATGAATGTTTGAGTGCTTAAATTAAAGCCCACCAAAAACTATAGCTTGTAAATCCAAGTCACCACATCGGCACCGCCTGACACAGATTTGGTCTAACAAACTGTGACGCTCATTATGTGAAAATGTGCTTCATTAGTGACTCCTTGATGGTTGTTTTGGAAGACCACCTTAACAAGTTCACAAGTTCCTTTTTCCAACTAATTACCTGTACAGTTGACAGTTGCTGTGCGGTGGTGGCTGTTTGTTTAGAAAACAAAGGAGCAAACCAAAAAGAACCAAAGCAGACAACATGTCAAGTCGACTCTTTCTTCATAAAACAGCTGTGTTTACAGTTGGTAAGCTAAAAGAGGATGTAACTTTCATTTAGAAGCATGGGACTCTGGTTAGCTTACAAAGTGTAAACATGTGGAGTTGCACAGCGTGGACATATTCTAAAATTTACGATGGGCAGAAACCTTTAGAGCCACTGGTAGATGTACATTGCACTGTATGCTGTGCATGTGCTTTAAGAAACTTTTTTTTTTTTACTTATATGGTAAAACCACAGTCCTAAAAAGTAAATTTTTAAGCTTGGTATTAGTTGTCAAAGCAGAAAAAAGCATAGCAGATCCAACCAAACCTGACTAACTTGGGTGGATCTGCTATGAGATCCTGTGATTTTTTTTTTCAGTGAAATCTCCTCCCTTTTCCCAGAAAAAACATTTATGTAGAAGAAAGAGAGAACAATATGTTATTTGCACTCACTGGTCACTTTATTACATACATATGTTTAACTGCTTCTTAGACCAAATGTCTAATCAGGCAATCACATGTCATCACCTCAGCACATTAAGGTTATAGACATGGACAAGATGACTTGCTGAAGTTTACACTGAGCATGAGTGGTACTGAGTTGTTCAGAAACTGCTGATCTACTGGGATTTTCCCACCTCTAGAGTTTACAGAGAGATTTGTCCAAAAAGGAGAAAACATCCAGTGCACAGCAGTTTGGTGGAAATGGTTTGTTGATGCTAGAAGTTAGGGAGAAATGACCAAACTGCTTTGAGATGATAGGGAGGCAACAGCCACTCAAATAACCACTCGTTACAACCAAAGTATGCGTACGAGCATCTCTGAATGCACAATAC
Source organism: Haplochromis burtoni (assembly GCF_018398535.1). Taxonomy (NCBI): domain Eukaryota; kingdom Metazoa; phylum Chordata; class Actinopteri; order Cichliformes; family Cichlidae; genus Haplochromis; species Haplochromis burtoni. The sequence goes on along the minus strand of NW_024582409.1, from coordinate 1,546,052 downwards.
ATCAAAGCGTGAAGCAGATGGCTTACAGCAGACCAAAATTGTAGAGTAGAAGATTAAGAAAATGTTTCGTGGTCTGATGAGTCTCAACTTCTCTTGCAGCATTTACATGGTAGGGTCAGAATTTGGCATAAAACACATAAAAGCATGGATCCATCCTGCCTTTAATGGTTCTGGCTGGTGGTGCTGTAATGATGTGGGGTATTTTTTCTTAGTGCCTCTTACTAACAGCTGAGCATAGTTTCAACGCCAAAGCCTACCTGAGTATTGTTACTAACCATTGTTACTAATATCACAAAGAATGAAGGCAGTTCTAAAAGAAAAAGGGGGCTACAAAAGTAAACAGATTTCAACTCAGAGACTCGGCTGCATTATCTTAATGCTAATGTCGGGGGGGGGGAAGCAGTGACATTTAGTAGAGCTGTGGGATGACTTTACATTATTTATATTCTTTGTCAATTATGTGAATTTGTTTGTCAGGAGTTGTGAATGTTGAAAAAAAATAATGAAGAAGCTTGTGGCACCTTCACTGATTTAAAGATGAAGCACTTAGTTTGCCCTCAGTCACTCGGTTGATTCTCAGGCTGACAATATAAATTTGCGTGGGAAGGCAGAGGAATGACACATTGCTGATATCTGGCTTGTGGCACCACTGTGGACATATTTATTCCTTGAAAAGAGCATTTAGTGCTTTTGGATCTATATGAAGGGTTTTTTTTTTTTAACCCAGTCTGTGTGGGTTGTGTTACGTTGTAAATGAGTTTTTCCTCATCCATGGTTTACTCTCGATGCCACATTTTAGGTCAAGATGACACATTTCAGATGACCAGTAACCACAAATCCCAAGTTTAACGACAAGCAACAAGTTTGTTGCTCATAATAGCAAGAATCTGACACTGTTGTGAGTGGGAGTGTGGTTCTGATTGCATGGGGCAAACAATACAGCTTTTGAGGGAAAAAAAGGAAGTTGTTTATGTAAATGTGTAGGAAGTAGAGGCTGCTTTGAGCACATCACCATCACTTCCTATGACTAAATTATATGTAAGACGAGCATACAGAGACATTTCCCATAGTGACACATCTCAATCAGGTTATCAGGCAACTGCAGCTGACAGTAATCCAATGCTTTATGACCTTGATCCTATAGTGATAAAAGAGACATTGCACATGCTGTATCAGGGCAAAAGGTGCAACAACCATAGAATACTTATCATCCATTTGTTACTGTTGTCATTCACAAGGCAACACTAGTAAGGTTGTCAACAGGGTGGAAAGAATAACAATCCTGTGTCTCACTGTCAGCTGGGTTGAACAAAACTTTTAAGCTAAAAATATAAGATGAAGAAGCCGTTTCAGCAGAGGGATTTATTCTTCAAGACAATTTCATAACAATCTTATTGCATACGTAAGTGCCTGTGGGTGTAGGACAAGAGGTATAGATATTTTATTTTGTTTTACTTTCTCCAAAGCCTGAGGTGGTTCAAATTAAATTCCCAAAACGACAAAACTGTGATGTGTATCACAATGTGGGTACGGGGCTTATCAAAGTTCAGAAAAGTACAATTTAGAAGGTTTTTCAGGAGCCGGCTTAAGAGAAAACATAAATAATAAATAATTTGATAAACAAACTCAAAAAATGCAAACTCAATTCAGAAAAGATAGATAGATAGATGGATGGATGGATGGATGGATGGATGGATAGATAGATAGATAGATAGATAGATATAGATATAGATATGTGTGTAAATGAGAATACAAAATTAGAAGAGCAAAGAAAATCTATACAGAAACTATGCAAACATGATCAGTGCTAGTCCAGTTTGTCCTCTTTTTACCATGCAATACTTAAAAAAATATCAAAAGGACATTTAGAGAAAACAGCTTACAAAAAGCAGCAATTACAGCTAGCAAGATAAAAATACTCTGTCCTGGATTATAGGTATTACGGTATTAAGATACTGCGTTGGCTAAAGCCACAGAGTGCCGCGGTGTTGTATGAGAACATTTTATGTGACAAGAAAATCTCCAGTCAAAATTGTATTTTTTTTATTTGCTTTTTGAGTGTCTTAAAACAGCATGCTGTCCTCTTGTGCAGTCATTCATTTTGATAAATGTGGGACCTGACTCTGTTTGGCTTGCTGGTCATGCCACGATGGCCCAGATGCATCCATCTTTTAAGAGTAAAGGCAAAATATAAATATCAATAAAAAGACATTCAGACCACTTAATAATTTATCATTTTACTAAGCTTTAAATGATATACCGTGATCCTATTTTGTCATATTAGTCTTCATTTTTGAACGTAGATACAGAGAAGAAATGAATACTGGCACAATAAGTTCTCCAAACCTTGTTTTTCACCACCTCTGAGATTTTTGCAGTCCGAAATGCCAAACAAATCCAAATCCCCTGATAATTTGCAGGTCTCAGCAATCCGTTATTAACGGCTTGACTTTCTATGAAGTCAATTTTGTGACCATTATATCTCACTGTGCTTTTAATATCCCACATATCCTTATTATGGTTTTCTGAGAAAATACACAAAACCAGCATATAAAGGATCCATGTAATGCCTTACATCTGCAATCCAGTTGGATAATTGTTTTAGGGATCTTGGCCAGACGCAAAAGCACAGCTTGTCCACAAGTATATGCTGTATACAAGTTAAAAGGTCACATTATGCTCCATTTTCCTGCAGTCTCAAATCGGCCTATATATGGCAAAGATCCAAACATGACCCACCCTCTGGCATGGAGATGTACAAATTCCATTACATTTGTGGTTTAGCTTACAAAGATCACATACTTTATACTACCAGATGGGTATAAGATAGTTGCAATGATAGATATGTCATGAGTTTCTGCTGTTACAGACAGCTGAATGTTACAGTGGCTGCATCTGCTGTGGAATTTTTTTTGTAGCCGCAAATGAAATTTACGAAACCATAAACGTGGTTTATTAAACGAAGAGAGGCACAGGAAGGGAAGTCAGTAAAAACCGCAGATATTGGAAAATGCATAGTATAATAAAAATGGGCGCATAATAACTGAGCTAAAATCATGTGGGGGGGTTTATATACTTTTTTGGATGTTATCATGCTGATAATCAAATTGCCCCAATAACTCTGTTTTACAGTTCGTCACTTTTTTAAGTTAAAATCAAAGGTCAGCCAGCCGCTATAATGCCAAAACAGTATTTTTTCCACAAACACTGATTTTATTTAATTCCTTCCATACATTGTCCATTTTCCCCCTCATCGACTAATGCTGGTGCCATAAAGGCTCTGCTACATTTCATATGTGTCAATTCATTAATGAGGCGCACTGGCCCCATTACACTGTACGCTGCTTGCATCTCTGGGGAACAGGGGTAGCAGGGGAAAGCAGGCTTGCCAATGATTGCTCTGTTTTCCATAGTGCATAGCTTCCCTTTAATCATCTCCCTTTTTCAAAGTTCGCCTGTCGTAGCCTTGGGCGAGTCACATGCACAAACTCAACGCCGCTTCATCAATATTCTGTCATTTTTTCCTCACCACGGGATCTTTGTGTGATACATTTTGCTCACTATGATAAACCATATTGCCTAACTGTGTAGTTACCATGGGACTGAGCAAATGGTTTGAGGCAAAAAGACTTAAAATGGGCCATGACAGTCCCGTTCAGTGACAGGATGTAAGTACAACATGAGCTACATCAATAAAGTCATTTATAAGGGAAATACTTGATCTTCATGTGTGTGTGTGTGTGTGCTTTATGTGCAGAATCCAGTATACACAAACCTAGATAAGGTTGGGCTTTAACAACACCTGTGTATTGACTTATGACTAATGAAGTCTTCAAATGCCCCTATGATCACAACGGATACCAGCATCATTTTGTAAGACATCCTTTTTTCTGTTGCTATTCACAATTTAATATAATCCACTTTACAAAGTGATCAAATCTGATAAATATAGCCTTAAAAGTCTAAAGATGTTGGTTTGTAATTATGCATCTTACACTTTTATTTTTGGAGACAGGTTTTTTTTCCACAAGTTTTTCAAGGTACACAGAGATTCACTGTCACATTGAATTAAAGGCATGATGAATTGTTTCCTCTACAACACTTATGAAGTCTGTATAATGTTGAAAATAAAGTTATGCCTCCAGGGTGCTGCAGAAGCGAGCGCACAAATTCAGTTCAACTTTCAAAACTTAATTTTACAACATAGTAAGACAGCGTGATAGCAAATCTGGTTTGACGCACTTATGCGATTGCATCAATGCAATGTACAGTATTAAATTAAGGCAGACGTTTTAAAATCGGTGTTTCGGCCGCAGTAATAAGTGATAAATATTCATTAGCTTTGTTTATTGTCCCATATCTTCCCCACCATTTCTGTCAGGTATATAATTAAAATGGATCACACAGCATTTACACTATTGTGTGAATGCCAGGTTGCAAATCGAAACGAATGCAAAATAATAGCCAGATTTGTGTAACAATACAGTTTTACTTTACTTCGTGCATTCGCTCTAAGGAAGCAGCATAGTAACGGCGTGACAGCGCTGTCACCAGGAGACGCGCTGCTCTGGTTGAGGCTTTCTTGGGCTGTTCATGTCAAATCATGTTTTGGAATCCTGCTGTGGCAGATTTCTACCAGGACATAATCAGTTGTAATCAAGTTAAACGAGGAGGAAGTTAAAGAAAGTGCTGCAGCCTGCAGAATGATCCTTAAAAAATGGATTTATCATGAGCACGTGGCATGTAGCCCAGCAGTCTGTGGGGTGGGGTGATGATATGACATCACTCCAATGTCATATCAAGCCACATAGCTTGTAAGTGGTTGTGATGTTTTCTAACCATGATTTGCTTTTGGTGTACCATTTTCATTTGTGTTAGCACTGCAAGATTAACAGCGGAGTGATGTCTTTCTGATCTCATCTATTGTGAAGTCACAAAGGGGAAACATTGTTTGCTTTTGCCCTCTGTTGATGGATATTGATTGGATGAAAACAGCCCACATCTATATGCAGTCTGGTAGTTACCTGCTCCAAGCAACACTGCCAGTCACCTTTGAGGCAAATGTTTCCAGACAAGGACAAAGCAGACACAACGATGTGGAGACAACTGCTACTCGAAACATCATCGCAGAGGTCATTTGCTTGATGTGCTTTAGGCTAACCAATGTTATTTCTACTGAATCATTTTAATAATATGCTAAAAGTACTTTAAAGCCAGATGGCAAGCCTTGGTTGAAAGAATCTGCTGTTTATGAGTTGACTTGAACTGATGAGGAGGATTTTATGACATGTTGGACACCAGACTTAATAGTCATGTCTAGGGACTTATACCCACAGGGATTCAGTCCCCTGTGACTTGACACCATGACGGCTGATTTGTCAACAGCCTTACCACAAGAGACTGCATTAGTTCCTCAGTGTGACTGGGTAAAAAATCTAACTTGATCACAGTTGTGATGAACATGCAAAGTTATTCTTACTGTGGCCTTCCTCCTTGTGAGAAACTATTTGGTCTGTCCTCAAATTGGTCACTGGTCAGGGAAAGAGACTTGTGGCATGGCCAAGGACTTGGTATGAGCAGAACCGACTCCCTGACCCCTGTAATTGAGATGCAGGAAGAATACTGCATTCGTATCAAATGAAAAACTATTTTAACGCAGACAGGAGGAGCAGTTGCCAGGGAAAATAAGTTGATCGAGGAGTTGTCTGCCCCTTGTGGTTTAGTGGGAAGACCTGCTGTCGAGTCTATGATTAGATTGAACGTGCACTAATTTAGTACAGACTTGCAGCAGATGGATGTGTGCCGTGTCAAACAGTGACGACAACCCCAGATATGTGCTTATGAAAAGGACTGGTTGTTAATTAAGCAAGATAGGTGCTTATTACAGAGAGAGAGAGGAAAGGAGATGTACCAGCTGACTGAAAAGCCAGGGGACACACTCTGCACAGGTCAGCTTGGGGAGCACTGCAAGTGCAGTGTGTGTGCTGAGAGCAAAAGTTATGTAGTCTGGCCGCATATTTCTTTTTTACCGAAAGGCACATAGCACGTACAGACATCATTCTACGGCCAGATAAGAGCTTAGGGCCCTGACATTGTGCCGTCACTGGGAGTGTGACTGCAACTTCAAAGCCAGCGACACGTCAGCTTTTGATCTGAGAATAGGCAAGGGCGTCTGAAAACCACTGGTCAAAGTATAGTTCACTCACATTTCTGTTCTGAGCTGAAAGATGGCACACAGCTGCCACACTGTTAGAGAGCCACGAGAACTTATGATCTGTCTGCCTGCACACTCAGCTGTGTGCACAGAAAAACAGCATGGGTGATAAATATTGTAAGAAACACTTTAAGTGTGTGCAAACACAAAGACTTTAAGCCCGTTAACACCGGAATCTCATATGCTCATATGGCTGATTTTTGGAAATAATTACTCTCTGTAAACATTTCCTCATGTTTGTCCACGTGAGCTTGCCAACAGCTTTTTACAGCCAGTAAACACTGTATCGCATATCCGGGCTGTTTGGGCAGATTTCATTTGAGGTGAAAAATGCAAGTTTAAAGGTGAGGTTATGTTTGGATCATAGCACGCTAAGCTGTGTGAGCTGTAATACATTACAGGCTACTTTCCATTGCTGTTGCTGAATTTATTTTCTGTGGTTTGGTGCTGTTAAAAAAAATCTCTGCTTATCTTTTCTAGTGGAAATAAGAGCTATAAAGAGACAAAAAAGAACTGGACAATTAAATAAATGCATGATTAACTGCATTGCACACACACACACACACACACAGTGCTCGTTAAAATTCTAAATAATTAAAATGAAAGCTTGAATAAAATGATTCAATACAGAAAGGATAGAGAAGACTGAACTTATTCTGTGTATCAAAGTCGGAAGACACCAGAGGCTTTACCCACAAATCTCCTTTGAATGGGAGCTCTGTTGTAAGATCACGGGTCAGCTAGGCATGAAAGTTTCACTTACATTTAGAACTAAAGCAAGACAGAAAAAGACCAAAAAGAGTGGGGACCTTGCAGAGTCACAGCGAGTAGGCAGAGAGAGAGAACAACGCAGTGAAGAAATATATGGTTCATGACAGGAAACAGGGCAATGGGGTAAAAGAAGAAAAAAATATGTCTGAGGAGGGAAGTGGAGAGTTGACAGTGGTGCTGCAGTGGTGCTGCATACATGATTAAGCTTCAAGGTAAATATAATTATATTTTTTTTTGTTTAAGCTAAGGAGAAGATGTTTAAAAGATAAACCTGGTGATGCTCTTTACTTTATTATTGTCATCAAATTCATAAAAAGATCATAACCTACAAAAAGGTTATGAATATTGATCTTGAAGCCAAATCCTGATTTAGCTTATTCACTTGTGCAACGTAGCTCCATTGTATTTTTCGTTTGTTTGTTTCTATTTTAATTAAGACATATTACCTCCCCATACAATTGCACTGGGCAACATGTATCTTAAGAGCAATAAACAGGGCCCATTTGTTGTGGCTGTATATATACTGCATCCTGCGGGCGCAAGTACCCGTTCGTGCACCAAACGTGGATTAATCAGCCACTTTAAATTGTGCTCAGCAAATAAACTCCTGCTTGGGAAACATTTGTAACTTCCCGGTGCCCAGTTGCTGTAAGAAATTCATAAGCCTCTTTTAAAAGTTAAACTACATGCATTTACGTCTCCTGAGTAACCAGCAGGGGAGAGGATAAATGCCACATGCACAGCTGGGAAGTTGGGAAGTACTCAGAGAGTGAGGGACCAAGTAGCACCTGTTTGGTTTTGCGCCGTTCATGGAATTCATCAACAAGAAGCAATATGCATTAAATGTATTATGCATTTATTATGCACAACGTATTTATATATTCCAAATATATAAGCTGTCATGTCAGCTGTTACCGGTATATAATAATAAGCTTTACTACATTAATAATAACACTGCTGTATAGTTCACATTTGTGTATTTTTTTTGCCAAAGTTAAAGGATTTATCTTAATTCAATATTGGAATTATAAACTGTTACAGTTGTTAAAAGAAACATTTAAAGACATGCCTTTGCACACTGTATCACTGGTAGATCAGTGAATAAAGATACAGCACTGTTCCTGTAAGTAATATATAATATAGATGATATGATGCATAAAACAGGACAAGAGCAAGGCTACATACATCCCTGCAGGATTGGCCTCAAAGACCTTTATAGTGCCTATAAAGAATAGGAAATATATGCCTATATATCTATATATACCACTTTTTATTTCAGTGCAGACAGTATATACACTGTATATTTAAAATTATAGAATACATAGCAAATATATATCATTGCAGGAGAAGATGGTTTAATGGGTTTTCAAATGGCTCATTTAGCTCTGTTTATTTACATAATTATTTAAAATATTTTTAATGAAAATCAAGAGCTACGTTTCTGCGCTGATCTGTCATATTTAAACCATTTAGAAATTATTCAGAAGACATCATTCAGTGGAAAACATCTGTACAGTTAGCAGCGTTTGAAGATAAGTCTTTTTAGCAGCACTTCTAATATCTTAAGGTCCTTGTGTTGTCGGTGTTTTATATGGTCCTTAAATTTAGAAGTTATTGAAGTCCTGGGACTGAATAATAATCTAAAAATGAATACAGCTTGCACTTCTATTGAGTAAATGCTTCTATCAACTCCCTCATCAGCCCTTATTATAGATTGTAGATATCTCACACTAATGCCACCTTTAGTGTCATTAGGAATTGGAGCAGCTATCACATAGCATGATAATAGTCATTTGTTAGGATGTCACTGAAAACAAATGCTATGTAATATCCTGATGTGAGGCGCCGGGGAGGTGCTGTGTCTGTGATCGTCATTGTGATTTTAATGAGAATGTCAGTGCTGTCAGTAATAGGTAGCAGATTATAAAAAGAATCGCATATCTCCGCTCTGCTTCCTCACATACCATGGGGACATGCGTTTCTTCTACACCGTCTTTTGTGTGTATGTGTCTGCGTGTGTGCGTTTTTTGTGTGTGTGTAATTTTGTCTTCCATTAGGCTTTCTGCTGACATCTGTTTGGATGTCATGTCTTCCATCTATGTTTGGCCACATGGAGCTGAACTTTGATGTTAAAGAAGCTTCATTAGCAAACATAATTAGTTTCAATTTGCAAGGTTATTTTGTCACTTTCATTTCCTCCCTGGATTTTTCATCTACTCACTTTCATCTCACCAGAGCTCAAAGACATACTGCCATCTAGTGGCCTTTGCAGTTGGTTGCATTTGAGGGTTATTTGTTGGAGTGGTAGTATTTGTTCATAGGCAACGTCCAGTTAGACGAGAGGCAGACTTTTCTCAGAGGCTTGTTTATAATTGTGTTAAGTTTGCAAAACCTTTCTCTTTTGCAAACTTAACACAGACTTTTTAGGGGTTTTTTTCAGTTCATGAAGCTTTCAGATTTTTAAAATTCTGTTTCAAATAGGATAATAAATTAGCTGCTGCTTAAAATACCTTTTCACTTGCATCCACGTGAAATAATGGCCACACAATACTTGATAGAGGTATTAATCGAATGTTTTCATATGTGTCATTCCTAGTTCAGTTCCCACTTTCACAGGTTCTGTTTTTTGCCAGCAGATCCTGAGGAAAACTGTGAATCTCACTTGTTAGACTTAACTTAATGTATGAGGTTTAGTCAAACATTGCCAGTCAATCTCTTGTATTGAGTGTAGCCTCGACCCTCTGGGCAGTATCAGAGCTGCTCAAGTGCTTTGGCATCAGTGTGACAGGATTAACACATCAAAAGCAGTGTCAAGGCCTACAGCAGCGTCACACAGTCAGTACAGCACCTTTCATGTTCTGCTCAGGTTCTCTACAATTTCACGTAAGCCAACAGCAAGTCAGACGGAAAAAGATAATGGAGCCAACCTGCTGCTATCAGGCTTTCCCTCAGCTTCAGTGAAATATGTCAAATTCTGTGTGTTTGATGAAAGATTGGAGTTCAACAGGCTCAAGTCAGGAAACGATATCTGACTTTGTCACATGGCTGGGATGCAAAGGAGCATTTATGTCTGGCATTCAGTTTGAAATGATTGCTGCAAGCCTGCATAGTCTTCCTTTCCATGATGCAAACATTTGATAGTCAACAGAGAAGGAAAAATTAAACCCAAATCGTTTGGTACGAGTTCAAGTGCGAAGATGTCTTCCTGAGGTTTATAATCAGCTTGTTAAGGTGTGTTAGTGAGCAAAAGTGAAATGCTTCTCTGCCTTTTTCACACGAGATGCATCCAGAGTAACAGTAAGCTTTATTCATCTCACTCAAATGCAAGTTTTCAACCTGCCATTTCTCATCCACTGTGTGTCAGAAATGTCTTAGTTTAATTTAGTGTTTGTATTTTCTCTCAAATGATTTTACAGCCACATACTGTTGTTAGTAACACTGTGGGATTTGGTTTTTTAATGACTAATCATGACTGTCAGTAATAGTAATATTATAGGAGCTTTACCTTACAATATAAACCACCTTGAGGCAATTGTTGTTATGATTTGATGCTATAGAAATAAGAAATAGGAGTATTTGAGAGGACTGTCATGTACGTTTTAGAAAAACAGCACATTGTCTTTTTCATATGTCATACATATATTAGGAGACATAATGCCTTATTGACTTCAATTTGTGTAATTACTTCAATCAGTTTGACTTTGTAGACATTTTCTCTTTAGCTGCTATTTTTTTATTACATTAACTCTGCAGAGTTTTTAGATACAAAAAGACTGTTTTGAAACATAATGAATAGCTTATAGCTGTTAATAAACGCCATATTAATGTGCAATAAAAATGTAATTCAGTAAATATTTCTGACCATCTATTCTTGTAGGTACTGCTGGACTCGTATTTTGTTTAATATTTGGGGCTGTGATGTGAGGAACTGAAGTGAAACTGATTTTTCTGTATTAATGTTACATTGTAAGCATATAAAAACATCAATAACATCCCTGAAACTGTATTTATGATATGTATCATCCTTGATTGGAAATCAGACTTCATGTACTTATACAGGAGGCTTTTTTCCTATCTCACAATGACCCCTGTCCTTGTGTAGGTGGTTGACATAAAAGAGAAACTAAAGGACTTCAAGAAATTTTGGTCCAACCTGCCTGAGGCGATGTGTGTAGAAGACAGAGTGACCGCTGGAAATGCCAGCGAAGAGGAGTGCTGGAACGGACACACCAAGGGCAGGTAAGGGCAACAGAGCCTGAAGCTAATGCCAGCTAACACAAAAGGGTAGAAGTCCAAAGTCTGTTCAACCTGCTTCATATTAAGAAGTCTAAGCCTAGAATTAAGAATCAGATTATGTGCTTTCACCTGCTCTGCAAGAGCTTAGCATGCGTTTTGATTTGAACTAAAAGTAAGCTGTTGTCTTAAACATTATAAAAAAAACTTTTCTATGTGGTTTCAATTCATCTCGTGTAAAATATCATTTGCTTCCATGCGTTTTGAATTTGGTGGCATATTTGTGAAATTGTGTTTTTCTTCTTCTTCTTCTTTTGTTTTTAAATGTTCAACCAGCATCTAGATCCATCTGTTATTTTGGTTTCATTTTAAAAAGCTAACATTTGCATTAGGGCTCCAGATTCCCTGGCCGTTACTGATCTAACTGAGAAATCGATTTTTGCTTTTAATCGTTATATCAGCTATATGATTTTGAATATTTTAAACTTCTTTAATTGTTTTAATTGATATTCAATGCTATTTTCAGTGGTAGAAAAAAACAACATCAATTAAAGAAGTGAAATTTTGCCTCTTTCACCTCAGCAAAATTTCAGACGTGTGTATTTTCCAGAGTGATCTGGACTTATGGAGAACAATTGCTGCTGTGTCAGATGATCTGTGGAATTCCATCACATGACGACCTGCCGCTTATTTATCGAGCAGGAGTGCATTCAGCTGACACGTTTTCCCGAGAGAAATATGTCAAAAGAATGTCAGAACATTACCCTACACGACTGGGTCAAATGTTCATTTTGCCAACATTGTTGTTACCTCAAAGAGCAATTCCCAAGTGCTGTACTGGACCCATGACTCAAAACATTTATGGAATTCGACCGTGTTTAGCCTGTCTCTGTTTTTGTTGAGTGAATGCTTCTGATGAGATTTCAGAGAAAGCAGTCTATAACAACTAAACAAAGTAAAGGTTTTCTTTGTTTAGCAACTAAACAGTATCAAGGAAAACTGTTTTTGTTCCTTTTCTTTTTCCATCAGGTACTTTCCTGAGGTCCAAAAGGATGGCCTTACCAACCAGGTGAATAACCCTGAAGTGGGTGTTGACATCACACGCCCAGACACACTCATCCGTCAGCAAATCATGGCTCTGAGGGTGATGACTAACAAGCTGAAAAATGCCTACAATGGCAATGATATCTACTTTCAAGACTCAAGTAAGCCATTTGCCACTTCTGTCATACACACAAATAGAACAACTCACTACTAATAAGCTGTCTGCCTAACCCTAAGGCAAAGGTGATCAGCGTCAGTAAAACTGCAAGCAGAACTAAAGGTGCAAATAACAAAAATTGTATAATAATAATAATAATAATAATAAACAAAAACAACAACAAAAAAACCTTATCTTCTGCCAGATTTATGAAATTTTGAGATGTCACACTGAGTGTGCAAAATCACGTTCTGTTTAACTGTACAAATGACACCGTTGTCAAAGGAGTTTACAAAGAAAAACATCTGGACTTCTTTAAGTTGCTTGAAAACGTTTCACCTCTCATCCGAGAAGCTTCTTCAGTTCTAAGGTCAAATGGTGGAGAGTCCCAGATTTAAACCTAGTGGGAGTATCCCCCCAAAGAGGGACAAAAGGACCCCCTGGTGATCCTCTAATCGCCTGAGCCAAGGTGTGAAAATGGGTGTGGGTCCCAATCAGCCAGGGATTCAGGTGAGCTCATTGTGAAACCTGGCCCCACCTTATCATGCAAATTCCTGAGGTCAGATGACCCAGGATATGAGGGGGTCCTTTTGTCCCTCTTTGGGGGGTTACTCCCACTAGGTTTAAATCTGGGACTCTCCACCATTTGACCTCAGAACTGAAGAAGCTTCTCGGATGAGAGGTGAAACATCTTCAAGTAACTTAAAGAAGTCCAGACGCTTTTCTTTGTAAGCTCCTTTGACTACGATGACCTGGATGACTGAGAACCTTCACAAACAAATGACACAATTACACTAATAAACAAAAAGTAAAGAATCACAAGTAAATACTCACTGCTAAGTTCATTTTAGCCACTTGGGGGCAGTAGAAATAGGGAGACACATTTTTTAAACATCTTTGCAGATTTTTACTTAATGTCTACTTGATGAATAAAAGTTTAGCATTGAGTCTAATTTAAGAATTGTTTTAAGTCTCCCATAAGTTGATGAGAAATATATTTGAAGCTGAATGTTTGACTGTGTTAACCAGGCAGTGTCTGTTTATTATTTACTGTTTAGCATGCGTGTAGTGTGTATATATTAGCATATCTGAACAACACTGAGTTTGTGATACAATGTGCTGACCGTAAAATTAAGACAATTTAAGAGACTAAAGGAAAACAGAGAATGACACATTTCCCACCAGGTGGGTGATAATCATGTGATATTTAAACCCTTTAATTTATACATGAGAAAGTTCCACAGTGTCTGCTGGAGATTTTGAGCAATGTTACACTGCTATTGCAGTGCTGTGCTCATTCTGGCTTGTGTTACGGTATTGCAGGCGATGAAGGCAGTGGCTCAGGCAGTGGCAGCGGCTGCACAGAGGTCTGCCCCACATACATGGACGGTACGGCTGCAACTGAAATCCCCGTGGTGAGAGCCGACCGGAGCGGGCCTGTGGATAACTCTGCCCCGCTCTGTGCACCGTCTGTAGCACTGCCAACCATGCTGGCCCTTTCAGCCTTGGCACTTCAGCGACAGTGGAGATAATGCTAGAGGAACAGGCTAAACATGGACAGCAGGGGTTTGTTTTTTTTCCTTTTTTTCCCCTTTTTTTTGCAGTTTTTTGTATTCAGGCAGATTGGAGCAGACAGCATTCAGACTGCCAGCTTCAAGGCAAGAAGAGTCTGCTCTGAAAAAGAGAGCAGTCAAGCATCATGAGTTCCCACTTTCCCAAAGATTGTGCAGTGCCATCCTTAGACTTGATATGTTTTGGCATCACTTCACCATCTAACAGCGATGCCACCCCTACTAACTCTGCTTCTGAGATTTTAGTAAAGGTATTATTGTAGGTCTTAATGTGGAAAAATATAACACGCACTTTGATTGTTTTGATTTTTTTTTTATTGCAAAAAAAATAGTTTATTGTGTGTTGGAAAAAATGTTGAGAATGTGGTCATTTTATACACGTATTATTTTTTTAAAGCAAAGGATCCTTTGATTTGATCTGAATGGAACATGTGGTTTTAACTGACACCTTATTCCATTGTCATGAACTTATGTGCCAACTATTCATTTCTGATGAGAAGCGTAATGCTGTCATGTTTATTTTTAGATCAAATGCAGCTTCTAAATTGTGTTTCACAATCATTTTAACTGTGTCATATGGAAAGATTGTAGTTAAACTATGTCATGGGTTGGTTATGCATCTGCACAGCTTTTAGCTATTCTCTTAAAAACCTTTCAGCAGCTGCATTGTGCTTAAAGTCACTGTTAGGGTTAAGATTGACATTTTATATACTAATTTGCCTTGCAGCAAATTCATTATGTGCAAAAATATTCTCATATCAAACTGGATCCTTAGGCTTCAAGAGTAGATAGCCTGGACAGATTTATTATGGAGCAGTTACTCACATTTAGAGAAGGTGCCGCTAATATATGGGTTATGCTGTCAAGGTAGATGCTGCCTCTGCAGCGTTGTGGTGTGCATGTCCTGGTATAAAATATATTTATACCATGTCAAATATTGTGATTGATAATATAATTAGTAAGTTAAGGGTTGCACAATGGGTCTCATGCAACCACTAAAATGCAAACTTGTCAGTAAAACTAATCAAAACTAATCAAATACAAAGAGGTGTTTAAGTGCTGCATACAAGTGTTCTTCTCACAGCACAGAGGAGGTCATGTGAAGTCACTGAAAAGCAGGATTATCTTCTTTAACTGTGTAAATGGACGTTTACCATTTTGCACTCGAAGACCATTACTATCAGTTCTTGGGCTGCTGTAACCTCGATGTTAATTTACAGTAACTGGGGCTTTTAGCATTTTCAAAAAATACTCTAGAAATATTTACAGGATTTTGAGATGATTCATTAATACTGTAAATGTTGTTTTCCCTCTTATTTTTAAGGTTCAGTAACCAAAGCATATTCTGTGTGTAAATGAACACTGTAGGACCAAAACTAAAATACTTTGTGACAGTATTAACAAGTTGAAATTACAAATTTAAAAAAAGAAAGAAAATTATATATACATAGATAGATATATATATAGATGTATATCTATATACATCTATATATAATAGTTGCAAAAGGTTATGGAAATATTATGAGAAGAAGCAGCAACAGCACATAGTGGTTACTGGAAATGTAAAGAAAGGGTCTCTAAATTTATCTGGAAAGCTTGAATGGTTGCGTCTGCAGCACAGACAGGCTTGAAGCCGGCCACAGTCACCTGTGAAATGAGAATCTGTGGAGACTGGACAGAGCTGAATGCTTCAGTGAAGTTCCTCACTAGAGCGTACTTACGGAGAATGTGAGAGGCCTGGCCGTGCTGAGGGGGGCGGACAAAACCAGCCTGTATGTACGTCCACTGTTCTCTGAGAGCCCGACAGGTTCATAACCAACAGGCCTGCTAAGCTTACATTTCCAAGGAATTAGCCTGTATTAAGTCCTTTGCGGCATATCACTGAATATTTGTTGAGCTTTTTCTTTATTTCATACGAGTCACTTTTTTAACCCACATTTATTTCAAGAATATAGAGGAAATATGTCAAAGTTTCATTTAAAAGGACCCATTATTCTACATTTTGATCTCATAAGATGCCCTTTTTATTGTTTTGTATCACTGAACCTTTAATATTTTTGCAATAAAATATTGAAAATGGATGTATGGTCAGACAAATTATGACTCACAAAAATGCTCAGTTTGGGTTTTTTGTTATCTCTTTGTTTGTTTTTCAGAATTAATGCATTGCTGTTTGATTTCAAAACTAATGAGGAAAGGTTTCTATGGGGTTTTAAAATAATTTCAAACTGAGGTTTGAAGAACTAGTTGAGCAAATATGCCTTACTGTTTTTGGTGCAATTAAGATTATTGCATTTTTGTTTTATTGCTGTTCTTGAGAATAAATTCTTATTTAAAAAAAAACCCAAAAACAATTTGTAATCATATATGTTTTATATATATTGATGATTGAGATGGTAAATCAGGTTAAAACTGGTTAAAGTAGAAATGCATTTAATTGAAGACTGATTTAAGAGTGCGAGGTACTTGGTAGAACAATCGTGTGATTCATTTGCTAACATGAAATTAGATGCAACAGCTAAAAAACAATATGCTATTCAAAGAGAAGATTATTATTCTGCTCTTCTTCACAGTCGTGACAGCAGACAGGGTGCTCCATTACTATGAGGTATGTTTGAGCACTCAAGCGCATTTCAGAACAACAGGTGAAATCTAGGCTTCTTCTGTGTACTTTCTATTTGTGAAATCTGCTTTTATCAGAGGTTCAAAGCCTCTGTTTCTCCGCTGACGCAGGTAGAGCACAAAGATAAGGAGAAGTACCAGGAGACCGATGAAGATTCCTCCCAGAGTGGAGCCCAGCACAAAAACAGCCGGTCCTCCATCTGCATCTGTATAGATGAAACAGGAGATGGATTGCTGAAACCTTTGCAGTTGCAGGTTCATTGAATGTGAATGAAATCTGTAAATAAGAAGATATTTATTCCAACATAACAAAAAGAGGGTTTTTTTATGTTGATGAGCCAGCGCCATGGATTTAAAAGTGGTCTGCAGTGAGTTGATATTTGTTTTGAAACATGCAATGTTGCCCTGTTTTATTAGTGTTCACTGAAAGGCCACACGTGTCAGTGGCATATATACAATTGAGAAATTTTGCCAAAAAACTATCCATTAAAACCATAATCTGTCATTTTCAGACTTTGGTCTTGAACCGATCATGTTGGCAGTCTAATTTAGAAAATTCTGTTTATTTTTTTTCTTTAATAATTGTATGGGTTAGGTATGTCTACTCTTCATGCAAACCCAGGCTAACTCTTTGCTCCACGCACACTGTACACACTTGAGTGAAATCAATCTTTACTCTCACCAGTAAGAAATTACATCAATTTTCCAAAAATGTCCACCTATCCCACCGATCAAAGTTTTTCTTTCACTATTTGCTCACCATCCAGGGAAATGGCATAAGAATATCCCAGCTGCTCAGATGGAACATACACTTCCTCATTAGTAATGGAAGGGAAGAAGGGAACCATGTTGTAGTCTCTGTTGTGTCCAATGGGGGCCATCTCATCTGGGAAAGTGGCGTTGGATGGAACAAACCTTCTCATCCATTCATCAAAAATAGCATCAGTGAAAGCATGGAGCACCTGCGAGGTACAAATGACAAATTTCATTTTTATTAAAATGAAAACAAAGTGTGTCAGAGATTTTTTTATCAGAGGAAACCATTGAATTAGGTTTTCACCAGAAAGATGGGGTCATTGGCTGCAGAGTGAGCCAACGAGCTGGTTCCATTGAGCATTGAGTGGACAAGATTGTGAAGGTTGTCAACGGTTTCGTCCAGTTCTCCATCAGGTTTGTCGTACCCTTCGAGAGCATTTCTGTGAGGTACAAACAACAGCATTAATTCATTTGTTCTGTGAAAGAGGTGGCATAAATGTAACATCATTAACAATGGTGAACACTCCACTTTTACCTAAAGCTAAAGGAGGAGTTGGTGAAATAGGGAGGGCTGTCAAAGTCCCGAATTCCAAGACAGCTTCTGACGTCAGTCATTGTAGGCAGAGTCCTGTTGCCTTGCCGGATCATCCCTCTCTGTATGAAACCTTCACTGGTTCCATTACAAAGGGTCACGAGACGATTGTAGTCGTCGAGACTGGAAATAAATTAGATACACGTAAAGAATTTAAATGTTTCACCAACATGTACCATGAACATTCGTTAATTGGTTACACATTTTTAATACAATTACTGACAATTGTTTCCCTCCAATCAGTATTTTCTTCTGACCTGTTACACACCACCCCCCATCTGGAGAACCTGGACTGGTTACTGATGAGGAAGGGGTTGTCTGGGTTTCTGCCTCCCAGCAGAGTGTCAGTACACACATCACACTCACTCTGCCCCGTGGCAAAGTTCCAATATGGGATTGCAAAATTCTCATTGCCAGTAAGTCTCTGCAGAAGAAAAGGAAACACTCGTGTTTCTATGAAAAAGTATTGCTAAATCAGCAACATGGCTCACTAGGGATGTTTTATAGGGCCAACTCTCTCTCGTTTATATTTTATATATATAATTTTTAGGTATACCATTTTTTTATTATCTTTTTTTTAATGCATGAGAAGTTTAAAATGTCTTTGTGAAATATTGTAAGAATGATTTGTCTGTCAATTTTTCACCAAAATGTTAGTCATCAGTAAGCTTATTGAATATAACATGCAATAATCTGAGCTTTAAACAGATGTCCCTTTGACAGGTCATTTATGTTTCATCAGTGAATTTAAACAAGAATTGTGCACGCAATTTAAAAATCTGATGAGCCCAAATTTTTTAAAAAAAAATGCAAATTGTTGTGCAAAGGATACACTCCTCTACTCTCCACCACAAAAAATATAATATTTTAAGAGATGTTTAAAAAATACAAAAATAATACAAAATTCCAAATACCTGGAGTTCTCTTTCCAAACTCAGGAGGTGATACCTGTGCCAAGTAATGAATGCTGGCCCTTTGTGTGAGAAATCAATGGCTTTGAAGGGACGACCTGGACCTGGAGGAAAATGAATTGTTTCATTAGCTCATCTTTAGTCTCACAACAGTTCTGAGCTTAATAAACACTATATCTAATGCCTAAAAATATGAATTTTATAACAAACATATGAGAACGTAAAACAAAAAGTTAAGTAAAAGCATTCCTCTTATCAGTTTATATGTTACAGAATTTTTGTAGTTACAGTAAAAAAGGTCTATACTTGGAATTTGTCAGGCTTCATAAAATTTCATTAAAAAAGGGGGGGAATCTGCTTTGTAGGTATAGTATTTGTCTTATTTGATCAATTCTAACACATATTTTTATTATTGTTATATTCCTGAAAAAAAAACACACATTTAATGGTTGTAGTGGTTTTGTGTAAATATGACCATGATGGTTTACCAAGCAGAGTGTCTCTAACAGAGTAGTAATGCTGCCAGACAAAGAAGTCATAAACGGAGATGTTGGCAATCTGTGGCTCGGTTCCATTTGGTCCGAGGAGTCCGAGCCAGTGCTGAGTGGCGATGACGTAGTCTGGGTGGATGCTGCTCTTGGCCAGTTCCAGAGCGTCCAGGAACTCTTGGAGCTCTTCGGGGGTCAAGGAGTGGATATTCTTCCGCACAACGGGAGCTTTCCTCTGGTCACAGTTTGGTCCGATCCAGCCAAACTTGCACTGGCCGCAATCATAACCTGCAAAGTTACCTGCAACATAAAGAGCAAATTAATTGTCAAATTGTGCACAAACATGTAGTCACAAAACACTGTACAACAAAATAATAAAACCTAAAAATGCAGTTTAAATGCAAAAGATAAAAACAGTTACTACTGCTAAGAATCTCAACAGAAGGCCTCATTAAATAAAAAGCAGACAACAGACAAGGTTTAACACAACCCTTTACCTAGTTAAATCTAAGTCTACTTTAACCATTTGCGGATTTAACTTGTCTTATTTATCTAAATAAGCTGGTCAGCACCCACCAGTACATCTGCAAGTCTGATTGAAGAATTTGGTCGGCCACCTCTCTCTGTCATCAACATTCCTTAGTCTGTACGGTCCTCCCCAGGGTTTCGTGTCGACTCGAACAGCAGTGCAGCTTCCTCTTCCCGACAGTGAGCCACACACATTGGCAGGGTCTGAGCCCACAGCAGGGCAGCACTGCTTGGACAAAATCCCCTCCACTGTGCAGCACACTCGAGGAAACTGAGCCTCTGACAGGTCAGGGCCAAAGAGTAAACAAAGAAGACCAAGACCCAGAGCAATCATGATATATCACCTGTTTCTTTCAGTCAGCAGTGACAAATCAGTTTGTAGATCAAATCTCAGCTGTAATACGCTCAATTAGTTACCCCAGAAGAGTGTGGAATCTCACTCTGCTACGGTTCCTTGCTGTGTATCTTTGAATTAGATTCAGTGATAGGTTTAATATCTACAGAAACAACTCCTGCAGCTAAATCATGTTGTGTTCCAGTTGCCTCCATGCACATTAAGAAAGCCTCTGATTTCTGTTCTTGCTTTTGTAGAGGAGGATTAAGCCACTGGTCTTGTGATGATCACCTGACAGCAGAGCTGTGAGCCACACTAAGATCCGGATGAATTAACCAAGCAACTGCCTGAAGGAACTATTAAGGATATGTATAGAGACTTTATGCCAAAGGACTCCATTGTGATTTTTATTTGTTAGCTGTGGTTGAGTCATATTCAGCTATCCAAATAGAACAAAAATAGTTTTCAAATCAGTTCCCCGACTGCATGCCTAGTAAATCTAAATGGGAGACTAATCACTTTAATCCTGCCAGACGTTTTCTGAAAGTTTTGGAGCTTGTTAGTACAGGTTGGTTTTGAGCTTTTTGCCCTCCACATTTTCACCGCAGGTCTCAGCTGACGTCTTTTGTTATCCATGTGATCTGCGGGAAGAACAGCAGTAGAGGTATTACGACGTTGTTTCAAAGAACTCTTTTATCTTTCACACACTATACATACAGTGTCACTGTCTGTGTGATTCCTAACAAATAAAGAGCAAAATGGCACATGACAGTATGAAACTACTGGAAAAGGTTTGATATCCATCCATTCACTTCCACTTATCCTTTTGCAGGGTTGATAATTTGTGCATATTTGATATCAGTCACATAACCAGTGGCAGAAGAACTATGATATTTTAAATACACAC
The DNA here is from genome assembly GCF_018398535.1 of Haplochromis burtoni. NCBI lineage: Eukaryota > Metazoa > Chordata > Actinopteri > Cichliformes > Cichlidae > Haplochromis > Haplochromis burtoni. The sequence goes on along the minus strand of NW_024582409.1, from coordinate 1,524,924 downwards.
AGCAGAAAACCCTACAATCAAAATGCATCGACATTAATTGCTGCCTAAACTTAATACCTGGTTGTGCCACCTTTAGTAGTAACAACTGCAATCAAGCATTTGTGATAACTGGCAAAGCATATTTCACATCGCTGTGGAGGACTTTTGTCCCCCTCTTTTTCTTTTCTTTTTTTTTTTTGCCTGTCCCGTTTGGCTCTTTTGCCATCAGAATTGTTGTCTAAAGGAAAAGAAAGATGCCCAACGGATTTACTTTACCAAATTGACCATCCCAGCCTTGCCGTAATGGTCTATTTGATTCACCTTTTATTGTTTATTTTATTTTCACTTACTGAATACAGGACAGACTTGACTGGGGGAAAGAAGGGGAGAAAGAAAGAGGGAAAGAGAAACAGCTGAGAAGAGGGACGGGGGAGAAGGGCAAAAGACAAAAACCAACAGAACGGGCAGAAAAAAAAAAGAAAAAGAAAAAAAATACATATATCAATCACCTGGATCACCTGCTGAGAAAGAAAAAAGAAAACAAGCAGAAGAGAACCCCCTCTTTTTCGCCGAATTTTTTTTAATTCAGGCACACCGGAGGCTTTTTGGGTATGAACGGTCTGTTTAAGGCCATGCCAAAACATCACATTCTGATTCAAGTCCAGACTTTGACTAGGCCACTCCAAAGCATTCATTTTGGGGTTGTTGTTTTTTTAGCCATTCAGAGGTGGACTTGCTGGTGTCTTTTGGATCATTGTTCTGCTGGCCAACCCAAGCTTTGGGACATGGTCAAGCATTCTCCTTCATTATATTCTGATATAGAGCAAACTTCAAGATCCAGTCAAGTCCTCCAAGTCCGGAAGCACTAAAGCAGCCCCAGACCATCACACCATCATCACCATATCTGTATTTAATCGGTGGCAAACTTTTTTTTGGCGAAGTTACATGATGTGTACTGTGTCAGAAGGGACGGTAATCTGATCAAGATATTATCATAACAGTACAGTAGCGGTCAAAGTTTCCTTTCAAGAGTTCCTTGAAAGTCCTGTCTGAAGACAGAACAACTTGTTCTGATAATAGCTGAATAACTCTACTGTGTCCAAAAGACTTTTAAAGAGTGGTGTTAATGATGCTTTTAGATTTCACTGGATTCCATGTGACAAATTGTATTATTAGCAATCAGTGCTGAATGAAATGGAACAGAATAGCCCTTTATTGTCATTGTGCAACGAAATTCCTGGATACAAATGAAAAACAAATAATAGTAAACTAATAAACTTAGTTTATTTTCAACACTTAAAGAAGATTGAATTAGTCACTAACCACACACGCCGTTGTACTTGTGACTGAAAAGTATGAGTTCTTTCTCTTTGTGGGTTTGAGTTTTGATACAGTTTGTTTCTCACTGCCCTTAAGAAATAAATCTGTTTTACCCAGCCTGTTTTCAGAGGCAGAACAACTAGAAGTACTTTCTGAGTGAAACCACTAATCCTTACATTTAACAGACCCATACTATTACTTCCAGCAGTGGCCTTCCATATGGCTGATGAGAGCCTATGTACATGTACTAATTAATGTCATGAATAGGCAGTTTTCCCCTACTGGGGAAGACTTCCTTTACTCATATCATTAATAGTAAATGTAAATTAAATTGATAAAAACTGTGTGCTATAACACAGGGCTTTTTAATGTTAGGCCCACGGTCTGTACCAGTGGTAGCCCATGGTTGTGTTACATGCAAAAAGAATAACATGTGGAACTATGCTTTTATTTCATTAGCATTTTTCATCATAACATAATAGACTGTGCTCAAAACCCATTAACCAACACAAAATTTTAAATAGCCATAATTTGAACACGAAGAAAACCTGTTTTAAGTGCAGCTCAGTCATACAATTCCCCCCTTTTCATAATGGGATGGCATTCATAAAGAAAAGTCAGTAAGTATCCAAGTCAAAGTATATTTAACTTAACAACTTTAGCTGTTGTTATGATTCAGTGCTAAAATGAACTGAAAACTGAATTGAAAATAGCTTAACAGAGGTAAAGTAAAAATAAACACAAGTTTTATAAAGCAAATGTAATCGCGGCTCCATGAGAAAAGTCATGTGTGACCATTGCTTTCTTTATGCAACAGGCCATGTGAGGTTCACTGCACTCAAAAGGATTAAGAAGCAGAACTCCCTGGAATTTCTCTGTTTAAATTATTTCACATCAGTTTCAGTAAATAAGTGTACCTACTTGTGCAGATGCAGACTCACAGGCCGTTTGATTGTGGTTCATCACAGTCATGGCTTGCCATGTGTACTAAATGAGATCTGTTGCCACTGAATGGCGTGATAGCTCACGCAAACCAATAAAGAAGTGTAAATCGCATCACAGACAAGATACGATCAATCAAACACTAACAAGAAAAACATGTTTTAATGGTTAAGCAAACAAAATTAGAGACGTGGGGGAAAAACAGAAGTGAACACAAACAAATCAGTTTGAGTTAGAAAAGACTAAAGTAAAACATCCTTAAAAAGTAAGTAAATTAAATGTATTTAATTAATTTGTTAAACATAGTGTGCAAATTAGGAAAACTTATGGGAGTCTTTTGCAAGTAAATCCTAACATGGCATCATCCATATAATGGAGTATAAAGATAAATGTTATAAGGAGTGGAGCTCTAGAAGGACTTTACATCCCTCGGTGGTGGTAGTGGGGGTGTTGGTAAAGAATGCAGAGCGATAGCTGCAGATGGATTTGATGTGGTGCAGAACTTCTCAAGAGTCATAGTTGAAGCATCCTGCTTCTGATAACAATTCAGGGAAAGAGGTGGAGACGTGGATTTGGTTTGCAGCGATCAGAGAGCAACAGAGAAAGAAACGGTTTTGAAGTTTGACACCAATGAAATGAATGGCTCGAAGAGGCTGTAGCAAAATGTGTTTGGTTTATCTGTAAGCATGAACAACCTGGGTCAGCTGATTGAGTTGGAAGCACAGAAAGTCAAATAAAGGAAAAGAGAAGTTTGCTAAAGAGAGTCACAATAAAGACAATGTTTTAGAATAATTACTTCATTGGGCAACAAACAGCACGAATAAGGGAGACGCTGAGTGAGTAGGTCTGTGCAGGTCATATTTTGAATCTAAAAGAAGGTCATTCATCTACGGAGCCCCGCAAGGGACGTGGGAGAAAAAAAAATAAGATGAACTTTTGCGAGATCTCGCAAAACAAACTCGAGATCTCACAAAACTTTTGCGAGACGTATCACGAGTACACGAGAACGCAAGTACGTACGATTTCTCCTCCATATTCATATCGGTCTTTTAAATGAGCCCACACTCTGTACAAATGCACACAAACATGAAAACTCAAAGAGAGCAGAAAAGAAACGATCATGTAACCCTTGCTGTGACTCAGACGTGAAACCTAACAAATATGAAATTTCTATAAATCAATTAAAATTATACTCACTGTTTTACAGATGAAAAACTGTCTGGGGTTCATTTTAAGTTCAGTTTAATTCAATTTTATTTATATAGTGGGAAATCATGACAACAGCTGCCTTGAGGAACTTTACATTATAAGGTAAAGACCCTACAATAATGCAAAGAAAACAGAAAACTCCAGCAGTCATGCGACCCCCTATGAGCAAGCCCTTTGGCGACAGTTGGAAGGAAAGCTCGCTTTTAAAAGGTAGAAACCTCCTCCAGAAGCAGGCTCATGATTATCAGATTTCTTGAATAATCAAGATTGTAGGCCAGGATTTCAAATTGGATTAAATAGTATATATGGTTAATTATAAATTATTGCTACATTTTTGACAGATTATGCACTTCTGTCTACCCTTCTCTGAAATTAAAGTGCCAGGGAACACAGGAGGTCCATACACAGATGTTGTCATTATGCTCTTGTCATTTGCAATTTTTTAGTTGTCTGTACTACATAGTCAAAAAAAAAAATTAGAAATTGATTAGATTTCAGTTTATTTGTCCGGTAGTTCAACAACACATATCATCCTTTCAGAAGTGGCGAGTTTTGCCAAAATAGCATTCAAATGAAATTGCTGTTCATCAACAGGACAGGTGGGTGCAAAGAATGTATTATTCAGCTGATAAAATAAGCTTCAGATAAATTCAGTGACCAAAAAAGAATGTTTATGTCTATTTGAAATTCTAAGAGTTCAAAAGGTCTTTATTTAGTTCTTTATTTTTTCAGTTTTGTTTAACCAACATTAAAAAAGGAAAGCTCGTCTGGAATCAGAATAAATATTTAAAAAACAATAGCAAAAATGACATGAAATAATTATATTTTTAGACTGAGAAACTTGAGTTTAGAAAAATGCAAGGTGCCCCCCCTCAGATTATGATGCCCCTTAGTACCATTTCGTGTAGCCTGCCAGTGTGACAGTTGGCGTTATAATATATATGAAGCAACAAGGCATAATAGAATATCTCTTCGATTTTAAACTATTCTAGCCAACATCAACAACTAAATATTCCCGTCATTAACAAATACAGATGGTGTAAATAAACTCACCATTTAAAAATTATTACAAAATACTCGACATAAACCACCATTATCTGAGTAAACACTGTACATTAAAACTCCTAACACATTAAATTAAGACTTGTGTCTTATGTTTTGATCCATGTATCAAGCCAAATAGACAGTTAAAGTAATTCGAAGTAATACACATAGACATAGAACTTGATAACATTTGACAGAACATTACAATGTTTTTGTGCTAAAGAACACTCAGAATATCATTAACAGGCAGAGGCTCCCCTTTATACTTTAGTTCACTGACCCTCCTGTACACAACAATAAATATTTCTATATAAGATATTCTCATAAATGACTGTGTACTAGAAAGCTTACAGTTTAAAGTCTGTTTAATATCCAGATATCCAGATAATATCGCAAAACTTTTGCGAGATCTCGGAAGAATTTTTTTTTCTCCCATGTCCCTTGCGGGGCTCCGTATTCCTCAGCTTGTGCAGTTAGTTTTAAAAGCATGACCCTGCTTAATTTCTGGTAACAAGATCAGCTACAAGTATTTGTATTTGGTAGATTGTTTTTAGGTTCTTTGTCTTTTTAAAAAATGGAAAAGCAGAGTGACCTAAACCAAATCCCCCTTTCTGTCAAAGCTGGTGAGCATCCACTTAACTTGGTCTCGGTGGAGGCTTTAAAAGCCTGAAGTCACAGTATATTTTTTTCCTTTAATTTCAACATTTCAGAGTCAATATATAGTTATATAAATGATTGTATATACAATTTTATAAACTATAAAATTATATAATATGTAATTTGAGTTATTCATTTATGCATACTGATATGTTATAGAAAATAGCTTTAGGCCTAAGTTAAAAGCAGATAATTGTGGCTTATTAACATTACAATGTCTGCCAACTGAATTTTATGAATTACATTCATCCATCAATCCTTTTTTAAACCATTTAATCAGGGTGGCAGTGAGGCTGGAGCCTATTCTGTCTGTCATTGGGTGACAGGCAGTGTACTCCCACAACAGGTTAAATAAAACACAGAGATAAAGACAGTTATTCATAGTCTATTCCCAAATTTACAGTTACCTGTTAACCTGAAAAGACATGAGTGAATTTTCTAGTACTAAGACATTTTATTTCATTTTTTTTATTCTGATTTAAACTTAAGACAAACAAAGATCTGTATGGTGCAGAGTTTATAGAAAACATTATTGATTTAAACCAGCCATCAAACTGACCCTTATTTAAAATGAACTCTGATACCCAATTATCAACAAAGTGTTGAGTTCTTATAGTAAACTTATTAAGATTAAGATTAAGATTAAGATACCTTTATTAGTCCCACGAGTGGGAAATTTCATGTTAAGGCTGCCGTCCATTGCCTGGCCAGCGCCATCTTACCCTCTGACCATACATACATTACAAAACATCACATGGGGGAAGACGGGTCAGAGAGGTATAACAATGGAAAATGCACAACATGAGGAAAGACAAGGAGAAAATAATAACTCCCCCCAGACTGAGCTCCAACAGGGAGATCAGTTTGAGAACAGAAAAAAAACACCTCTGCACATAGCAAATGGAAAAAACTCTTAATACACCATAGAAACACATGACAAGCAACAGGGATGGGTACAGGGTAAGAGACAGCCAGTGTAGACAGTGCATCCAGGCCTGCAGCATATGCGCTGGTCTCCTTGATCCGCCGTCTGCATCAGAAGGAAATAAGCGTCGAAGGCGTTTGGAGGGGGAGGTGGATGAGTGTGGTGGTTTTTACTTTAGTGCGAACAACTCATAGGAATTTCAAAGCTGTTCTAATTGTCCGACACTGGTCTCTCAATCTCCCGTTGGAGAGCCGTGAGCTTCTCCATGATGTTATCAACCTTTCGCTCCGTGATGTTGTCGTTATTGTGCTCAAAGAGCAGATTCTGAGAACTCACAACTGCAGTGAGCTTCTCCAAGATGTCATCCAATTTGCACTCAGTGGTGTTATTCTGAGTGTTCACGACAGACGCAAGCTTCTCCAAGATCTTATCTGTGCTGCACTCAATGAGCACATTTTGAGAACTCACGACTCGTCCCATCGTTTCAATCCCAGCGGGCAGCCTTGTGGGGGGTTGAACAGCCAATATCGCTTTCTTAATTCTTCGATAAAACAGGGCCAAGCCAGCTCCGATCAGCAAGAACCCTGTTATCATGGTTCCGAATAGGTAGATATCTTCAGCGTCTTCGATCGACAGTCCCGCCAGGCTCAAAACCCTCCAATTATGCCACGCATTCATCGTGTATCCGGCAGGCTCACCCGAGCCCAGACTTCTCATTGAGAGAAGGGTGTCAATAGCATTCAGGGACCAGTTGATCAAATCCATAATTCTTCTTTTAGGTTTTAGAGAACAGACTGTGAGAGAGTGTTCCAGGGAAAAGTAATAAAAACACGAGACTAGACAAGGACACAAGAGGCTAAGCAGGGAAGATATGGGAGAGGAGAAAAGTGCGACCACCTTCATCAAGAGCCAAAGAGTAATACACAGCAAAAACAGGATGACTATATTGCACTCTAGCACTAATTTTGAGAATGAATGGACATTTTATTTCAAATGAGAGTGGAGCTTAATAATTGATATTTACAAAAGAAAACTCAACCTTTGATCAGTGTTTTCAGATACTTCAACAGCAGGTAGCAGCTCTCCACCAAGATATATTCATCCTGTGAGAAGCGTTTCATAGGTAGTATCTTCAGCACTCAGGCTCACCCGAGCCCAAACTTCTCATTGAGAAGGGGTGTCAATTGCATTCAGGACCAGTTGATCAAATCCATAATTCTCTTTTAGGTTTTAGAGAACAGACTGTGAGAGAGTGTTCCAGGGAAAAGTAATACAAAAAACACGAGACTAGACAAGGACACAAGAGGCTAAGCAGGGAAGCTAAGGGAAGGAGAGAGGAGAAAAGTGCGACCACCTTCATCAAGAGCCAAAGAGTAATACACAGCAAAAACAGGATGACTATATTGCACTCTAGCACTAATTTTGAGAATGAATGGACATTTTATTTCAAATGAGAGTGGAGCTTAATAATTGATATTTACAAAAGAAAACTCAACCTTTGATCAGTGTTTTCAGATACTTCAACAGCAGGTAGCAGCTCTCCACCAAGATATATTCATCCTGTGAGAAGAAGATTTTGAGGAGAATGTGACAAGACAGAAACAGTGATTTGCATCTCATGACCCTCAATTGTCTTTTCCTACACAGGTTTCAACTCTTCTCTCAGGCTCAACGTCTGCTTAATACTCCATGATGCATCTTCAAAACACACCAGGACAAATGTATCCATTCTGGCAAGTACCAAGATAATTACACATGGAGCTGAAACTAACTAATTGTTAGCATGTGGATGCAGAAATCCAGCACCATTTTCTTATCACCGTGCAACTTTGGACGTGCGTCATAGGAATATGTGCTGACCACACAATAGAAGGCCTATTAGATGTTAAACTGAGGCCTCTTCAGTTAGATTTAAGAGACGTCAATCTAGAAACTGGTGAAAAACAACTCATTCAAAAGTTTTTTATTGTTTATGTCTTTACGCAACGTGAGGCGCCTCTCTACAACCCTTTCTACAGTCTTTTGG
>NW_024582409.1:1507505-1516797 GCF_018398535.1 Haplochromis burtoni | reverse complement strand
GATTTCTCCTCCATATTCATATCGGTCTTTTAAATGAGCCCACACTCTGTAAATGCACACAAACATGAAAACTCAAAGAGAGCAGAAAAGAAACGATCATGTAACCCTTGCTGTGGCTCAGACATGAAACCTAACAAATATGAAATTTCTATAAATCAATTAAAATTATACTCACTGTTTTACAGATGAAAAACTGTCTGGGGTTCGCTTTAAGTTAATACAGGTCATAGTACCATCTATATCATCGTCATATCTTCTTTCAGCCAGCCAATCAAATCACATTCTTCATTTTTTCAAATTCTGAAATAAAACTTTAAGTGTATGATAATAATATCTGATTCAAGTTTGTTGGGAGTTCTGGAGCCTGTCGCAGCTGCCATAGGGTGAGAGGTAGCGTACACCACGGACTGGTTGCCAGCCGTTACACAGCAAACATGGAAAGACTAACAATCATTTGCACTCACATTCACACTCATGAGCAATTTACAATCATCATTTGACCCAACTCTACAACCATATGTCTTTGGACTGTGGGAGGAAACCCGAGTATCTGGAGTACAAGTAATCCACAAACAACCCAGTCTGCTTCAGCTAAAAAGTGGATTTGAATGCAGCAACCTTTTGCTGTGGGGCAACAGTGATAACCACCATGCCACCATGCTCCCACAATACAGAATATTATCGCACATCATATTAATGTGTTCTACCCCCAAACTTCTTCAAAGTACCTTTATCTAGAGGCAGAGATCTGCTGCTGTATATTGAGTGAAACCAAGATATAAAATAAATCTGACCCACACTCCTAATGCACTATAGCTGTGGCCTTTCATGTGACAGCTGGCAGTTAAAGTCCATGTAATAATTAAGGTTAAGAAGAGTCTGTTCTCCCCTCTTAATTGAGAGATTAAGAGGGGTCGCTGCTCGTGTGGCTGACCGGCCAGCTACCTAGCGTGACCCGTCTCCCCAATGTGATGTTGTGTATTGTATGTATGGTTGGCAAGGTCAGTCTCTCAATTGCCCCTTGGGGATGAATAAAGTCTTCTGAATCTGAATCTGAATTCACATGATGGGAAAAGCTTCATATGAAAGCTAACAATGAGGCACATTATTATTATAAAATGAACAGTGGAATGAAGATCACAAAGTAATAGAAAAAATACTTAAAGAAATACTTAGTAATACCCAGCTGTCATAGGAACAAGACGTGGGGTACACACTGACCATGTCGCAAGTCAAACACGAAGCTAACACAGACAGACAGTCAGTCATACTAACATACAGAAAATGTAGGATAACCAGTCAACCTAATATACATGTCTTTGAATAGTGTGAAAAAGCTGGAGTGCCCAGAGAGCACTCATACAAGCTTATAGACAAGATGCAGACTCTGCATAGAAAGCAGCAGCCAGCAAATTCAAAAATAGGCTATGCAGCCAAGATAAAATTATACGAAGATATAAATTACATAAGTAAATTATTTTTGAAAAACAAAATAAGATTTATTTGTTTCATTTTTAGCACATTTATTATATTTATATATACTAGCAAACCTCCCTGCACAGAGATGCCAACGTGATAGGGAACATAGATACTTACATGCGCTATGATCATCATAGTAAAATTTAATTTCAGTCACATATTTAAAATAACACAATGAGAAAAATTCCAGTAATACTGATCTGAACTAACCATCAGACTAACCCTGATTTAAAATGAACTCTGATACCCAAGTATGTATAAAGTGATGAGTTCTTATAGCAAACTTAATATTATATTCCTGTTTTTTGATCAAGTTATTACTTTGAAATCATTTATCTTCTTAAAAATGTGTACATCAACAGGAATACATTATTCCTGCTGAAACACAGGATGGTGCCAGAGAGCCATGGAAAAACAAGGCAGTGCATATAATCACATTCAGCTCAAAATCTTTTAAAGATTATTATTTTTTAAATTATTTTATATCAAATTACAGTAGAGCTTAATAATTTACAAAAGAAAACTCAACCTTTGATCAGTGTTTTCAGATACTTCAACAGCAGGTAGCAGCTCTCCACCAAGATATATTCATCCTGTGAGAAGAAGATTTTGAGGAGAATGTGACAAGACAGAAACAGTGATTTGCATCTCATGACCCTCAATTGTCTTTTCCTACACAGGTTTCAACTCTTCTCTCAGGCTCAACGTCTGCTTAATACTCCATGATGCATCTTCAAAACACACCAGGACAAATGTATCCATTCTGGCAAGTACCAAGATAATTACACATGGAGCTGAAACTAACTAATTGTTAGCATGTGGATGCAGAAACCAGCACCATTTTCTTATCACCGTGCAACTTTGGACGTGCGTCATAGGAATATGTGCTGACCACACAATAGAAGGCCTATTAGATGTTAAACTGAGGCCTCTTCAGTTAGATTTACAGAGAGGACGGCTCAGGATCATAGAAACTGGTGAAAAACAACTCATTCAAAAGTTTTTTTATTGTTGTATGCTTTACGTAACATGAGGCGCCTCTCTACAACCCTTTCTACAGTCTTTTTAGATTTCTCCTCCATATTCATATCGGTCTTTTAAATGAGCCCACACTCTGTACAAATGCACACAAACATGAAAACTCAAAGAGAGCAGAAAAGAAACAATCATGTAACCCTTGCTGTGGCTCAGACATCTCTTTCACAAATGCAAATTTAATTCTTATGAAAACAAAAATTGAACTAAATTAAAATTATGGTCACTTAAGAAATGAAATGCTCTCTGAGGTTCATTTCAAGTTAAATCTTTACTCTCTTTTTTACTATATTGAGATAAAACTCCTGTCTTTTATGATAACATTTTAGTACTGTTATGTTTAGTTTAGTTCTTAAGAATTTGGTAAAAATGCACCCTCTGACTGAATCACATATGTTTGCTTTAAATAAAATCTTGTTTTTACATTTCTATGAGCTTCATCTTCACATTCTTAAAGAATATCATCAACACATAATATTTCTTTTCTACTATCTCAAGTACAATTTTTTAGTTTTTTGTCCACGATTGATCACAAATGCCTAAAAATTGCAAAGATGCAGTGCAAATATCAGCCCTTGTGGTATCTGGCATATGGTCATCTTTATGTTCATACGGACAGTGCATATAAGAATGAGGGGAAAAAAAGATGAGGTGGATGCAGTGTCTGTAGACAATAGCATGGGGGCAGTGTTGCTGTATGTGGTGGCCTTGGATCACTGGAACGACTGGTCCTAACAGTTTGCATTTCTTCGGGATGCTCCACCAAATATGCCATGAAATAGTCTAGGATTGGACATCTTTGTACTTTAACTGTCACCATTTCAAATCTCAACCATGCCAAGCAGTGACTGACAGTATATACAGTGGATTGGGAGGTATGCAGTCATGTGAAATGAGTAGCCTGTATAGAGTTTTAATCCTCTTTAAGACTGCTATCCATCTCCAAATTAATATCTAGGGGCCACATACCCCTCTGCACTAGTTTGTACTTGTATAACCCACTTCTCTAGAAAACTGATCAAATGATTCACTGGAAAATAAGATTAATAGTTAGGCTGCAAAGCATGCTTCAGGTCCATTATTTGGGAGATTCCAGTGATATACTCATTACATTATAAAGCCAATTCAAGGGCAAGCAGCATGAAGAGCTGTGTCGTAGATTAATTGCCTTTAAAGGTCAACATGCGTTCAAATTGATGAAGATACTATCCAATTTTCATCAGTAGCAAGTGCATAGTATATGGGAAATATATAATGCTCATTACATGCATTTAAATGGGTCTGTCCTAATTACTAATCAGCCTCTTGTACCATTAGAGATGGAAATTAGAAATACAAAACAGACCCCTGGGCATCATTCACTCAGAATATATTAGAGTTTTCTTTTATCCAGGAGTTGGTATTGTGCAGAAGAAAGCCTACAACTCTCCAAACTTTGCTCAATGTGGTGTCAAAGACACAACTCTCACGTTTTATTACTTAAGCTAAAATCTGGTGGTGTGTAACACTGAGGAGCAATTGTTTGTGAACATAAGAGAGTAGTGTGATATATTTTTGTTCAAATAGCTTCTAAAAAAACAAAACTATACTGTTTATTTTGCTATGCCCCAATCAGAATATTGGCTAGACCCTTCAGTGATTCTTTCTTCAGTGATTCCCGCCCACCTCTCTGGCAGCTTACCGATTTACATTTGAGCATAATGCAAGCATTAGAGGAGGCACAAGGCAGCCCTGATAAGTTACAAAGTGCTCCAGGGGTAAACCTCGTAAGAGAGGGTTTGGAGTTATTTACAGCGTTCAAATCCTTCAAAAATTCATGTCTGGAGGATGAGATTGGTTTTGCAGTTGATGCTTTGCACACAAAGCAAACACAATGCACACGGAGGGTGTTTAGCTGTAAATGACCAGATGACATTAATTCTAATTGACTGATCTCATCCCATGCTTAGGACCACTATGTATGATACTGCACAGGACACAAGGGTCCTGTCAAGGCACAATGTTACACACAAAGCAGCAAAACAGAAACACTAAGATTGGCTTAAGAACTGAGGAACACAGAAGACTGAAAATGATTTTTAAATGCAATTTAATTTTCAATGAAGCAATACTTCCTACTTGTGTGGCGTTTTCTATTCAAAGATATGTTTTTGATTGTGCAATTCTCATAATAAGAGTACTAAAAAATTGCAAAGCCATTACAAAGGAGGTTAAAGGCAATGGAATTCCTTTTTTATCAGAAATGCTTTCTGTACAGTTGTTCCATTTGAAATGCATTTAATTGCAAATAGAAAGACGAGAGAGAAAGCCAACAATGCAAGAGGCTGAAGCATTTTTCTCATCTTCTTTGAGTGAGCGTATTCAAATCTAAGCGGGCAGACAATGAGGGAAAGGAATCGTGCTCTGAATAGCCTCTCTCTCTCTCCTTTTCATTCCCAGGCCAATCCACAGCCTTCGTCTTCTCTGCTGTCAGTGGTGGGCTTTCTACTCACAGCTCAAACTTCCTAGCCCTAGTGGTAGAACAACACATCCACTTGATAGCACAACAGTGGCACACATGTAGGTGCTATTCATTGTGTCATTATGTGAGACCTGTGTGGGAGTCTGCAACTGTGCGGAAATATCATCTATGACAATCTACATGACAAACTGGGAGTTGATGTTGTGCTTTAACCAAGCTGTTCAGCCACTTGTTTGACAAGGATGCAGCTCCTCACATCATCCGGCTCTGCCAGGCCCGAGCTCTAAAGCCATGGCCAAGTCCTGACCCTGGAACCTCGCTCTCCCCACTCATTTCACCGAGGGGAGGAGTATCTGGGGATCATGGGGCACAAAGTGCTTGAAGCCTGCGCCTTTGTTGGGGCAAGCCGGTAGAGAACACCCCCAGCAGATATGCTGACAGTCTCATGGGAGCAAGAGAAGAAGTTAAAGCAAAAAAGTGCACCCTTCAAACTTTCCAGTGCAGTTCTAGGAATTCTATTTTTTCTCAACAAAGATTTATACATATTTATACATGCCCAAATACTGATAGGAAGGTGGTAGAAAAAAAAATCTTGGAATTGCAGAGGTAAACTATATGTAAATGCCATAAAGTAATAGACTTGTAGTGCAAATCACACCATTTTATCTTTAATTTTGCTTTCGTACCCTCCCCACTCACCCCCCCATCCTCTTTCCTCTGGCTTAAAGGTGCATCAGAGATATGCATTTAAGCATATTCAGAACACGGGGCGTGAAATTAAATGTGTGGCAGAGTGAGAAAAATATACAGACGCTGGAGATGCCTTAAAAATAGTCATTTATGCAGATGGAGAGGAGTGAAATCATTTGCAATGGGATGACCCTCTCTCCAAGCATTTCTCCCCTCACTGTTCTTCCCTAATCTTGCTCTGTATCTTCATTTTTCATTGAACTCGCCAGTTTGCTGCTAAGCAGCCTTGTAGATAAGGCAAAGTGCTAAAAGGAGACGACAGAAGGAGCTCAGTGGGCCCGTTTCTATTGCACTTTCACCCAAGGCAATGGGCAGAATTTAACGGATTCCTTCCAACATATGTTTTTGCCAGATAAGTAAACAGTGTGTGTCGGAAATGAAAAAAAAAGCATTTGCAATTTAATGACATTACAGCTCCCAGCTTAGCCCGCCGTGCTGCGAGGCGAGGAGCAGAGAAAGGGGAGAGCGGAAGAATGGAACCGGGTGTCATCAATGTTTTTTTTTCTTTTCCCTTGCAAGCAGCAGCACTGAATTCTTCTTATTCTTTTCAAGCCCCTTCCCTTCTCCATCCCTTCCTGCTATTTTGTTCTTTTGCCCATAGTTTCCTCGCCTTTGTCAGGCTGAAATTATCTATTATTTTATTCAGAAAACTTGCCTTTCCCTACCATTCCACCCTCTTCAGCATCTGATTCTGTCAGAATTTGGGCTAAAACACATCTGCCCTGGCCACGGGTGCTCTCTCTCTTTCACTTACTCCCTCTTTATTTCTCTCAACCCCCTCCCTTGCACTCCTTTGTTTGGCTTCATCAAAGTGTAATAGATGCTTGGCACAATAAAGAAGAGCAAACCTCCATGTTTCCATAATGTTTAGACTCAGTGTGAGGACCACTGATGACTTAGAAAGAGAATCACCTCAGAGTCTATATTTCAGTGGCTGTAAATGATCCATCCATCCTATGTAAAACTCAGTGATTTCCCTCTTTTCTCCCTACTGGCTGTCAGACAGCCGCCTTATTATAGAAGGCTAATTGTGCAGGAAAGCAGATTATGAGAGTGGTAGGATGTACTCCTTGACCATGTGCTAATGTGATGACAAGTTTGGGGACCCTCTAAGCAAAAGGCGTCGCACGCCAGGGCACTTTTGGCACTGGCTATAATCTGCCTTTGGTATTAACTCAGCAAACCGGCTTGTTTGAGTATGGATCAATCGCTCGCTCATTATTTTTACAAGAAAGCTTTATATTCAAGGCGCTTTCCTGGTGTTGATCTCTCATTAACCATGCTATGTAAATGCACTGGCAATCCCTGTATAAGGGAAACGTCACCCCAGGGCCCAGGCTTGCAGAAGCATGTTAAGGAAAAGAAGGGCCAGGAAATTTGGGTCAGTTGCCTTCGCCAAAACTTGAATTTCAGGTTTTCCTCAAAGCCCCCTGCTCAGCTTTTCTCTTTTAATGTGTTTTTGTTTGGTGATGTTATGTTTTAAATGTCAGCCCTGGAGCTGTCCAGCAATTTAGTACACGTAGAAAGCCTTGTCTTAGTGTTGCTTCCAAGTCTTCGTGTTACCTCTGTAATCGCTGCTGGCTGCAACATTACACACACTCCATTCACCCATGGTCTTTTATCACCTCTCGGTGTATTGACTGTATAGGTAAAAGGTTAGATAGGGTCAGAAGGAACTGATAATATTACAGGCTAAACAGCAATGCCTGCCTCATTTTGTTATTTTGCATTAGTAGCTACTTGCTACAAGCTCACATATTTATCTGAGCAGAAAGGACCTGACATATGACACTGGGTCTTGAATCTGCATGAAATGAATTAGCTGTCAGGAAGCATTGTGCATCAAATTAAGGGGGAAATATTTCAACTTGTTTACTCATTTCTTACATGCGCACACAAACATCCAACAATTCATATTGCTCAGACATCTGTTTGCCTGACAAGAGATCCTGAGGCACGTGGTACGAGGAGTGTAGGATTCTGCCATATTTGGCTTCACTGTGCACTGGCATGGTGAATGACGCAACAGGAAAATGAACCTGACAGCACCAGGCATCGGCTCGGCATTTCTTTTGCGCCCTACATACATAAATCTCTTATTATTGCTCTGTGTTCGCTATGTATATTTTTACACCTGTCTGCATCAATATCAAAGTAGAGGTTTGGTTTTAGACATTCAAGTTCATTCGGTCTCCTGTGACAGTTTATATGTGGAAGGGAATAATTCCAAGGTTTCTTTCTATGTTGACAAGGACTGTCAAAGGGCACTGTTCCACTTGACCCATTTTATTTTTCATACAAATAACTTTAGTGTGCTCAAATTAGCATGCTGGAAGTTGCAGAGTTGCATGGATGTTGTGGGACTGGCTGTGTATTTACTCCACGATTTTAATGGCTATTACCGGCTATTTACTTTGAATAAAACTATACATCTTACATATTAAAAAAAACTGAGAAACCTTTAGAGAGGAGCACCTCTCAGTGGCTCAAAGGAGAGAGAGAGATGTCCCTCTATATGCAGGTACTTCAGCAGCTCCTACCCTTGTATCATCTTTGTTAGCAGCACAGCGAAAGTGAAGGCCAGACTTTTGATTGCTTTCCCCATTCACATCCTTTTATAGATCCCTTTTCTTCCCACACACAAGCAAACAAAGCCGGTATAAATACTATGTTCAAAAGCCATTACCTTCAATGTAACCCCTTTGCTGTAACAAAGAACATGGAAAATTTCCACAACACAATTTGACTAGGCACAGCGTGATGGTGTGGCTAAAGAGTATGGGATGTCTGAAGGACCCCTGCATGTGATGTCTGGTAGGACCATACATAATAGATTTGTTCTGAGGACCTTCACATTACTTCACAATTAAGGTATGAAGTCATGCTCCTTCATCAGCATAACTAATAGCACATTTCATGAACCGGCCATGTTTTCGAGATTAAAGACGCATTTTGCATGTGTTGGATTTTCTGCCGAATATGATAAGGTGCCCAAACAAATTATTGCTTTGCTGTCATCAAGGTGCGTACACTAGCGTTCTTTATATCGTCATTACTAAAGCATCCATAAAGTTGTTCCAGCGCATTACACCATGGCTCGCTGTGAAACTGAGTGCGGAAAAAACAATCTGACAGCCACAGTCATGAGATCAGTGTCAAGTCTATTAAATAAAGCGCTGCACCTGACACTATAAAATTCAATAAAAAAATAAACAGCTATGAGAGTAATGGAGTTTAGGACAATGTCTTTCAGAGAGAAAAGTAAGGGAAAAGTAGCATAAGCCAAAAGACAAAATCCCAGTTCTCATCCAGCGAATGCATTCTTCAGGTTCCCGACATTTCAGTACACAAAGATTAGTTCATGGAGCGACATATCATTTGGCAATGATCTATTTTGCCACTGTTAATTACAACAAGTCTGCACAATTTGACTGCTAAACCATGATATCACAATGCAGGGTATGAATCCCAAATCAAGCTTTGCACACCATAATCCTGTTAAAATGTAATAAATAATCCCTGTGCATTAATGTTGGCAATATTTCATTTTAATAAGTTCTTGTAAAA
>NW_024582409.1:1480606-1507485 GCF_018398535.1 Haplochromis burtoni | reverse complement strand
GGCATTACAGCTCACTCACTTCAAGTGTGGTTGTGAGTGTGCAGGAGGAAATCATTCCTTCTCATTAAAGGTGCAATCTTCGAGCCCCCCAGATCTTTGTTGTAATAACTGGGAAAAATAATCTCTTTTATTGATAGGCACATGTAGAAGAGAGTATGCCAACTGACAGGTACTTATCTTTTGCCTGTGTCCTGTGTTATAGAAAGATATAATTCTTTGTGACTGCTCCTCGGGGCATCAGCTCTTCAACTTCATTATTTCTACTTAAGATAGATATATTTTTCCTTGAAAACCTGAGAATTAATACGAGACCCAGCAATCTCAGCCAGCGGTCATTTGGAAATGGAACAAAAAATGTCATGTCAGTTTAAAGAACATTTGTTAAGGCTGCTCGCTGACATTATTCTAATTTATTGATGGATTCATAGAATAATCCTATGCCTCATGTTTTGGGCTATTAACTTAATGATTTCAGTGACTACCTTGAAGCTATACGATCTTTATATAAAGTTAAATCTTCTCGAAATTGCGACTTTATCGACAAAAACATATGCAATTCTTTTTTCTCTCTCTCAATGTTATACCTGTGTACAGTATTCTCAGATTTTATGTTTGCATATCACCCTATGTAACGCCTGAACATGATTTCTGAAAGAATGTTCCTCCTCATGCTCAGCATGGTTAAAAAGTCATTAGTGCAATGAGTTCCTTTAGTCAGCAGTGGGAGCTTTAGAGTCAGACAAAATGCTAAGAGGAGGGTCTGTTTCGCTTTGAACGTTTCTCTCTGTTTTGGAATTAACCCCAGATAAAGTGGACACTCTTGTTTGCCTTTACAAGCTTGTGCACAACACAGTTCTCTGTCTACAGACTATTTGAAAATGAAGGTTTCACCTAATAATTATTAAGGGATTTGGGTAGCTGGGTGGGAGAAGAGGGGATGAGGGAAATATCTATTCATTGTGCATTTATTTTATTCTTATATTTACAGTCTGAAAAGACACGGTATTCTTTGTGTTTAGCTGATGTTGTTTTGTTTATTTTTATGCTGTATCCTTTATATTTTGTTTTAAATTTCAAAAAAATGACAAAATCTAATTTTCCCTTATATATGTTTCCTTTCCTTGTACCACAAACTGCATATTTCATGAAGGCAGCAGATTAAGAATTGGTGTTAAAGCATATGTTTTGCACAAAAAAATGTAAAATAATTCACATGTTGTTTGGGCCATGAAGAAATAAATGTCAATGCAACATTTTTAGCTTTGTGTGATATAATACATCTAAAGTATTTCTTTAATTTTGTACAGTTTTGAGAATTTATTGTTAAAAGTGTGCTCCTCTATAGTCATCTACTTACTAATCTAATTCATATATTATATTCTCATGTTTGCCTCAGTGGCAGACTCCTTATACAATCAAGATTAAAATATAACACGGACTATTTTTGCGTTTACACCCATTTAAGGTTTGAGAAGAGTAGTGGTGCAAAAGGAGAGCCGATACGGAAAAAATATGGAAACCCTTTACAATAAACAATACTATTTGAGTTATTTGAGGACCCTGAATACAACTAACTTTTTATTTCCTGAAATAAATTCTTCAAATATAAAATTTGTGCATTAAGCAAATGAATTTGTTTGAGCTGTTACAAAGCCTCGAAATATTACAGTTAAATAATCTGCAGGATCACATTTTTTTATTTTTTCCTGTCAATATGAGGCGGATTGTTTTCATACAGAAAAGCGTTCAAGTTTTATTTTCAAGATTCTCCAATTATAAAAATTTACCGATGTAAAAGATGCACTAAAATGTATGCCAACAAACCGAAATAAATAAAGTGGGGTTACGATTTTGCTGCTAAAGACTGTACAGACTGTAAGTGCAGGTTACTCATCTCACCTGCAAAACTCACGATCACCTCAACCAGCACCCCTCCCGCATGCACCCATTTGCCCCCAACCTAATTCAAGCATCCCCTCTCTGAACTCCAGCACGGGTCCATCTACTTATTGCATTATGTACTATTAAACAAACTTGGACTTCTTAAAGGCAGAGTCAGACTTCAGAGGCTGTGTGCCATGTTTATAGGGATGGACTGTACAGTACACAGAGATTTCTCATTTCTCTTGGTGACCTTGGGCACAGTGACATGTATGGTTTTGAGGCTTTGATTTGCCATGTTGAAGTGTTGCGGAAAAGGTGCAATGCAAGATAATTTTGGCATTTTTTCCCCCTCCTGGGAGCATAGAGAAGTAAGAAATACAGCAGTTCATACTCTGGAGATTACAGGTAATATGGCACACAGCCTCCATAAACATTCTTGACCCAGCCTGATGATGGAGATATTGCTTCAGGAGAGACTTTTCACACTTTGATTTGCCTAAAATGAGATGGAGAACTCAGTGATCAGACTCTTTGAGGTTCCTCGCGGAGAAGCCAGCACTGGCTGTATATCTCGCAGCATTACACACATGCTATGACAACCAGGTGAGCAAGAAGCACACTCCTGCAAACAAATTGAGAAAATATCCTCAAACAGATGATATTGATGTATTATTCATGTCAGAAGAAATACTAAAATGATCCATCTCAGGCCATTGAAGCCAAGTGATAATCCACTTGCTTGTGGGGCAGCCCTTGGCGAATTAGAGATGAGGAAACCATTGTAGATCCCTCTAAGGTCAACATGGCTGAACTGGTGATACATATGTATGTTAATTTGCCTAATCTCACTTCTACAAATGTCTTACAGGCACATAAAGGGTTTAACACTAAGACATAATGATATCAGGGCATCAGGCGGGGGCTTATGAAAACACAAGGCAGCCATGGCTTTAAATCTTATGTAGAAACCTTTGTATTGACTGTCAATATCTAGAGTAAAATGCCAAGGCATGTATTGTCTGGATATTCTTTTTCAATGAAAACATTAATTTCAGTTTGTGCCATTTTTTTCCTATTAAAAAATATTCTTTAACTAGTTACAATTTAAATAAAAAAAGAAGTCTCTTTAATTTGGTTGAATTTAAAATATTTTATTAATTTTTTGAGTGTTCTCTGAATATTAGACTATTAATTTCTATGAATAACACTTTAGCTAAAAGCACTTGTCATGTCAGATCCCCGCTGCCAGTTTTGCTCAGAGTTTAACTGACATCAATAAAGTCTAAAATTAATTTACAACCTGCTCTTTAGAAAGAGAAGTCCTTATCTCATGTACACACTTCAGATATATCAAATAGACATAAATGCTTTCTATGCCTCCCTCCCTTGATGCCAACAAAAGGCGCTGTACCTGACAGAGGGCTGCTACTTGCACTACTTTCGGTTTAGATAAAAGAGTTATTTAATCTTTATTTAATCTGAACAACCCTTTGAATTCCCCCAGTGTTTTTTAACAGTTGCTCACAATGATTAGCGCCTTCAAATTTTTTTATTTTTTTACATTTTGATTACATCATATGCTTATCATGCAGCTCTTTCTGTGGCCAGATTTAACTTTTTTCAGACAGAAAAAAGGTGTAATGAGAAAAGTTCACCTACTGAAAAAAAAAGGATCTCTCTTAATTGCAATTGCAAAACTAAGGATAAGGATCAGAAGTCAGGAGAACCTGGAAGAATTACCCCTAATAAGTCTGTCAGTTTAGCTTGGTTATATATCCAAGTATTTAGACTTTTAATCATCCCCAAATTATTCCAACTATATATTATATCGCCAGAATCTGATTTTATTTCTCTTGGTTTTCCTGCAAGAAAATCAACATTTTATAGGTGGAGAAAAAAAGTTTTCTCCCACTTTTGTTCCATAGTTATATCTCCACCTTTCCCATTGAGTTCCCCTCTTAGTCAGAAAAAACATAGGCTATCTATTCAAAAGGCATTTAGTCCATTTCTTTCTTGGCCGGTAAACCTATTCATCAATTGTTCTGGCTTGTAGATTGCATTCTAATGCTAATCTAGCGTGTTAAATATCTTTTTGTTCCCCTTTCACCGTTTTGTCATTCAGTTTATCCAGTTTTGGCCACCCATTTTATTTATTTATGCGCCTGCTTCTATTCATGCGCTCATGTATTTTTTATTATGTTGTTTCACTGTCATGCAGTGTCAACTCACTCTATTCAATGTGGGCTACTTGAAGGGCTTGGAGGGACAAAGCGTGTACACATTGCACTGCTATTCACTCCGGCCAGCTGGATCGACTGAAAAAAAACCTTGTGAAAAGAAATCCTCCACAATGGACACAGAAGAAGTGCACAATGCTAACAGTTTTCCAAATACCACTGATTGCTTTCATCACAATGAGGGAAAGCAGCCGCTTTTGCTGAGCTCCACTTCAACAAACAACACTCTCACAAAACCTCCCAACCCACGTTTTGTTCCCAGACAAAACCTCCTCGACCGTCTAAACGCTCCCAGAGTTGGAAAAAAGTTCTTTCAGCTTTCTTCCTCTTTTGCTCAAGAAAAAAAAAATATAATAAAAAAGGGTCAAAGAAAGAGAAAGAAATGGTCGCTGAACTCGCAATGCGGATTCTTTCACAGCCTCCCGGACGATCTGTTTTGATCCGACAGTTTTGCCCTTTTATGACACCTCCAAAAAATACGCTTTGTCGTTCGTGACACGTCATTCAGAAATATCTCATTACAAAATGAAAAAGAACGAGGAGTTCTTTTTTTTTCTTTAAAAAAAGAGGCCTAACCTGGAGGAAAGCGTCAAATTCCGGTGTCAAAAAGTACACCTTTTTTTCCGCTCTGCGCTTTTCTACTGTGAACTAAACACAACGCGCTGTTTTCGAGGCCAAGAAGGAAGTTCCGTAAAAAGGAGAGATCGAGGTGTTACAATGGAGAACATAGCGGTGAAAGGGTTTAATTAACCGTGACGGAGATAATTATCCCTGGACTGTCCAAATTAGTTTTGCATAATCGCTCTGATCCTTATGAATTAATCTCTTAGTGTAGTCTGGTAGAAGCGCTTTGCTTAAATTACGTATTTTACTTAAAAAAAAAAAAAAACACTACGTGCGCGGTAATGCACATACACACCTGTTTTACGCACGCACGTGCACGCGCACACGTGACTGCACACTCCTTAAATCGGGTGATAAGCATTTATTTGTCTTTAAAATTTAAATTATTGTTCTTTTAATTTGTATTAATTGCTATTGCTGTTTGGAGTTTTTTTTTTTTACCTTAGAACGCGCAGCTCAGGCTGATTTAGAGCATAAAAGACGTGTTTGTTCTGCAGCCTTAAAGCAGCTCTCTCCTTTTTTTTTCTTTCTCCTTGGGAAAAAGAAAGCTCAGAGTACCACACAGTTTTATCTTCCTTCCTATTCACGATTAAAATTGTGATAAATAAGGTTTTGGCTCTTGATAACAATGGGCTGATTTAGATTTCCCCCCCTAGTAATGCCATTCAATGCGCGGACAAAAGCGGCCTTTGGAGGATACCTTACACTTCACCTGGACTGAGGAGCAAGAGCAGGAAAAAGAAAAGATAACAATCTTGTTCATCTCATCAAGAACTACAGCCGCGATTCCCTTCCGTTTAATCCGAATACGCTTTATTGTAGTC
The DNA here is from genome assembly GCF_018398535.1 of Haplochromis burtoni. Classification (NCBI taxonomy): domain Eukaryota; kingdom Metazoa; phylum Chordata; class Actinopteri; order Cichliformes; family Cichlidae; genus Haplochromis; species Haplochromis burtoni. The sequence goes on along the minus strand of NW_024582409.1, from coordinate 1,501,916 downwards.
CTTTGCTGAACAAGTGAACAGTAGCAATAGTTTGAAGTACATAACGGAGGTTAAAGAAAACACAAAACATACAAATTCCATAAGAGTTAGTTAAAAACGTCTTTTTTTTCTGCACATGATACGAGGAGTGGGAGAATGGTGAATCCATGAAATTATAAACCCACTAAATAAACTTCCATCTGCAACTTTTTTTAATCTTCTTCTTCTTCTGCATCTTCAAATCTGAACTTTTTTTTCAAGAGAAAGAAAATGGGGTTTGGTGAATCAAACCCCAAAAGTTATAAAGCATTAAAACTGAATATCACCTTCAAAATAAATTACATCCTCTACGTTTCATGTGCAAATAATACAGAACTAGCCTCATTCACTTTTTTTTTTTAAAAAATCGTCTGGTTCACCATAGATTCCACTAAACAATAAATAGTACAGACATCTATAAAACGGTTTAAAAACTCAAAATATACACCGGGTTTCTAGTGAAATACGTAGCTTCCTGGCCCTATCGCAAACACTAAGCCTATAACGGCAAATAAACTAAAGTCATTTTTATCTGTACACATTTACAGTGCTGTAACAACTCCCCTTAACCCGTGAATTATAACCTCCGGCAACTTATTTGCGAGGAAATGCCTTGATCCTTAACATGGTCATTGTATATGCTGCCCTTGATTCCAAACTGGTTAGTCAAGCAGGTGCAAAAGATAGAAATCGATCAGGACACCCTTAAAAATGAGTTTTCACAAGGGGAAACTGCTTTTATACCTCTCTCTCTCTCTCAACTGTGTGCATGTGTGCCATCTTTTTAGTCCTTTTCCTTGTGGCTGTGTGAAGTGATGGCTTGGTAATAATAGATTAGAGAGTTCTCTAAATAAGCATTACCTTAGATAAAGGCATTAATCAATATACATACACATGTGATATCTGAGACGACGAGCACTTCATCACATGTACAGGTTTGTGCATGCACAATAAAACTCTTGCGTGAATAGCTTTTTTTCTGTTTGTTTTGATTTCACATTTCATTTTCTCAGATGTCCAAAGTGGGCCTATCATAATGCCGCAGCATATGCAGGGTACGGTTCAAGTTGAGGTTTTCCCATCCCGGGGAGCAGAATGTATGCTAAGGGTGGTTGGAGTCCTGCTGAGGGCCAGGCCGTACAGTTACACGGGATCATGTAGCCTGGGTTTCCCGGGGACGGATGTGAGTGAGTGTGGGTGTGCGTCCCGCCACCTACACTGCCAGTCCCGGTGAAAGCCGTAGCGCCTCCCGGCGGGTAACCCAAAGGAGAAGCGTACGGAAACGAAGGTGGGGAAAGCTCGGTCATCTTGGATCCCAGGTCGAAAAATGAGTAGGGGTTCGTGGACATGGAGGGGTTGAAGAATACCCTGGCCGCCGCAGCCGCAGCAGCTGCTGCTGCCTTATCGGGGTTCCCAATGATAGACTCGGAAAGTGCTCCAGTGGAAAGCCCGTTAACTTTGAGTGCGTCGTGCTCCCCGAGATTGTAGGGCACGGGGAAAGAAAACTTGTCTTTTTTCATCAGAGTCTTGGGCTTCCGCCTCGGTCTGTATTTATAGTCTGGGTGTTCCTTCATGTGCATCGCTCTCAGCCGTTTGGCTTCGTCGATGAATGGCCTTTTCTCAGACTCGGTGAGAAGTTTCCACTCCGCTCCCAGTCTCTTGCTGATCTCGGAGTTGTGCATTTTAGGGTTCTCCTGAGCCATTTTTCTGCGCTGGGCTCTGGACCAAACCATGAAAGCATTCATCGGACGTTTAACGTGATCCATCGGTTTAGACATGTTGGCACAAACTGTCTCTGAAAGCAAAATATTGCACAAAAATCAAACAAAGTATAGATAACTTCCAAGTTAAGTACAGAAAAAACAAAACGCACTTTATAAAGAGTAGCTTATTCAGACAGCGTCAGCAGGACGACATTAAAATGAAGATTCACTTAGACTGCAGCTCGTACGTTTGCTTACTTACTTAACACTTCAGTTCTTCATCTCCCCGGTGATTATCATGCGAAAAGTACAAACGGCAGCGTCCTTAAGGGTGCTCCAGTGTTTCCTGCTTCATGGTTCCATCCAGCAGTGGTACGGCGTTGGTAAAGATGAAGAAGATGAAGCAAAAGAAAAACTGTGCCTTGCTTTCCTCTTGTCGCCTGAGACTGTCAACCAGCACTCAGCAGCAGCATACACGCAAGTGAATGGTAACTCCCGCCTGCCCCATGTGAAATACAGGGGTTGTGCGGCAGGTAGTGAAAGTGCTGCTAGCGCATGCGCACTTGCAGCGATCACGCAGACGACTGCTGGACAGTTTTTTTTTTCTTTTTTTTTATTCTACCCTGATTTTAAAGGTTATGCGCATCTCGTATTTACATCTTTATGTATTATATGAGACCTGTGTGTCCTCGGTGTTAAAGGTCAGTAGTTTCATCTTTTCATCCCAATAGCTTTATTCTAATGAGAACTTTGTGTTTAGTTTTTTAAAGAAAAAGTAGGCTACTTAAGAGATGTACCTGAAATACCTGAGGACAGCAGCACATGTGAAAATTAATAATGCTGTCAGGTTTAGGGTGGAAAGCGACTGCAGACAGATGTTCGTTGACGTTTACTCTCACCTTGTATTGAATTTCTGAAATCAGATAGTTAAAAAAAAAACAACTCGCGTGCTTTCACTGATTTAAAAGGTATCAGTAGACACTTCCTCTCAGTTTCATGTGTGCGTTTGACAAATCAAACCAGCTCACTCCACTTTCTCACCTTTCGTCCTCACCGGTGACTCCGTCTGCTGTCCCTTTTCCCTTCCCTCTTTCCCCTTGGGTGGCAATGCCATTCAAACAAAAAAAAAAGTAGCGCGAGCACAAGGCGACACGAGAGCTAAAGAATGTCTTCTTTAATTTTCTGATATTGCGGTATTTGTGGTAAATAAGCAAATGTTGAGGAGGTCTGAAGTGTTTCTAATCGCGCTTGGTGAAAATTAATTACTTTCCTGAAATCCCCCTTTTCACTTTCACTTCAAAGGACTTTCCCAAGGGCAGCGAATCAACAACTGAAATTAGGTTGTCGAATATTCAACTAAGCAATTACAGCTATCTGCAGGACCTGTTGAGCAAATTGTAGGTTTAAGTGGCTTGTTCTGGCACCTTCTCTGTTGTACATAATTATATACATATGTATGTGTGTGTACAAAAAAAGGAAATAGAAGAGCGGCATCGAACAATATTATAAATGAGGAATTAGGCTGTAGGTCGAGCGTTTAAATGAGGATATAAACGGAAGTTTAATTCAATTCACCTTAGTGTTGTCCTTTTTTAACGGTTCAGCCTAATCTCCAGTTACACAATATAGAATGTGGAATTATTATTATTATTATTATTATTATTATTATTATTATTATTATTATTATTATTATTATTATTATTATTATTATTATTATGTCGGGAAATTATTGAAAGTTATCAATAAAGACCCAAAGTGAAGATGAGGATTTTTTTTTTCTTATTCACATTTCTTTTTACAAGGATTAGCGTTGTTTTATTACCGCGGAGAGAAGACGCTCACTGAGGCATCGCTCTTTTGTTTCAGGTACGAAACCTGACAAGGTGAAGATGATCCGCGCCGGAAACGGGGACCAGATGAGAGACAAACCTGCTGCTTATAAGCTGGCTGGCAGCATCTCTCAGCACCGCGCGCCCCTTTTTTTTTTGTTCGCGTGTCATTCACCTCGATAACGTTCCCGCAACGAAGCGCTGCACGCGCTCACTCCACAGGAGCGTAAACCTCTCGTGACACCAAAGTGCAAACATTTCTATAAACTGTACGTAGAAGCCCGAGTGGAAAGTTCTCGCTGGGAGTTCTAGATGTGCAGAGGTAAGTATGTGCACACATGCTTGCTGTCACTGGGCCCCTCGAGATTTCTTATTTACTTATTTGTATGAATTTCTCATTGCTGTTCTCTTTTATTGTTAGGGTTATTTGACTGCATGGAAATATATAAATTATGGCCTCTGTTTTAATGATGTATATTGCGGATTTGAGGCCTCCTTTAACGGGGCAGGTACAGCCACCAAGGAGGTTGTGTGCTCAGAAAAAAATGTCAGGATTTGTTTTATCTGTTTGAAAGAAGAGCTTATTATATTGTAGACTGATACAACATTAATTTATTCAATTTGTAATGGAATTCATATCTAAAATAATAATAATAATAATATAACAACAACAGTAAACACTCCAGTCTGTGTTTCCCCCCCTGCTTCTTCTTCTTTTTTTTAACCTCTGCTTGGGTCCTAGAAGGAACACTTAAATAATTCAACATGAGTTAGTGAGAGTGGGAGAATTACCTGCCGATAAAGCCTGGGTCCAGCCTCTGAGACGGAGCCAGCACTCCCACCTCACAGCACATTGATGATAAGAGTGAATAGAAAAATATCATGCAAATAGAAGGCAGACAGCAGCAACAACAAGCCCATGGGGACATTTTCCTACCCGGGGAGATCGCGCACAGTTCACTCTAAAGTGCTAAAGCCATCACTCTGAAATAGGACCCCCTGGAGGTGCAAGAATCTCCACGATAGCGACAAACAGTTTATTCTGCTCAACACTCCACTAAGTCTGTGAGAAAGCACAACAAATTGTGGGGAGAGACTTGATGAGGATCCCTGGATAATCCCAGTTTGCATAAAAAGCCCTCATCTATAAAGAATATTGTAGGATGTGCACTTCACCTCCTCCCACTTTTCAAAGTGTTTACTGTTATTCTCCCATTGGAGCTGGAAGGAGGGGGAATCGGGTCTTTAAAATAAATTGATTTCAAGGGAACACAAGTTGACCTCTTGCTATCTGATGGCTTTCCTTTGACTGGGGGGGGAGAAAAAGCGAGGGTAAACAACAATATCTTCTGTTTGCCACTTCAAACCCCAGAGTGGGGAGTATTTACTGTCACATGAAAGTTTGCTCATTATCGGGGAGGTTTGTAGAAAGGGAGAGGGAGGGTTCCTGATTGTGTACCTGATGTGGTTTCTTTCTGCTTGTCTGATCACAGCTCTGCCTGGATCTTCCCCTTCCTTTTTTTGCCGCCGTGGCTGCTTCATGCAGACCGAGCCAAGAGAGAAGCGTACACCTCCACAGCGAAAGGTAGTCATTTCGACTGTGCTGAGATGATCTTTATTTACCCCTACACGCTCATGACAACTGCTCCACTTTTGGGGGTTTTTTTTACAGATGATTTTCAGATTAAGGATTTAAGTGTGCAGATAAAGAGCACAAATCAGGATCCAAATATTTCATTAATTTAGCTAAAACCTATTTAAAAGCGCGATAGCTATCATAAAAGCGGCGCTTTAAGGATGGAGAAATATAATTCTGTTACACACATAATTACTGGATATTTTCAGTTAACTCGCTTCATCATTTTTGCACATTTTTTGCTAATCACTCGCTAAAAGAAAACAGGACAACAAAATCCCAAATTTTAAGGCATAAATGTGACATACAGCAAAGGACAAAAGTGTTTTCCCCGTGATGTGGAGAGCATTGAAAGTCAATTTGTCACTATCGCACGCCATTAGCCGCAGAGTCTTATCTCAAGTGAGCCTTTGATAAAGTGTTAATGACAAACAGTTTAGTGCTGAAAGTGATCCCATTGATTACTATTTAAAGGTGATTGCATTTAGATTAGAAGTCATTTTGCCTAATGAGGTTCCTTTACAGCGTTTACAATACGTAGAAAACATGCTTAAGTGCAAGGCAACATAATGACAGGATTGGTAAAGAGACAATGCCGACTTCAGCATCACCTCAAATGAGTCACACGCAGAATGTCTGAATAAATGCATAATTAATGTGAATATAAAGTTAATATTTTTTTGTGGTTTGAAAATGTGACCTATTTTGAAGGTTGTGTTCTCAAAATATATTCAATAAGTGCCAAATTAGTTGTGCAGTTCTTTAATCATTCTAATTATACAGTCTTTATTGCTCCTTAGGGCAGAATTTTGTGTCTTTGTCTCAGTGGGAATTATTTTGGTGAAGAACCAAAATATTTACTCAACCACAACCTAAATATTACGCATATCAAGAGGAATTGAGAAATAATCCCCTCATAGAGCACAGTATTAACTTAATCACATTAGTGAAAATACTATTGATAGTGGTCATGATCCCTGGTGAGGGAATCTGTGATTCACAATAAAAAAGCCATACAAGATAGAACACAAATTAAAGACTGGGGACTTGAACAGGCAAAATGGCCCTGAGGACTGAGCGAGAGTGTGTGCGCAAGAGTGTGTGTGTGTGTGTGTGAAAGCTTGAATGATGGTAAAGAGGGAAGAAAAACGGGGAGTGATTGTCAGTTCAATCTTCGAGGACCTCAACTGACAGTTACAACAAACTTTGAAAGCACATTATGGAAGGAGAATGGCTACACAGAAGCATGTGGAGTCCGCCAGGCTGATAAGACCTTCATCTTTAAACCGCCGCTTGTCAAAGTATTATATGTAATCTCACGCTGCAGAATATCTCCACACCCCGAGGGGCAAACAAAATAGCAGCGGCAATCAAATGACTTCCTGGATCATTAAAAAGAAAACGGCCGATCCAACCGTTTGTGAAAAGTCAGATTTTTGAACTGCGATTGCTGCCACCCGCCCGCAGGGTATATGTTTAGCTTAAACCTGCCACGTATTCTCTATGGCAGAGCCCCGTGGTTCATATCCAAAGATACTTGCTTACCCCGGGGCTATGAGATGACTTTTCCAATGATAGACTATTTTGAACCATTTAGCGGATACATTATCACTGGCCTTTCTTCCTTATTATATTCCCCTTATCGCCACAGCATCGCTGCAAAGCCCCAAATAGAGAGTTGTAATTACCCAGACTGCCACCTGATAGCAGCCCTTCTATCAGCTTTATCACTCCAGGTCCTGCTAACTCATCATAGAGACAGAGGGAAGAAAAGGCCTGCTTGTGGCACAGCCCACCACAGATAGCTCATCTCTCAGATACACGTATAGTTCCAATTGGGATCAGAGAAAACTGATGCACCAAGGCAATTTTTTATCCACCCTTTTCCTTCAGCCCCACAAAGACTGCGCTCTCTCAGTCCTCTCCTAGTCTCTCGCTCTTTATGTCCGAGCTGAATTGAGGCCACTCCGCAAACAATAAGCGATCCAATCTCCTTGAACCCGTGGCAGCGCAGTATCATGCTATTTGGGCTTTTCTAGTGCCCCATCGTCCTTCAGAGGGAGGAAAAGAAAAAAAAATTCCAAAAGGTGACTCGTTCATCTTTAACACCGCACACAGTGTCAAAGACACTCGCGTAAAAGTTGGCAGCTTATTGAGTCCAGCTTATTAATTACCTTTGACTTGATGAACCACCTTGCTTGATGTTCTGAATGGGATGCAAAGAATGAATCTATTGATTTGTGCTCATCTGAACTGAATAAACAAAAGGTAAAAACTGTGAAAAGTCAAAGGTCAAGATTTATGTATACTTTTAAATGCTTTTTTACACGCGGGTCTGTAAAGAAGAAAAGCGAAAGTTAAATATGATCACATCAAACTGCGAAACTGTTCAAAGTATTCACAGGTTGCCTATTAAAAATGACCTTCTGTGATTTATTTTTTTTACCCTTTTCTATACGTCATTATACTCGAAAATTCCCACTAAAGGTCATTTATGAAAGGTAGAATAAGTAAAAATAACCCAAAGAGAGAAAAAAACAAAAGCAGATGACTTAACTAAGCTTGAGCAGAAGACTGACCTTGACAGAGACCAAACAGTGCTGTGAATGAATATATATTCTGGCGAATGTAAGAGTTAAATATATTATATATGTATAAGAATATTTAAGGATTCTCAATCACCCAAACATTTGTAGCACTAACTAAATTCTTGATGTTACTTCCATTTTGGATCTACACCTTAATTACCCCTAAACTACCCATTAATGTGAGAGAAATACGTAGCAAAAGTTTTTCTTTTCCTTCTTTTGTGATCACATTACTGACAGTTTGGTGATTATTATCTTTGTATATAATTAGCTGTCAGTTTCAGAGTGCCTGTTTGCATTTGTATGACACGCTCAAAGCGCTGCATCCTTTCCTGTCGCGTATTGTGCACATAGCCGTGCCTTTCTCCATCACTTGTAACAATGAAAGAGCCTTTGTGCGTCGACTCATCGTTACGTCAAAGAAACAGGCAGGGTGACTGTGACCTCCATCAAATGGGAAAATTGTGAGGATGCACTGGAACTCTATGGTTCCCATGGCCCGAGCGCCTTCTGACAGAGGCACTCTAACACAGCTTGAAAGGAGAAATCAATCTTATTTGAGGAGATTAAGTGACCAAGATAATAACCGTGTCACTGAGAGAGAAAAAGGAGTCCCACTTTTCACGAGAGTGAAACCAACTTCCTGCAGATGGCTCAGTGTTGCGGCTGAACATCGCATCTCTTTCTCTCTCGGTGAGCACTTTGTAGAGGTGTTGTCATGTGGCCATTCGAGCAACTGCAGTAAGAGCCGTTTGTTCCAGACACAAAACACATGGAAAGATTAGCGATACCTGCGCAGTTTTTTTGTTTGTTTGTTTGTTTCCAAATATGTTTGTGCGTGTGTCTGTGTGTGCAAAAGTCATCTGTGTGCACATGTTCTTCCTAAGCACTGGCTTGAATGACAGTATGATCAATGAGAGGGTAAGTGTCCCGTCAGCATGTTCTGTTCAGTGTGTGTGTGTGTGCGACAGTGGCTGTCTCAGGTGATCTCATTATTTGATGGACACAGCAGTGGAGAGGCTGCATTCACACTAGCCTCTCTCGTGCTGCACGCTTAATCAGGCCATTACTCATGCAGAGCAGCGGAGGCACTTATAGGAAATATTGATCATATTTTGACAGAGTATTCTCCCCTCTCCATAATCAGCAACGCACCGCCGCCACAGCGCCGATCCAGCGCACGCAGCGCACGCGACAGCATCATTCGATGCCACTGCAGAAGGGCTTCCACTTATCAGCAATCCAAAGCAGACAGCCTGTGTTAGCGTGTTAAGATGTTTGCCTAATGATTTTAACTAATCTGTTTATTTCCAATGTTTATCTAAACAGCCTGTGAGGGAGGGATAGTAAAGCAAGGAACGTGGCTTTTCAAAATCAAAGACTTCAAAGCAGCTAATCGCCTGCATGAAGATTAATGAATTACTCTTACCAATGCTCCTCTTAGTTTTTCACTTGTGCTTTTTTTCCTTTTTCTTTTTTCTTTTTAAATGTTTGGCTAAAATAAATAAAGTGAGATACCAGAACCAAAGAGTGGGACCCTGCGAGAGTCAGATCATCGTCCCTTTGGGATGTTTGCTAAAGATGATGTGACATGCCTAAAGAGCAAAGCTCCACCAGGGGCCCTCAGGGGTGTTTGCGTTTGGCAGCACAAGCCGAAAGTAACCTCTCTGCTCAAATTAAGCCTTGCCAAGGGTCAAGTGAAATCAATATGTTAATCCATAAATTGTCCTGTGTGATAATTACTAAGAGGAACAGTAATTACAAAAGACATTAATTTACTTCTTAGATTTTGTGCCAGGGGAGAGTTTCACCCAGCCTCGATTCATCTGGAGGCAAACAATTCACAGAGGAAGCGTCCCTTTTTTAAAAGCAGCGGTCGATTCTTGCGGGAACAGTGGGCGCACACAAGCTCTCGGTTAAAGCACTTTTGGATATGCTGAAAGACTGTTTGAAGGTTTTTGAACCCCTGTGTAGTCAACTCCAGGGTTCTTGCATTGGTCAGCCATGACAAAGGTTTCACGAAATGCACACTTTTGTCCCTTTTGACAATGTGTCTCGTACATTAGCATAATAACAATATATAAACTCCATATGGGCTGTTGAGGGATAAAACCTTGGTGTCTGCAGCTAAAGACACATGTAGCGCCACACAAACGCCACGCTGCTTTAATGTGGCAACAACCTGTATATGTTCTGATCTGTTTCTTCTCAACCACTTTGAGGCATGGCACAAACATTATACAGGCATTCTTTTCTAAACCCCAGGTTGCAGCTGGTTTGCCACTCACTGCGCACTGCCAAGTGCAAGAAATGGGTTTCTTTTATCAGAATGGAGCAAATCTGGGCTAATGTGTCTGGTAGAAAGTGTCCCAGGGAGCCTCGCTTACCCATTCTTTAGCCATTCTTTCCACTTTTCTCCTCTCCTGCGAGTGGGATAATTGCAGTTTAATTGGGTGACAAGAAATGAAAACTGTGTCCACATTATCTAGGATTATCTCTTTTTCCTCCAGCCTGCCATCAATTCAAAGAAGCCCATTTATCAGCGTGGGGAAGCTGATGCTTGGTCAGCGGAGGAGAAGCTTTGAGCACCAGTTAGCAAAATGAAGAGAGAAAGGGCCCAGGAGCAATGGGAGGGAGCTTGACAGCTAAGGGAAAAAATGCTCTTTGTATCTTATCGTAAGCATACATTAATCTTTAAGATGTATATCAGTTTGGCATTCCAAATCAATAAAAGCACAATGAGATTATTTTCAAGAAAGATGTCTTTGGAAAAAAGAAATAAAACATACACAGCGTTGGTTCTACCTCGGTTTGTTCGCCAGTTGAAATCTATCAGCAGCTTTGAATGCTCGAGTTTAATTATGTAGAAAATTTCCACAAAACGTACAACATCTTGTGTCACTTAAGCAACCCAGACAAAAAGTGCTAATGAATACCAATAAGACTCCCAGCATTGTGGGATGGATGCGCTTCATAGCCAGCTCCATTCATTTCATCACGATTCTTAAATTATGCACAGCAAGGTTACAAAGATTGAGTCATACCCGGGCCAGCCGTAGCTCACCTTCCTTTTTGTTTGAGCTGTACTCAACCTTAAAAGCCTCTTTCACGATGCATGAATGCACTTCATTTTCTCGAGGAGAACTTTGCTCCGATAGCTGGAAAGAGGAAGGTTGTTTAGAGAAGGAAGGAGAGACAATGAGGGGAAAAATGAAAGCTTTCAGATTCCATTATGAGCATTGCAATCTATTCTTTTCAGCTGTTTATACTGTACATTTCCTTCACAATAATACCCCTTTGCCTCAGTGCGCTTGCCAGTCGCTCAAGCACAGTCCTAAATGGGTCTTGCGTTGGGTTATGGTAATACAATAAATACGAAAGACGACGAGGAAAAAGTCCGAGGGAGGATCAGGGTAAAAAGAGCAGATCAGAAAACGACTGCACAGAATGAAATGAATGAGACCTTGCCAGTGCACTACACAGGTTCCCATTCAGTCTCAGGTGCATTGTGTAAACATTTAAGATGGTCTGATCATTTGGTGGAAAGAGCAGGCTTTGTCCAGCACTAAAGCATGAAAATATGCTGTACAATGACCAAGGTGGAGTGCCTTCCATTCTGAAAGGAATAGGAGACCTTCTCTCTATACAATACCTTTGAAGGTTACAGGATGTATTGTCTGTTCTTAGAAGTGAGTGCACACATATGTGAATGTGTTCATATGTGTGCTCATATGTACACATTGAGGGTAGGAAGAATGATAAAAAATATCATAAATAATGACTCATATAACTTGACCAACACATGCATAGCCTCAATTGGTTCACAGCAACTTCTCTTCTTTTTAATTAGTTGTATTTTAATTTTTTTTTAAGTTTATTTATAACCCAAAGCAGAACATGCTGCTTTTTCTAGGCTTAGGCTGGTATTTTAGTTTATTACCAGTTTAAAATGAGTGATAACAGATGCTAAATTTATAGTTAACTAAACTTTAGTCATTAGCTATTTTGTAGTTAAACAATGGAATTATAATTATTAATATGCCTTCATTGATAATTGGTTTTGAAATCAACTGTGAGCAATATCTGACTGTTTTTTTTTGCAAAGCTGAAACTGTATGTAATACTTGTTCTAAAGAGGATCTTAGTAGGCAGGTAGGGGGTGCAATTTGTGTCCTAACGCACTCAAAAAATTGGGCACAAAAATGTCTTTTTTAGGTTTAGGAAGTGCTTTAAAACATGAAGCCAAAGGTTCCTGATGACACGTTGATATGTAACTAGCTGGGAGAGAGACAGGTCTCATCATTGCACCATAACACTAAAGGACACCTTGTGCAGGTCTCTCACATGCTGACGACTTCGAAGAAAGAGCAGAATTTGACAGCCTATGAAAGGAGACAGGCTCAGAGAGCAGTAACAAATCCTTTATCAACAATAAAACACTAATAACATGTGATAATACTGTGTTTGCGTGTGCTGATGTCCTCAGAATTCCATTATTGTTCTCTTATTAGCCATAAAAACATAAACATAAAGTATATTTCACAAAGCTGTCATTTTATTATACACGCTCAGTTTGCTATTTAATAACAATTATAATAGTATGTGATATGTATGTATATATACCGTAATTATCTGAGAGCTATTAGGAGATGGTAATAATCCAGTCCCACATAATCATACAAAAACAGTGAAACTTGTGTGGTTAAGCAGATAAATATCAGATATGTTGTTGTAGCAGTCGGCTGATGGTTAGCAGTAATGCAGATGCTCGGTTCAGAATCAGGGCTGGGCAGTAATACGGCTGTGGTGAATGTGCTGCCACATTCATTCAGGCAGTGTTAATCATTTTTACACAGGGCAGCAATATAAAATTGCTAAAGGAGAATTGCTTCAGCCTGGTCAGTGCAGGGAGCAGTTTGTCTAATCAGAGTGCAAATAGGGTTTGATCACTGTCCAGCGTAATCTGGCCCACAAGCAGCATTTACAGCACTAAATCAAGCGTCGGGGAAGCTGCAGGTGCTGCCTCACAGACAGGCCTCCCCCTGGGGGCCCTGTGCTGGGGAATAAACAGCAAATAAATGGCAGTGCTGGGAGAGCGATGAGCTGATTAACTCACTGCAGGGCAGTTTCTCATTATCCCCTTAACCCAGACGGAGACCTACCCAATCTTACACCCTGTCTCAGTTACAGTAGGGCAACTGCCCTGCGCCAACTAGGCTGACATTGTCTGGGTTACACTTCCAGGGAGGCAGAGTCAGTGTAGATGATATATAAAAAGTAAGCCAGTGTATGTGTGTCCATTTGTGTGTGCATGTGTGTGCATGTGTGTGCGTGGACTGTGTGGTCCATCTCTGGGGAGACTGCTAATGTGTCAGCTCCATGGCTCATTTCTTTCAATTACAGTGGCTGGGCTAGGAGAGCCCACCAGCAGTCCACTGACAGCTCCATATGGGTCCCATCACCCCTTATCACGGGGCCACTCGTGGATAATTCATTTACCCTTCATTGAATATGATATATTACCATCAACAAAAGCAGTTATATATCGCACAATTCACACGTTGTTAATTAAGAGCAGGTAAGAGCATTTTAGATGCAAAATAATCCTATTTAAACAAAAGTTGTGTTTTTTATCTGAGTCGGAGGAGAGCCTTTTCTAATTTATCGTATATTGTAGGAAATTTAATATACATGTGCAGTGCCATGTGAAAAAACAAATTTCCGATATCAAAATATCACAAGTGATCAAATAAAGAACCTTTTTGTGAAAATAAATGAATAAGAAAGAAGTGAATTTTCCTATTGTACAATGTTGATTTAGCATGTCACCTGAATATAACTGTTGTAGCACTGTTTTTCCATTGTGCCTCCCTTCGTGGTTTCAAAGCGAATTAATTAACATGATACAGAAATAGGTAGAATGCAAATGTTGGAGCCCTCACTTTATGCCTGGGTATCCTTTTGTTCCCCTTTTATTGTACCAAATTATTTAATTGGGTCTCTCTGATTGTGCACAGACACAGGAAGGAACACAGCCCATTGTTAGCTTCCATACAAGCCACAATACGGTATCAAATTCAATTCCCATCAAAACGGCTGGCTGCTGTAGAGCCCGCAGTGGCCCTGGAGATTAATGAAGATCTGCATCAAGGCAAAGCGCTGGTCTGAGATGGGAGATTTCTCCCAAATAAAAGACCCCTTCACCAAGAACAAAAGGGGCCCTGAAAAGCAACGGGATGTTCTGAGAGGATGAAATAATTCAAAACAAAGACAAGAGTTTGGGGCGGGGAGCAGAAGAGATGGGGGAGAGCGCTGAAATAAAACACTTTCTTTCTTGTGATTTGATTTGATTTGATTTGATTTAGTTAGCAAGTTCAAACACTCGTTACAAGTGTGACGTGTGTCTTGACTGTGAATCAAATCTTATCTTAATATTCAGCTAGTTCACATTTTATTAACAATCTTACACCATGGAGATCACGGAGAAGGATTTTATAAATGATATTTGAGCAAAATGCTCTCTCTAAACTCATACCTGAGCTTTAAACGTCATTGTTTGGGCTCGAATAGCTTATCGAGAAAAACATGTTGCTGAGCCTAAAAAGAATCCGTCAAGTCATGGTTCACCTTGATTGCAGCGTTCATCAAAGCACAAGGGGCTGTCAGGATTCGCAGTAACACACACAGACTTTCTCTGTTTTGTCCTGTCAAATGACATTCATCTGCGGAGAAACACACTTCAACTGTATTCAAAGTGAATGAATGGATCCCCCCTCCCTTGAATCGCGCTTTATGAACTGCAATAATCGGATGACTTGTTCTCTGAACGCAGCGTTTCGACAGGTGAGCTCTTTCAATTCAACTTAGCACGACACTTGCTTCTTTTTTTTCTTGCCTGATAGATTCTAGACTCGTCGTCTTTCGAGCTGTCTGATAAACACAAAAAGGAAAAAAACCTTCATGAAACAGATATTCAAATTTCGTTTCTTAACACATCTGATTTTGGTGAGAAGTGAGCTTTAATGGGCGATTCCTCATATGAGCATTTCTTTTAAAACACTGAATTCGTAATATTAACTATGATTATTCCTTGGAGAAGGCAGCCACAAAGGGTAGATTTCAAGTTTTGGGCCATTGCCACCTAAACACCGCATTCCACTCTTTCGCATTCAGCACATGGTGTGTCCCAGCCTGCCATATTTACTTCATTTCCCCCGATTCATAGATGCTGCTCACTGGACCAGAACATTCCAGCTGCCACCTCAACATCTCATTATTTTTTTGAAATATCAAGCTTGTATCTTCTTGATAAATAATTCGCAGTAGTATAATGTATCAGACTAAAACATATTTTCAGGGGGGCATGGAGGTTAAAGTGCCAATCTCACCTTTTTAATTTTTTTTCGCCCTGAAGACAGAGATTTCCATATATAGAGTGACCATGGTTTGTGTTCAACATGAGCAATCGGGATGAAGCGCACGGCGACACATATTGCTGTCAGAGATTGGAAATGAGGCCTGCTAACCTGTAGGCAGCCTCCCCAGACCAATCAGCTTTACACATTCCCAATGCATTTGCAGCCTCTAAAAAGAATTGTGACTGTGAAGTTTTTATCGGAGTAGTTGACAAACATTACTCTTTAATGCAGTTTTGTAGAAATGCATTCTTATCCCTCTTGGAAGGCATTTATCTACTTGAAACCTGCAAAATGGTTGCCACAGGGAAGGATTCCTTTTAATAGACTACAATAGGCTCAGTATGGGACACAGTCTGATTTTTGTGATAGATAGCGGGCCCAGCCATATATTCATGGGAAATTGTTTATCTTCAAGCGAGACCGGTGAAAGGCCATTTTTACAAAAGCGTTTTCAACTTTCATCTGGAATGATTCTTTTCACTCGTATAAATTGTTCTGTAGAATTTCAGACAGGTGCTTTTCATGGAAAAGCATCCGCGCACAAAAAAGAGAGATGTCACAGGACATGAATGCGAAGCACACTGATAGAAGAAAGAAATGGGGGGAAAGTGCCATTTATATCTCTCCTTCATATATATATACATACATAAAATAATTGCATGCTAATAAAATTGTGTAAATATAAAAATATTTAAAAGAGATCTCACCTAAAAACTGAAACAGTTTCAGTGAAAACCGAGGATGACAAAAAGCCCTCTGTGGGCGGCAAACATCCCCACAGCGCTTGCTATTCAGACGAAGCTACATTGTGCAGCGGCGCTGTCTCTCAGGCCTTCGTGCGGCTGAGGCTTTTTTTTTTCCTTGTGAGGTCCTTGTGATGCTTGGGTAGGGCCTTTCGCTGGCCTGTCTCGGTAACAGAAGCCAGCAACGAGGCGACACAATGCGAGAGCAGGGCCTGAGGACGGGGGGCCTTGTGCACTCTTAACGCCACTCTCAGGAAACAGGGACAATAAATCAATAGACTGTCCCTCTCCAGTAGGGGCCAAATGTAAACAAATTGAAAGGGATGGAGAACAAAACAGATTGCTGAATGAAACAGACATACTCAATAGGGGTACTGCTCCAAATGAAATGCCTTTGTCGTCGCTTCCTTCCAGGTTCCAGCCTTCACTACGATGTGTGCCACTCTCAGCAACATGACATGATACCAAGCGGAACCAACTGCAGATTTCCAAAAGACAACAGGTGCAAAGAATCTTACAGGAATTCTTTAGATTTAGCTTTCTTCCAGCAACGGAACACGGTTCAAAATGAACCGCTGAAATGCAGCGAGGTGTATTTCGTGTTGCAGGTAGCCTACTTTATCAGCGCGCCCTGTTCTTAAAGACCTACGCCGATGAGCCACAGCAGCATCTCGCACACTGTATAACATTCTGCGCTCAAGGGCACAAGCACAGAACTCTGCATGTCAGAGCTGCGTGCCACAAGTTAAATTAATGAATCTTTAAAGGGTTTAGGTTTTTTTAATGAGAGAAGCTGTTGTAGCTTTTTATCAAACCTCTTCATATTTCACTGAGGTGGAATGGTGCACCACATTTGCGAGGCAGAACTAATGCTATATAAATCTCAAGTAATAAGCAGGCCCTGGGGACATCATCTAAATGAAGATTTTACACCAATTTAAACCTGCCTGGAATTTGATTCCTGCCTTAAGTGCATTTGTTTAACAGGTGCTGGAGATGCAAGCGCTTCTCTCCAAAGTGTCGCTATGTCTCCTTTATTAATTTCTGGATTGCAAGTGGGCGGGGGAGTATGAAGAGAAAGGGGAGTTGACAAACACTAATCAAAGGTTCAGAGTGGGCTGATTCTTCCATAGATCCAATGTACTTTTGCTTCATTTGCAAACTAATGATTTTAAACCCCCACAATCTGTTTGAGGTCAGCTCCTGTGTATTTTGGATACGCTTGGCTATTAGCATCACTGAAAGCTTCAGATGTGTCAAGCCTGCTCCCCCTCTAGTGATAGTCACCTACTTTAATTTCCCTGCAGGCCTCAGAGGGGGATGAATTCAACTAAAATCACAAGCTGTTTTGTTGGCAGTCCTTTGTGGCCTATAATGAATCTAATGAATATAAAGAGAGGAGATGGGAGGGAGGGGGGGAAAGGGATGAAGGCGAATACATTTCAACCACGCTGTGTTGCTTTTACTTGACGATTTGTGACCCTCAACAATGGAACAATAGCGAGTGTTTTTGTACCCTTAATTTGCCTTTGTGTTTCAGCTTCATCTCTTTCACCACCAAGCACTGAAAGTCGCCAGTTGAAGAATAACTGCTGACTCCACGGTCTGTCAGACAAAGGGGAGGTTTTAAGATGAATCCCTAACTCTCAGCCAGCCAGAGGAGCAGAGAGCGAAAGGGGCTCAAAGACAACAACGGGCAAGTCAAAGGTAGAATTAGCTAGGGTTCCCAAACAGGCCAGAAACACTTCCTCCCTTGTCAAACACAGCCACAAACAGCACTTCTGCCTCTTAAAAGCTGCTGAACATTTGTATTTGCACTCAAAGAGGTGTTTGACACATGAATTGAAGTGGCTCATCTGATAAGAGGCACAGGCTGAGAGGTAGAGCGGAAGAGCGAAGCAGTGGCACTGCTGGTAAAGCTGGCCCCTCAGGTGTCGGCATAGCACGAACGACTCATACTCAGGTCAAGGCTTCAAGTAATTAGCATTCAGTTAAAAACACTAATCAAGCACTGCTCCAAATGACCACAAATAAAGTGACGCGGTACTGTACTAAATATTTCGGAACATGAACTTTTAAGTGCTGCACTGTGCACTGGGTAGACGATAAAAAAGTTCTGTGTCACTGGTCCATGCCGGTATGCTCCCCAGTCCCTGTAATGATTTCTATTCATAAACATGCAGTGTGCTATCCTCCACCTGGCAGCTGCCTCTGTGCATATGAGATTACTATTATGCATCTTCCAATCCCACGGATAAACATCTCTCCACTTTTGAAGTTTGCAAGCATGAGGCATATTTTAGTGCCATATGACTTAAGCATCCCTTCAGGTATCACTTGCAATCTTTTCTCATTCTATATACATTGTTCAACTTTAATGGGTATCTAATTTGTGTTATCAGCTTACAGGGCAGTAAGTAATAATTTGCATGGCTGCCCTAAGCAAATATGGCTCCACAAGCATCCCATAGTATAGACACTAGAATGGATTAACCTCCATATTGGCTATGCCCTGACGGTCAATGCTTTTTTAGAACAGATAGTTTCGTTTGGTGCCATTTGTTGTCATATACATATATATATATATATATACATATATGTATAAAAACCACACACACACATGTGCGTGCTTTCTTTTACATTCAGATGTTACACTAGATAAAAGTCTCCAACACATAGTGAAACGACATTGTCAATCTATTTACAGCAGTGCTGATAATGCTTAGGCCCCATTCGAAGAATAAATGCATCAGTGGATTGGTACTTAAATTACTTCTTTTCCCGATGATGACCTACAGCATGCACTGTCATAAATGGCCGCTTGTACTCTTGTAAATCAGTTGCCCTCCAACCTGACACACAATAAGAACGATTCAGCGTATAATGCGCTGTCTTTCTTTGACACTGTTCTTTGAGTTATTCGTATGTATTCAGGCATTTTTTTCATGCCGTACTCTTTCAAAGCAGTTATAACAACACTTAAAATGTCAAGGGCAATGTGATTTAAGCATGAGGGTTGAAGACAAGAAAGGCCGGTATCACAGTTGATAATTTCATTCGGCTCACAGCTAAAGTGCTCATGATGAAGATGAAAGCTCAAAGAGCACCTTTCCTCCCCGACAACTTCTCGCTAGTCCCTCGTGGATTTCCAACGTCAGCTGCAACCCAGCATAAACCCATATCAACGATGGTGAGAGCCGCTCAGTCCAGCGCCGCAGGTTAATCAACATCTGAAATTAGCCGGTGCATGTAGAAAATGGATGTGTACAGTGTGTTCGCAGTGGTTCTACAGGGTAAACAGGCATGCATCTAGGAGAGTAGCTTGATATTCTACTGGCTTGCATCAGGCATGTGTGTTACGCTTGTTAGCTTAGTAGACAGTTAATTGCCATGGTGGGTGGTTAGAGTGCTAGGAGCCTGATCTCAGGAATATGTCACATTTGCTAATCGGACATGCAGATGCAAATAATGTATGACAGACTGTGACCAACGCTACCGGAACATAAATACTGTTAACTTCAGAAATGTTCTTGGCTCAGAAATCTCACTGCATAAAGGCTATAATGACAACCCACTGTTTATCTATTTATTTATTTTGTTTAGCTATTTCTGTTCATGGGCCAATTTGACAAAAGAAGTGCATTAACAATAAAAAAAAATCCTACTGCATTACTGGCCTGATTATGTTATCTCCTAGAATTCATGTAAACCATGTGAAATCTGAACTGTGCGTACCACAAATGGAAGCAGGACTCAGTTCGCACAGCCTAATTCATATTCCTAGAAGGATTTGTAATTTGCAAAACATATCAGGTATCTGACAGCAGGGCACAGCCTCTTTAAAACTATGCTATTCAAACTTGCATACAGTTTGAAAAGCGCATCCATAGATTGATTAAAGTTGTAAAGATTTTACATCAGAAGTGTTTCTGATTAAAGCCACATGCCACAGAGATGCTACTCTTTTGAATCAGCCCAGTAATCTACCGCACTTGGTTGAAATTGTTGTTAACGCAGGAATAATATCAATGCAAACTATATTAATAACCATGCCGAGAGACGCTGGAGCAATGTCACTTAATCAATGAAAACAAATCACGTACACCTTGTTATGATTATCTGGAGCAGTTTGAATATTAATGTGTCGGTCGAAATCAATTTTGGGGTTGCATATATTGCCACCGGTGTTTACTCATGGTTAAGACATTTCTTTCTTTTATATTTCTGCTGCATCCCTGAGAGAAATCAATGAAATATTAAATAGAGATATGATGCCGGCTATTATTGTAATTCAAAAAACACCAACAAAACAAGAACAATTGTATTATTGTAAACTATAAAGATGGGATGTTCAAATTTCAATTAACTTTGGTTTGTATTTGCTGATATTAATTAAGAGGGCTTGCAGAAGGACACAAAAGAGACAGGTTCATTGTCTCAGATTATTCTCATGAAAGTAGCATTAGTATGTAGCACAACACTACCTAATTAACTGGCATGGGAGGCAAGGCATTACACTGGAAACCTTTTGATTTGTGGGCGGTAATAGCATTGGGCAAGAAACAGATTCTTTATTTCATTAATTGATAAGAGGGCCTTTAATGAAAATATCAGCCCGGGAGCAAAGCAAGTCAGCATCACTACTTTAGTGTGGAGGAAAGAAGAAAAAAAAACTTGCTTCAAGGAGTATTGTTGCAGGCAATGAAATACCTCATGACTACAGTTCATTAAATAAAATGTGAAACACACCTGGTGGGCTAATGGAGGTCAAACGTGTAAGCAACAGCAAGAGCGTAAGGGGATGTGGCAATAAAAGACAAAGCAGCACCTAGCCTCTTTTTTGACAGGTTAATAAAATCCCTGCCGCTAAGTGTTCAGGTTGTGGGACTCGGCTCAGTCGCGTCTCCCATAGTCTGGAGACGGTGATGTGACAGTGTTGTATCAGTGTCACTGAGAGCAATCATAACATTCCTTTCCTCCAAGTCCAAAGCTTGTTTTAAATTCCCTTGGCAGCAGACTGCTTTAGGGGGTCAAACAAACCAAATCTCTGCACAATAATGACCGCCTATCAGTTACATCTCTCACCTGTAATCACTGACTCGCATTAAAAGCATCTTTTTTTTCGCTCTGCATACTTGACTGTGAATGCTTTTGAAATGAGTATAATGTAATCTGTGCCGCAGATATCTTCGGCTTTTGTGCAACTATCCAAGTAGTGAATGGTTGGGCCTATCGGTTACTCTCTGGAGGTGATGTATACACTTTCTAGAACAATGCTACAAACAGATGAAGGCTATAATATGCTGCCTATTCCTATTCTGTCATTTTTCGGGTTTATTTGGATTTTTGGAAAAACAATTTAGGTGTATGCTTCC
>NW_024582409.1:1401847-1480586 GCF_018398535.1 Haplochromis burtoni | reverse complement strand
CACACACACACACACACACACACACACCACCACAACTTTTATCTTCTCGAAGTAAAAGCTCATTTTTAAAATCTGCCTAACTCGGGTGGACTTGCTGAGAAAAGTTTACAGTTTAGCTACGAGCAACAGGAACTTTTTCGTGAAATACTTAATGTCAACTATAACTAAATAAATGGGGCACAAATACAAATATAGCTACACTAGTACAATGCAAAATGTACGTGCTATTTCATTTAGTTATTTTTTAAAAATCAATGTAATCAATAAAGTTGTGGTGCAAACACGCAACACAGTGCAACAGCAGAAATCCATATTAATGCAACCGACGAGACATCAAATTTCCATTAGCCGACATATCATTTTGACATTATCTTTGAGATATAAAAGTTTTTATTCTTTTGACTGTGATGTGTGCCAGATTATCCACCTGCCTGTCTATCTGCATTACCGTTTCATTTTCACACTGACGGTTGTAAGAATAAAGACACAGGGTTTAAATATATCTCCCCGCCGAGCAGACATTCTTCACCAGATGTGCAACAGATAATGTCAGCCTAATCTTTGAAAGCAACAGCACCAACTTTACTATGTTTTTTTAATGATCTCCACAGATTATGATTTACATCAGCTTTGAGGTTAAATGTCACTATTTAATTAGAGTTGAGGTTTTTTTTTCTGCACATGAAAAAATGCAAAGAGAAGTCTGAGCCTTTGTGCACTCAACATTTAATTTGAGAGGCTGTGCAGACAGAAAAAAGGATATACGCGCAGTGGAAGAAGCCATCTTACCACTTATTAGAGAGGCAGTAACACTATGTCCCACTTTATCAGAGATCTCCAGCATTGTCCATAGGGAGTTAACTTTTAGACTGTTTACTGGCTCAAAGGCCAGGCATGCATCTGAAGCCACATAGGCAAGATAATGTATCCCAGGCAACAAAAGCAGGCAAATCACTGTGCATTAGGACTGGACACACAATAGACAACAATAGCTTGCATAAACACTATTTAGAACTATTCACATGGCATTGAAGAGATGGGCGTCGACTCACTATTGCTGCAAAGCCGGCGCATTGTGCGAAGGTGAAAAGAAGTCTAATGAACAGGAAGCCTTATTTGAGAGAGCTGACAGTAACCATACAACGGCCGCATTGTGCGCTTGCCACCAACCCTGTGGGTCTCTACATTAGGAGAAATGATGAGAAAGTAACCCGAAAAGACACAGTGGGCCCTTGGACCCGCGTAAATGCAACCAGACAATAATGGGGGGACACAAGCTGTCCCCACCTTTACCCAAAGCTGCACGTTTACATGCACAGAACATCAACCGCTCTCATGTCTAAGGATAAAAGCCCCCTGGCCAGATGGAACTTTGAAGTACATTTGGGCTAGTTTACCACCAAAGAGTGCAATTTTAGTGCAGCAGCAGTTAAAATATATGTCATACATTTTAAATTAAATCAAACTCTCCAGGGGAAAGTTCAGAACTCCAGAGTTTGGTGCACCAGGCCTCTCTTCACACACATACATTCACATTATGCCCCCTGCCTCAAGCTTCATCAATCTTACACAAAGGGATGACATCACCAATAAGCATAGCCTTTTATGTCTTTAAGCAATAAGCCTTATTTACTGATGAGATAAGCCCCTGGCTATTGTCTACACTCCACTTTGCTTCTTTCTCTCGCAGTTGAGGAATCAAACGGTACTTTTGAAAGGTGGCAGAGCATGTCCAGGATTTAAAGCTAAAGCATGCAAAGAGGTTTCCTATTTGTTAGCCTTTCAAGGGGCCACATTAGCCAGTTTAGTTCAAAGTAGCGGAGACAGGTAAAACTGCAAAAATGCGTAGTTCTTAGAAACCAAGTTGTTTTTTGTTCTTTTATTGTTTGAACAACTTTTAGTGCTTGTTTCTCTGGAAATATTGCACAGAGTACTCAAGCTCTAAAGAGCTTGAAACACGCCACAGCCTGGATAATTTACAAAATATAATCATCCATTACATGCATGACCTATAATTATTGTTTGTAGCAGTATTACTCAGCGCGGTCACTAAACTGCTGAGGCACCCTGAGTCAGTGCGGCTTATTAAACCACATGTGTACACGGAGAAAGGAAAAAGTTTGAGCTGCTGTTTGTGTTTGTTTATGGTGTTAGATGAAAGAAACGCTGCCAGTTACAAGTCCTCTAATAAGTTGGAAAATGACACTTGGTGGCTCTCATTTTTGTAGTTTGACAAAGTCTGTCATGAGGAAAACTAGGTCTAACTAGATTGTTGCGCCGATATAGAAAATATAGCATGTTTCGAATTGAGTGCCTATTTTTAACAAGATAAAAAGCCATTTTCTAACACAGTGCATCCAGTGTCACCACACGTATCTTCAAAATGTGCCATTTGTTGTTTGTTTTTCTTAGCTCTACACAGGGTTGTGTCAGGCCTTGGGAACTTGTCAGATATTCAGTTTGTAGTCACTTTAGAAAGCCTGAGCAGAGATTCTCTGGGGAATCGCTCCAGTCTCCCCATCTCCCCCCACCCCATGTCACCAGCCAGGAACAAAGCCGCCATAGTCAATTCTCCTAATTTCACTGCAGCCTGTCGAAAATCCCGTTCTCCTTTTCTCCTTCTCTTCAACAAGTACTTTATGTTGGGATCAGTCAGGTCTGAGTCGCCCACAAAAACCTGAGGCTCTCGCTTCATCGTCTTTCAGCACCAGGTTTGACACTCCCCAGCTCCCTGCCATTCAGACGCCTTCACCGTGCAATTTGTTTCCATTTGTCAAACAGCAGTATCAATCACAAAAGAAAATGCTGGCACAACACAAAGTCTGTAAAAAAATAAATAACCCAACAACATTGTTTCCTAAACCCAAAATGGCCTTCAGTCGCCTACTTATAGGCCCGTGACAAAACAATCTTAAACAATTTACAGCACTTTCACTTGTTACAGATACTTGTTACATTATTCTTCTCCAAAACTGACAATAAAACATCTTTAACTGAATACGGCAGCTGTCCCCAACCTCAAATCAGCACCAGTGTATCACTTCTCTCTTAAAAGTGTGGACGAGCTAGCTGCTGCGGTTTGAATTCATCATTTTATTCACTGCCTCCACATTGTGCTGACTCTTATTTTGCGTTTTATTTCTTTGGGATTAAACTTCATTGTGTGGACAGCCAGGTTTCCCAGACATTTGTTTATTAAAGCTATATCAGCACTATGTTGACAGCACTGCTATTCGCACACCTATTCAGATATGTCCTAAAATGGTGCTATTATTGAGGGACGTAGGGAGGTATCTGGTTAATAATACATATTGTGCAAACTTTGTTGTCACCATTCTTGCGCTGGCTCTTATCAAGGGGAGAGCAGAGAGGATATATGCTGACTCTGATGTAGATAGTGCCATGAGTATTTCTATTGTGGCAGCTGCCATGTGGTGCAGTCCCTGATAGGGTTTCGAATGCTGTCAATGCTGCGTCAGGTGCATTAGCACCTCAGAGACCCGTGATGCTCCAGCTGCCGTGTGCCTACGTCTCCCTGGGCCCTGGCCGCCAGCCTGACACCCGACACAAAGTAATCACAGATCACAGTGTTTAATCACTGAAACAAGCACTCCAGAGGACCCCACTGTCAATATCCCACTCTCTCATTATCTGTTTGGATTGCACATCCACACTGTCAGATAAACAGAGTGGAAAATTAAGATTAAAAATATGGTAATTTCATTTCAGGCAGCAGGCTCCTCTCACTGGCCCATTATGCTATTGATTACCTCTGAATTCAATTTTTCTTTTCAATGTAAACTTTAATCTATTCGCAAGCCAACAATTCAGCTCCCAAGGGGCTATTTGAGAGTAAGTAACCATTTAATATGACGCCGGCTGAAGATTCACTGGCTTTAATGAATTGTGTAAATCACTCAGCTTTTAAAGGAACTGGTGTCCCACAGTTCATGACCCAAATACGGGCCTGGTTAAATACCGCCTTTTAGACCGAGCTAAGTGTTTACTGACAAGAATCTGTGAATGTGTAATCACTGGCTTTGCGCTTGTCTGTATGAAGCCAAATTAAACAGCTCTTTTCTAAGAGAGCCGCTAATGACAAAATTACATTTTAAGACTTAATCATCTTATTGCACTACTGACATGTTAAAATAATAGAGTGCAAGGCCGCGCCACTTTACCACTGAAACAGAATTAGAAAATCACTCGACTCAGCACGATAATCACACGGTCGCTTCCTTTAACCGCTTACCAGTTTGTAGCATCGTGTTCAACTCCAGCTGTAACCACTGACCTGAAGCAAACACACCATTCAGGCAGCTGAGTGTGGAATGAGCAACAGCGGGGAGGAAACGCTGGTGAGTCAGTCTCACAATGAAGCAAAATGAAGCGAAACGTTCAAAACAATACTCTTTTATTAAATGAAATTTGAAACAAATCTAGTGTCAGTTACAAGTGAGCATTCCTCGCACTTATTTATGACTTAGAAACTGCAAAGTGCTTGAAATCTTACCTTCCATTTGTGTTACGAGCCGTAGACAAAGATGTAAAAAATCAAACAGCGCGAATAATTACCAGGATATAAATAATCTCACTCGGTTCCATCCACATAATTACCTGCATAAAAGTGTTACATTCTCAAATAAAGTCGTTAATCAAACAAGCCAGGACAGAAAGTTGAGAGACATCTCGTTCCTTGATATTAGTCAGTATCATTGCCAACTGTTACTGGTCTTTGCTCACTAGAGATGAGGTAGACATAAAACCGATAGAGTCAAAGTGCAGGAAAACCATTCAATTTACAAACAGTGCAATTACTAGGAATCAATCGCGTGATTAAGGCACAATAATTACAGAAAGCATCCGTGTCCCCTCTGAGGTTCTCCTTGGCTTGTCAAGCATTTTTCAAGTAATGAAAAGACTTTGTTCCTATAAAACAATGTTTTCCCTAAAAGAACAATTTAAGCCACAGGTAATTTATTGCACACAGAATATTGACACTCTTTTGAGCACCAGTTCCCCACTGTAGATACCCCAGAAGCCAGGACACACCTACATAAATATAGCCATTTGCAATCAATAAACAGCCATGCAGTAATATGCTGTCAATGGAAGGCACAGCCCACCTCAGGCGTGTGCCTCCTTTCTGTTCCATACCACGGGTCTATGCTAATCAAATGGAGCGCACACTACACTGCACTAGGCCTGAAGACATTTAGGAATATCGGTGTGTCTGCTAAAATACTTGGTCACTGATGGCTAACACGAGGACCACAGCGACACTCCAAACCGTCAAAGGGACGTCTCGAAGATGACGCGGATGTCCTCGTCACGGCGCACGTCAGTCAGCCGCTTTTTGTTCGTGTAAACCTGAAAAGCGGATCAGGGAAGCAGTGTCACAGAACACAAGCACACTGTCCAATCTGAGCTACGATCTGTTAAGGCGCAATTTATGACAGATCCAGTCAGAGCACGGCGAAGGGATTTATCACCCACTGAAGCATACAAAAGTGGCTTATTTAGCCCAGTAAACAACTGTTAGATTAAAGGCAGGAAAATTTTGGAGATAATTACAGGAATTATTTGTGGAGTTAATTTTCTCTTACGCTGGCTCCTAAGCTGCAAGCCGCTATTTAGAAAAGCCGGATTGCAGTGTTTGCGCCTGCAAAAGGCATGGCTTCTTTATGCCGAGCCGCTCTGACAGCTGAACAATTTCAGCAAGAAAGTTTGTGGAAAAAGAGGCAATGGAAGTGAAAGCTTGGCCATAGCTTGAGATATATGTACTGTCTACTCTGGGATTCTCTTTCAGCACGACAAAGGAGCTAGAGGTTGATATCAGATTATTGAATGTATTTAAACCTTGACTGACAACTATAGAAACTTGACACACAACATGCGGACTATCTCTGTATTTAATAAGTGGTGCTAGACAGTTATGGATGCTGCAGTAATCTGATCAAAGAAGAGCATCCTACAATAAAGAAAGGAAAACGTAAGGGCCCGAACAATGCCACTACCAATCCGCCAGTGTGCAGGGTAAGACGAAACCAAATAATACCACACTGTGCTGAGTCTTTGAAATCAGTATTTTACTCATTTCACTCCTCTGGCTGAGGAGATACAGTTCCGCTGATAAATTTGTGCGAGGGACAGAGAGAAAATGAAATGATGCCTACTTTTTCTTATTTCACAAAGACCTGTTTGAAGTTGCAATATGGTATCTGTAGTCCCAGACAGATGCACATAAAGTGGAATTGAACAATGAATAGCTGGCTCTTATCTGTTCAGTGTCTGAAGGGGAAATACATCACAAATGAATTTCACAGGGAAAAAATATGGACATTCTCTATTACAGTAATCCCCATAGAAAGTTTATCCCAAATCGCGATGAAGTTAAACCCAATATTTCAAAATAGATACAGTGCAAAGAAAGCTGCTTTTCTAGAATCATCGCTAAAATGATCTCAAAATTACATTATGAGAAAAAAGATTATACAGAGACTTTTTCCGATAATATCAGAGGATGTAAATCTACAAAGGGACAATTTCTCTCTTGAAATTAATGTTATGGTGTCGCAATGCTCCAAGTAGACACTTTAAATTAAAATGGTAATCAAGTGTCTTTGCATTGTCAGGGCTACACACATCTTCTGTTGCTTAGCTGTATTATTTTGGAGGTGAGCAATGGAGCCTGGAGTTAAGGGGAGAGTCTGGGATTACTGTGCAACGACTGGGCTCTTATTTAGGGACAGGCTTGTCCTGGGACAAAGGTGGATGTGGTTACCTGTTTGGCTGTGTGCAGGAGCGAGGCAGCTTCGGCTCTGCCTGTCTGTTGGACCATCTGGTAGAAGAGCCCATCCTGGTTCTGGAGCAGCACATATGGCTCATCATACTCCTGGATCATGCCAGCATCCAGAACCTGCAATCACACATACAATGGTGGGTGTGTGTGTGTGTGTGTGTGTGTGTGTGTGTAAGTGTGTGTGTTCCTGTGTCTGTATACTTTACTTTGGGGAAAACTGACATTTCAGCTGTTTCACTGCTGAGTGATGCAAGCAGACAGCGCAAGCTGAATGGGGAAACAGTAGTTCGGTGCACATAGGAACCATCTATTTTATGTGACTCATGCAACAACAAACACGGGTGCCTGTTTCTGCTCGAGAACGCCATGCACAATGAGGGTAACCTGTTAGCAGCGTGAAAGTCTGGTGCGCTGACTCTGACAGACAGGAGATCAGGGATTTATCCATGTATTTATCCTAGCATTTCAGAGGCCTAGGGGTGGTCCTCAGTCAAATCCAACAATCACACCTTTAAGACTCGCTAGAAAATTACCATCATTTCTATGTCATCACATGCCATGTAAACCACACAAAGAATAGTGCCAATTCAGGCAGTTTGGAAAAGACTACAATTATATCACAGACAAATTTTAACAAGCTCGATCCCCTTACAGCGTTAATGAGCAGTTTGTTATCAGTAAAGCCCACTTTCAGGTAGTGTTTAGTATGAAAGGGAGACTTCTGCAGCTGCTGTCATAATCAAAAGTTTAGGAGCAGGCTACCAGGAAATGCAATTCGATTCTTGCAATTTGGACGATTCTTCCGGGTCCCAATTTAATTTTCCCAGAGTGTGTGACAGTCTGGGGGCATTTAACACGAGTGTAGGTGTGAAACAGTCCCCTCTCTGTGATATTTGCCTTATTTCAGCAACCCTCTCAGTCACCAAGCAGCCACCGGGCCGTGCCCCGTCCTCCATAGACTCTTAACAAATGCCACCACAAATGGCACTAATTGGCACCTCTGCAGGCAGTAGCAGGAAAGGGCCAAAGATCAAGTGGTGCAAGCGAAGGTTGAATGAAAGGGAATGCTGCGAGTGAGAAATCTGCCCAGCTGTTGCAAAATAAGGTAGCGGAACTGAAAATAAAGGACAGAGGTGTTTAAAAGCTCTTGTGTTTGGCATACCACAATGAGAATGAATGTGAAGTGCATGTTTTGCAGGGGACCCCAGATTTACTCTACAAAACACTGAGTGCAATATTTACTGTAGCTGGTGAGATAGTACAAGGGGTTGCCAAAGTTTAGGAGGGAATATCACAAAGCTACTTGCAGAGCAATGTTGGAATGAACTCCAGCAGAAGAGTCTCATTTTAAAACCTTCACTAAAGTGCTTTACAATGGAAATTTACTGCTTTCTTACTTACCAGTATTCTGTCACAGTCAATGATAGTGTTTAGCCTGTGAGCAATGGTCAGGACTGTGCACTCTTGAAACTTGTCCCGGATAGTCTGCTGGATGAGCCCATCAGTTCTAAAGAAGCAGGAAACAAAACACCTGAGAACTGAAAAGCTCTCTTCCTATACAGCCTTGGGCAGGGATTTTACGCAACACAGAACAATGGCTCATCAGCAGAGAAATATGTGCAGCAACAGACAGAAAAAATACAGAATGCCACAGGACTTCAGCTTTAAAAAGACAAGTGTGGTATATTTTGTTACATTTTTTTTTAATTGACTTGATTTGATCTTCACCAGGTGAGATTTAGACTTAAAAACCCATATATTTTTATTATGTGTGTTAAACAAAAAAAAATCCATGTGTGCGCCGATGCTTTACCAAAGTGATTTTAAGAAAAAAGAGAAAAGGTTTTATTCTATGCACTTAAAAATACCCATATTGTGTAGCACCATTGTACAGAAAAACAAGACACATGTGGAAGAGAATGCTTCCACGCTGATGTATAATAATTTACTTGAGAAGTATAATCTGACCTTGGGTCCACATTAGCAGTGGCCTCATCAATAATGAGGATGCGGGTTTTCCGGAGGATGGCCCTGGCCAGGCACACTAGCTGCCTCTGGCCCACGCTGAAGTTAGAGCCCGACTCCGTCAGCACCGTCTCCAGCTTGCTGGGCAGCTCGTCCACCATGGCCTTCATCTGCACCTGCAGAGAGAGAGAGCTCAGCCCCTACCCTTCATTACTCCTGCATAAAGGCCTCCTGTGGGGATGTCTTTAAAGAGCCATCCAAACACACCCATTAACTGCCTGGCACAATGCAGGGCCAGGTCTACTGATGACCTTGGCCAGTGCTCTCTTGTGGCCAGCCTCTAGCTTTAATCCAGGCCACCAAATCCATTCAGAGACAGGACCAGGAGCTGAAGCCCTTCACTGTGGGGGAAGCCTTCATCCTGGTTGGCCTGACTGCCCAAACACATCTCCCCCAGCACTTTCAATGGTTACCCGTTACAAGCCGCACATTGAGCTGGGCCCCATGGCCCTAATGGGATTTCCCCCCATGACTTGTGGCGAGCAGGGAATCTGAATGGCAGCATTGTACAGGGGGACAGAGGGATCCCCCCCTGGGCTGGCAAGGGGGAATCATTCAGAGCCACGCTGGAGTACCTCTTGGAGTGCATTCCACAGGTCCTCATCTGTGTGCTGCTTGAAAGGGTCCAGATTCTTCCTCATGGTGCCCGTAAAGAGAACTGGGTCCTGTGGATAGATGGATATGGAAAGAGAAGGCCGTGGCCAGTTAAGATAATGACAAGGGGGAAGATGTATGAAAGGGTTAAGACAGGATTTATAGAAGAGTGCTAAGCAATGTGTGAGGGGAAGATGTTCACAAAGGCCTTGCTCCACTCAGGAGCTCTATTCAGTGCTCTAGCCAACTATGCTTCAGTAAGTTGATCTTTTTACTTGGAAAACCACAATGTGCGCATTGGTGCTGGTGGAGAATAGTCGTGCAAGGCTGTCTGAATGTATAATATGACACAAAAGGACTGTCAAGTTATCATTAAAATACAGAATAAGAAACCGTACTAACTAAATGTACAAGCATGTGTGAATAGTTAGGTTATCACATTAGTTGACTACCCTCATGAAAGGACAGCCTCACATCTCAGACAGGTAGGATGTCCAAGATATCTATTTATGGTAAGCCATGCACCTGTATCAAGGTTGAGCCACACAGCCCTCTTTAAGAGGGTAAATAAAGCTCTTTATTACAGTGTAAAGGAAAGAGCCTGTCCATGGGCACTGTTCCAACACGCCACTCTGTTTGTGATGAACTGATAAAAAGGAACAATCCCACATCATCTCATGTCAGGCCACATATAGTGTGCATTCATAAATCTTGGTCCAATGTTGAAGTGATTTACTCAGTAGAGGGCTCTCCTTGGACAGCATAAAGACCCTCTCGCTCACGGTACACCACTGCTGCAGATAAGGTTTTTATATTGCATTTATGTCCACAGTGTTTGATCCGTGAGCAAAATAAGCAAGGTACTTAAATCGTTATAATGACTGTTTAAAGAAAAAACCAACTTAATAATAATACAAGGCTGTTGAGTCTGCCACAGTTTGAGGTTGCACAGAGCAGCGACTGTCCATAACAAAAAGTGATGCTTCCATTGTATCCGCATCACAGTCAGAGGAACGCGATAACTCCAGCTTAGTCAAGATATGCATCTGACCTCGAATCAAGATACGATACGTTCATCTGGCAACTGTGAGATTAGACTAGGAGCAAAAGTAAAGCACACAATGAGTCTAAAAGGCTTAAAGGTTACAGAACTATTAATATATCCACACCTTTACATCTGTTCTCTTACAGGTCACCTTTATAACAAAAGAAAATGAAGCATACATTTGGGTGTGGAAGCACAGCAAAAATTAAAAAGTCATGTCTCAACAAGCCGTCATATAGGTCAGAAAGTGCAGGGCTAACTGCTCAATTTCAATCCAGAGAAAGTAAAGCTTTCAGGGTCTCATCCCTGCTACCTGTGCCTTGGAAAATGTTCCACCTCTTTACTTCCAATGAGCTTTTCCCTCTGTCACCAAAACACCACCTTGTCATTAAGCCAGCTGAAGTCCCAATTCAAACTAGTTCTGTGACACACTTTAATTGAGGATTCAATGTTAGGTCGGAAAAACCGCTTTCAAGCACAGCTTTCTATACACCGATTATGTGCTCCACCAATTCTAAGCCCTCTGTTTGCCACAGAATTCATTTTTTTTCTCCTAAGTCATTCCTGAGAATTCAATAGAAACTGAAATGGATCCCTTTTTAATGCCATATGCTAATACAAGCTTATCATAATCAAATCTGTGGGCGTCAAATAATGAAACTCCTCAGCGGCAATGTATAGTTTACATATCAAACTCAAAATTCCAAATGAAAAGTACGACAACCAGCAATTTATGTCAAAAAAAATTTTTCCAAGTGAAAGGTTGACTGCATATCATTTCATCGACGTCTAGCGGGAGAATAAAAAAAGGCTTTCAGATGAATTTGTGTAAATCCAAGAGTCTTCGCTCCATATATAAGTTTGTAATACTAACAACAGACTACAGAGAAACTCTACTCTCCCGAGTGCTGCCTACATAATGAAAATGCCATCCAGCATGTGATACAGATGAGATGAGCGTGCAGTTAAAGTTTTGACTCGTAACCTGCCACTTTGTAGCAGTCTCTCCCTCTAGGAGATGCAAAAAGAGTAAACAAAATCCCATCAAACATACATCACATCCATCGCAAACTAGTTTGGACTAAGAAGTGAAACTTTATCTGAAGTAGTAGCAATGCCAGAAACCTATCAAATCCACAGAAAAGCATTAATGAAACTGTTTTTGGGCATCTTGGCTGCACCCTAGAAATGTTTAAGACTTGAGCTAAGTGACGGTGTACAAGGGGACTCTGACTGTGAGGATGGGGGAGACTTCTTCTAAGCAGCTTTCCCATGTTTGGGGGGTAGAGGGCTAATCCTCTGTCAGGGATGGGGAACTGCTCTCTTCACAGTATAGGCCGTGGGAGTCTTCTCCCCTCCCTCCTCTCTGCTGACACTCACCCGCAGGCTGGCATTTTCTTAATGCCGTATCAGTTTCAACAAGCGGAAATAAAGTTAAACTGTCTCAAGGCATCCGTTTGTCTCACTTTCAGAAATCCCCTGAGTGACGACTGTAATTCTCCTCACTCGTTTTAGCTTTTTTTAAAAGCCAAGCGTCTAACAAGGGCAAAAGCATCCAGGCTTCTGTTACCGTCGTGCAGCTGACATTTCTGCCATTACTCAATCATGAGGAATCATGGGACCTTGGAGAAGGTGTCAAAGCAAAGCTGCTTTAGAACGAAAAGGTTAAACATGGTAGTAATTAATATATTATATTATATTATAAGTAATATCTTTCTAACCTAGACTCACTGCAGATGATTATTGGTTACTGTGTCTAGTTACAAAACACAACTGCTGATACTGAAATTAAAGAAACGCACCTGTGGGATGATAGACATTTTCTGTCGCAGTGTGTGAAGACCAATCTCAGACGTCAGAAATCCATCAATCGTTATTCTTCCCTCAGGTTCTGCCAGCCGGAACAAGGCAGAGATCAGGGAGCTTTTACCAGCACCAGTGCGTCCAACAATGCCAACCTACAGTGGAAAGAGCTAGTATGTTATATCTGTAAAGTCTTAGTAAATGCCCACAAAAAACCCCATAAATAAATAAAATAGTGCTTATTATTTTGTCAGTAAGAGACCCAGTTGCCTGGCAAACTACAATATAAACCTTTGTACAATACTAGCATAAAAACTAAGGGAAGATTCTCTGTCCTATAATATTTATGTATGAAATTGTTTGTGTTTTACTAGACAGTCAAAATACTAAAAAGAAATGGTGGGCAATGGAGAAAATCCTTCTGTAAGCCTCTCTAACCCTCATAATCAAGATTTAAAGCTAAAAATATTTCCTTTAATCAAATCAAATCATTTATATCTTAATCATATTTAAGTGCTTCAGCGTAATGCCACGTATAAATTCATTTGTAGCATTTGTGTTAGGGACAATTAACGTGTTTATAATTCAATTTAGCTATTTTTAAGTGTGCTATATTTATTTAGATCTCTGCTTATCTCATAAACACCAATGTGGGTGGGTTAGAAAAGTGTAGTTACTCATTTTAACCAACTGTAAAAGGTGACATAAACGGGGCTCTATAGTTTTGTGGCTCTTCTAAAAGTCACCCCATCAGGGTCAGCGTATCAAATCTATCAAATCTCATTGAACACACCTAATAAATTGGCCGAGTCAAAATTACCACTCACTCATACTTGTTTATGTGCTCTATGGTACTACCCCAGGGTATGGTAACCTGCAGGCCATCACCCGATACTTTCTTTAAAGCACAAGGTTATACCATCCGCAGGTATCTGCTAATGCTGTACATATGTGTGATGGTAGTTAACACATAAAATGACAGTATAATATAGGTGTTTCCAGTATTTTACCAGACTTGGGATACCAAAGAACAAAAACTCATGCTGTGGGCTGAATCCAATGAACAGGAATCTTATTAGCATTGCACCGATTGCTCTGCTGAACTAGTGTCATACCATTTAGGTTTGTTATATGCTGTTGCATAGCCATTGGGCATGTGGATACAGAAAGATAAGTAGTTAGGCTGACAGGTAATAGAGAAGTAATGATATGCTTACTCTCTCATGCTACATCCATACTCTCATAGGAGCTATTAGAGTAACGCACATTCCG
The DNA here is from genome assembly GCF_018398535.1 of Haplochromis burtoni. Taxonomy (NCBI): domain Eukaryota; kingdom Metazoa; phylum Chordata; class Actinopteri; order Cichliformes; family Cichlidae; genus Haplochromis; species Haplochromis burtoni. Next base: position 1,467,045 of record NW_024582409.1, on the reverse strand, counting down.
ATTTTTAAAACACATAGGCCCTCCTACATGTGACAATTAAGCCACACCCCCAGTACTTATACAGTAAGTGCCTACATGGACATTTAAAAAATTACCAAGTGCTTGTATGAGACTGAATCTGAAATCATGTCTCTGCATTCATCTGCTTTAACCTACATAAGAAGAATTCCACACTACATGAATGTAAATACACACCACAAAGTGAAAGGATCTTATACTGTAGATGGTAGGTGCAGGTGAAAGGGTGTCAGGGGAACTGTCAGGATGCACAAAGCCTTTTACCCCCAAGGCATGCGGTAGAGATCCCTCCCATGGGCTGTCAGAGCCAGGGCCTCTGCACTTATCAACCCATCCATTGTGAAATCAGCCGCCCTGGCCAACCGTAGCCATGCAAAATACACCCCCTGCATTAAACACCATTTCAATCATCCTCAACCATCTCCCTCAGCCTTCCCCTCTCTCGCTCTTCCTTCACCCCTCTTCCTCGGCCTCTCCTCTCTCTTATAGTGAATAAACAGTTGTCACCGTCAGGTAGCTCAAAATGCAAATTGGAGACAAATGGATCCACTTGAACAGTCTTAATTACATGATATGTATTCCATGAATCACAAATGGTATAGTCCTGAAGATTCAGAAGCACAATGCGGTGTCCCTTTAATAATTGATTTGAGAATAATGCCACATAAAAAAAGAATCACACCACACCTACTACACTAGCTGCATATCAACCTTAGTCATGGGCTATGCACTCCAGTAAGCATGCACAGGTGGGAATAAAGACAAGGACCTTTTCTCTAGATTTGAAGACAAGACTCAGGTTCTTCAGGACCAAAGGCTCACTGGCACTGTAAGAGAAGTTGACTCTGTCAAAAGTGATGCAGCCTGCTTTGGGCCAATCGCTCGGTGGCTGTTTGTCTGTCTCCCATGATGCCTCACTCTCCAGCTCTGCATACTCAACCACTCTCTCCACTGATGTCATCTGCAAAAATAAAGCATATAGTAGGCACTTCCTTAAAATAATTTTTCCTCTTTTAACAATTTTATGAATAAATAAATAAGCTGCTCTTATATAACTTCATGTAACAGAAAATCCCTATAATACAATTTAATAGATTCTTTAAATTGACCCAGACTGGATATAACAAACCTAAAGTGACAATCGTTCTACCTGCATTTTTTTTCTTATGGCCAGCAGTGGCTATTTATCTGGTTTCATAAATCAGTTAAAATCTGTATCTGTGACCACAGTGAACACTATGCTGATGAGTTTATGGCCTCAGTCTCTAGTTTCAAGCCTAATTTAATACATCGTGTTAATTTAGCAAATTATGGTCACATTTGGACTCAAATGGAAGTTAACCAACCATCGAACCCTTGTTCATCACGTGTTCTCACCATGTTCTCAATTTCTGCACTCTGTCTGACGCCCCACTGGAACATGCCTGTGAGCGTAACTGCATAAGACAGAGCCAGACCCACTGCACCTGGTTCCAGTCCTGTATTATCAAAGAAGTAAACATGCAGTCACACATCCACGAGTCCTTCCTCTTGCTTCTGCTAATAATGTCTCTTAGCATGCACAGAGTCAAAACCCATACAGTACCATCCCTGAGGTAAAGACAGCCAAAAGCAGTAATGGTGACAAAAACTGAGCAAATTCCATCGAGTCGCACGGCAAACCAGCGGGAGGTAGTGAGGAATAAGAACCAGGCCTCTGTTAACAAAGACAGATTCCACATGTTGCATATGAGGAAATACTTCTTAATACAGTCTGAATATCATGAATGGCTTTAGATGAGACTGATAATGGAGCTCATTAGATGTTGATGTCTTGCATATTTGGCCTTATAACACAAATATGTCTTTTTTGTCTCACCTGAGTGAAGATCTTGATACTCATCAAACATTTGCTGGAACCTCTGCTGAACCTTGAAGGCGCGGATGGTGCTCAGGCCTTGAAGAGAGGAGGAAAGGTGGGAGAAAACAGGACTCCGAGCTATGGGAAATATACAAGGCAAAAAACCAGCTTAGCGAGGCATTTAACATTTTTAAGAGTTTTGACCAGATTTCTAAATACAATTATAGTGTCAGGGTACATTTAAAACTAATAGTCTGAACTGTTCGGTTTTATTTTGCAGCGTATCAGTATGAGAAGTGAAAAATATGAATGTGTACTCTGTTATACTAACAATAATACAGGTGATGCCCCTGATTTTTATCGTGATTTAAGGAAAGGTCGCCATTTAGCCGTCTTTTGTTTCAACTCATTAGACTTACAAACTCCTTAACAAAACCTAAATGCCTCCTTGAAGGATTCAAACAAAGCATTTGTTCTAAAAGATGATGGCACTTGTTAGTCAATGTGCATTTTGGCTCTCAGCTTTAAATGAAATAAAGGAACTAAAGCTTGATGTGGCCTAGTCGTGACCACTTGACATTTTTTCCTATTATATGTGAAGTCATGAACTCTCATCTTTTGAGGAAACTGCGTGTGATCAAGGCATAGGCCACTGCCATCTTTAGCCTTTATGCTAATGATCTCTGCCTTTTTCAATAGCCTATTAGCATTCCTGTAGTCTGTGCTTTTATTTCTTCCCAATCCCACACCACAAAAAATAAATAAAACATTACTGGTAGATTCTAGACGCTTGATGTCCCTGGAGGTCTGCAAGAAGTAGCATCGCAGAAACAGGAAGACAACAAGAAGAGGAACAACAGGAATAAGAATCCAGGGGATGATGACAGCAGCTACTGCAATCACTCCGATGACTTGCAGAAATACCTGGGAGAAAAGGAGAGGAGTAAGCACAGTAATAACTCAACAGCATCAGCGTCAAAAGCTCTGCTTCTGTTGTGTGGGCTACCGATGGGGCAGTGAGGCTTATTTGTTAGGGCTGAACAAGAAAAACCTTTCAGCTATATTTGTGTGAGACCATCTCAGGCACATAGTAAGGTAACAGCAGGTTGTGGGACTGAGCTTAAGTGACTCACAGTGTGAAAAGAAAACGATCGCAGCGCTAATTCTCACTTAGTAGCAGGTGAGAATTTACCACTTGGCCACTGCAGCTCATATCCCTGGCTCTCTAGGGTTTTCCCTTCAACACTTCTGGCCTGTAAGCCTCCCTGGCAGAGCAGCCAGCCAACGGGCATGGCCACAGTGACTGGCAGAGAGCTCTGGGAACCACACTGTGGGTGTCTGATACATCACACTCAAACCACACAGCCCTCAACAACACAGTGACTCATCACCCGTGTTAATGGCTCTGTGACACATCTAGACCAGGATACCAGAGCTGCCTAAACAGGATTGCAGGCAATGAGTCTGACGGTTATCAAAGCACCTACACCTGCATAACGTTTAGAAATAACCACCTCATAAAGACTCATTATGACTATTAATCTTAAAGATAAAATAATCTTACCTCAGTCTATATTGATGGTAATTATCAGGCACTCAAGTATCATGTGAGGTGGCATATAAAGTTTTATTATAGAGATATTAAAATTGACATCACACAATGACTCAACAATCTGAATAAGAAAACATAAATGTAAATAATATTACCTTTGATACTAATACATAATAATTGCTGATTGATATATTTAAGTTAAAGTGAGCTAGCAAGAGTCACTGCCATCAGTTACTTTAATACTGATACTTTTATTAAAGATCGTATTAAACACCAGTTGAGAAAAAAAATAAACTACTTTTGAGGAAAGGGTGCTGCCATAAAAAAAGAACAGCTCACATTTTAAGATTTTTGTTATGTTCACTTTATTTAGAAAATTATATTACATTTCAAAAGGGAAATGTAATCTACTTCAATTACATTTTTTTTACATTAAAAGTGTTGGGATATATTTACCTTGATACAACACACAAAATAAATTTGTCTGTCTGATTGTTTCTTCAATCACCATCAAGTAAACTTGAAGTGAGCCACCAAACTTGGCACTGTGCCGGTACATCTTAAGGTTCTCATCTATGTTGCATAAGATGTATTCATGTTATCTAGCAACCAGCTAGCAAAGGGTTAAAGTGAACTGTTTTTGGTGTAATTTTTCTTTCACAATGACAAGTTCTAATTTGTATCAGTAAATCTTAATTTATACATTATATATAAATATGCCATCAGGTTGCCTGGCAACCAACTAGCAATCAGCTACCATGACACCAGAAAAGCATAGTATTGATTTAATTTTGTGGCCAGCAGCATAAACACAGCAAAACAATACTGTAGCACAGACATGTATTAGTAAAACATAATACATTACTAAAGATTTAAGAAAACACAGTTTTTGGTTTGTTTCCTTACTTTTTATTTGTTAAGCATTTTCACCAAGGAGAAGTAATGTCTCCTCTTTTAAATCAGAGTACTTTTTTTCTATAATACTTTTTTTTTTTTTAAATAATCCTGCACTTTTTATTTAACAAGGGCACATGACTTCTGTTAATAATGTCTCTTGTTTACCATTGTGGTCTTAATAATTTCCTTTACTTGAAGTATATCAACATTTCTTCCAGCCATTAATATGGGTTGGAAGAACACTTCCTAACCGAAAGGCATACGTTGTGTTCGACTGAAACCTCACACCCTGAAATTAGATACATCCAAAAAGATGAATCCTAAAACGTGGAGATTAGGATCATACTGTTACCTTCAGTGGACTCAGACTAGCCCAGAGAGATGAAAATTTAATTTAGCACCTTAATTACGGATGTTATCTGCTACTTAAGCACACATTTAAGCATGATCACTTTCAGTGTAGTTTTATGATGAAAAGCCAGTCAATTCCATTTGCAGTTCAGATAAGAGGGAATTACTAGTCTAACCATTGCAGTAGTGGAGCCCACACAATCAAACAGTGAGTCGAAGCTACTGAGCACAACTGATCCCAAGAATTTCACAGTACATAAGTTTCAATCTTAGCCTTGATGGAAGGCTACCAGACTGCAAAGTGAGATGGTGGCACACAGGCCATTACCGCGTGTTATCCAGCCTTCCCTTGCGGGGATCAAATATTAACTGAACAAATGTCTTATCACCTACACTGTTTTTCTTTCACTACCCAGTTGATGACTGGTGACACAGTGACACTGCTCATTCACATTTTGCTGGTTGGTTAATCTGAATTCTAATTGGGCCCATTTCAGCAGTGGCCACAAACGTCTGAGCCAGGCTGGCTTTATCTAACAGTGGGGTCATCTAAGGGGACAGTAGGAGGAACAGGAACCATTAGATACAAGCCTTGCCTCCTCCTGCTCCCCAGGGCCCGCTGTCGCCAAGGCCCTGTTTGATGTGATCCATTTGCGTGGTTTGGTGCTTATCGTGTCAGGATCGGGGACACCGTGGCCCCCACCCACACTACACACAGATGACTCTGATAAGTGAGCCTACAAGTATACACCTCACCCCCTCAGACCACATCCATATCTCCTATGAAACCACACAGGAACAGAAAACTCCCAAAGCCACATCCCGCTGCACATAAAAGTGGATAAAAGGATGAAAGGTTTTGTATACAAACTGTTTAAATAAAGAATTAGCTCTAATAGCTCTTTAGCGAGAAAAGAAAGCTACCGCACGCATGCGATTCAGTCATTCAGGCAAACTGGGCGCACTGCTGTGTCCAAAGACCATTCAGATCTCTGCTGACCCTAATTGCTTTATTTTCTCAATGATTCTATCAGCTCTTTGATGTCCAAATAAATGTAGAAAATTGGAGTTAATTGCTATATTTGTGTTCGGCAATGATAGCGACTGTTGTTCACCAGCTGAAAATAAACACTTCGCTTTAATTAAACATCCCTCCGGACAGACGGAATCATTATGCTTTTTACAACTGCCTTTTTCATCCTCCCTTTATTTACTGACAGTGTGCAATATTTGCCACTGGGAAAGAAGTGCAAACAAAACAGGAAATGAGGGGTGAGCGTGGTAAAGAAAAATTCTCAAAAGAAGTCCTCTGTCATCGTTGGAATTTTTTCTTCTTTTTTTTTTTTAAACTCCACACTTTTTCTGTGACTGAGCAGCACAATAAGTTGCAAGGGTCAGTGGTACTGAAACAAAACAGGGCCGTTCCACTTGGGCTCTGGAACAATACAAGTGACCCAATCCATTCTACTCTGTGTTTGGGCTTTATTTTAGCATTAAATGCCCAGATGCTGTGGCTTTTCTTTGGGTGAAATGACTGTGGACACCTCCTTCACATTTTCCCTTTCTGGGCCATTTTCACTTCATAAAGCTGCAGTCAATGTGTTTTGTGTGTGGTGAGGAAGGTCTGACACATACTGTGGTGGTCTCAGACGCTGTCTACATTGGTGGCTCAAGTAGTCCTAGGATTAGGCCTTTGTGTGCTGTGAAAAGGTAAAAGAAGTCACTTATTTGGGCTCAGTCAAGCTGCTGATTTCCAACCCCATTTTGGAAATAAGAGAAAGGCTTTGAAATGTGGTCTCCCCTCACTCTCTACTATAAATCACTAGTGTCCAGCAAATTCATTCAGCCTTTTTTTCCCTCCTGAAAACAACACACACACACAAAAAACAACAATTCAGAAATACAAAAGTCAGCCTAGAATTCATTGTCCTCGTCATTCTGACGTGAGGTGAGATTCAAGATTAGATTGGGACTTTGTTGTGTCAGTTCCCAGGCTCAAAGGGCCCTGGGTCTGGCCTGCATTCTGAGTCAGACCAGCTGAGGTGCTGGACCACAGCATCATGGGAGACCACACATACTCACACGGGAAGCTTTTGCTGGCCGGTGCTCGCCATCAAATGACCATGTGTGGTATTGCTGAGTGGCCAGTTAAGCGCACACAAATACACACGCAGGGTCACATGATGATGTTTTCCTCTGTTTCGCTTTATTTTTCAGGAAGACAAGCACAGGTCAGTGATCCTAAGGCCGCCGCTCACCTTTCTGTGTCACAAAGGCACTGTCATAAAAACTATGCTCAAAGAGGGTTAATGGCACAGCCTATATATGTTTCCCCTGGACCATCTTCTGTGTTTCTCAGGCTAACCTGTGTAATGCCTGGAGCCAGTGCAGTCTTTAGTCGCCAGCGTGGTAAAGAAGCAGAGAAAGCCGGGTGAAATACCATCCTACAGCGTCCACGATTACGTCAGCAGTTCTCATATCCCACAAAGCCACTAAAGAGGCCTGATACACAATGTGCCACAATATAGAGACTCACACAACGATCCACCCGCCAGTGTTTCTTTAGACAATAGCTGTCTTTTCTCTGCGCTTGTGTGCGTGTTCAGCCCTTCAGTGCTTGGTTTGTCTCTGTTTCTTTTTTTGCTCTTTCTCACACGCACACAAAAGGGTTTATTGCCGTAATTTGTTTATTCCCGTCTTTATAAGGAATTAGCGTTGGCAAGAGCAGGCTGGGTCACACTTAAGTCAGCTGGTGTCTTAGTGAAAACATCCGGACAAACTGAATTTTGACTGGATAAGCAGGGCTATAAATGCAGTGCAGGTCCCAACAGTTGGTGGTGCGACTTGGTCAAGAGCCTTCACACAAAAATCCGCTGAAAGACCCCTGTACTCACCCCCTATTGTCTTGGCCTCCTCCTCTGCCCTCTCTGTGAAAATAGAGGCAACCCAGGATTTAAAGGTCAAGTCCACACAAAAGCTGACAGTTCCCAAAGCCTGAGGTGTTTTTAATTGACATTTCTGTCTTTGTCCCCTGACCATAAAGATGGAAGAGAAAGAGGCTTTTTCCTCAATATACTAAATTACTACTAAATGAGACCTGTGAAAAATAGGGCTCTGGGGTGTAACCAGGTTCCCCCAGCTTGAGGGAATCCCCTTGTTAGGCAGGTTTGGGGGGCAGTGCTGAAGGGCTGTGAAGTGCTTACTCCACCATAGAAAGGAGGGGGGAGAGGCTAAGGCACAAATCCCCACACAGAAGCGGCCTCTCTCCATAGAAAGAGATAAACCAGTTAGGGCATTGTTTATGAAGTTTCACTTTATTCCCTTCTGACAACCATTTAGACAATAACTATGGGGAAACGTCCCTCCACGAATGAGCAACAATAGTGGAGATCAGCAGCTTTTCTCAACAGCTAATACTTTGATAAAAAAAAGAGCGAAAATCTTCCTTCCTGAAAGCATTAAAGGCTGCTCCGTGAAAGACACCTGCAAACAAGAGCAGAAAGCAGCACAAACAAAAGTGCTTTGTCCAAAGGATGCTACCTTTGTCCACTCTAACAATCACATCCCACTTTCAGCTACAGCAAAAGACTAATGCACACATATCCAGTCTGATTTTGACATGGCCTGGTCTAGATTTTATTTCTTTTACATCAAGACACAGTTAGAAAAAAGAGGAAAGCAGGAGAAATTCAAGTAAAAGTGCACAGCTGAAACCCATCTGTGTTTTATGTCAGGACGTGGTCTACTCTCACTGTTGTTGGTTGGACCTATTGGCCCTCTACAAAAGTTATTATTTTACTTTAACCATTATTCACCTTATTATCAAAATGAGGGGAACTATAGCAGACAAAAAGCTTTTGTGCGTATATTCTTTTGTGCTTTCAGCATTTAAGATGGCTTTTGTCTACTGTGAGATGGGTATCTGCCACAAACATCATTCAGGCATTGTGGAGGGGGGATTCATTTTCAGCGCGCCTTTGTTCTATTCTTTGGCCCGAACCAAGGAGCCACGCCTGCTCCTCTACCTCGAATTGTGCAGCGAACATTCCCTTCTTTGTGGCGCTAGGTGCATGAGCTGGCTCATCTCCGCAGGGTTTCGTGGGAGATGGCTGTCATAGTGGCAGGGTGGCATTTGGTAACCTAACCTGGGCTTGCATCAGGGTGGCCCTTGGCTAGCAGGTCAATAAGACCTGTTAAGCATTAAGCGAATTGGGCTAAGAGGCGAAAGTCCAGGTGTACTCCTGTAAACACTTCATGTCAGACTTTTTCTCTTTGCCACTCGACACAATATCCTCACTTCACCCTCTCCTGACATTTCCACTATTTTCCCTTCCACATCTGACCCATCATGTGGCTTTATTTCCTCTTTGGTCCCTTTCTCTCTTCCAATCACTTCCTTATTCTCCTTACACATTCTCTGAAGATGCCACTTCTGTTGTGCCACGCTGAGGGAGCCACGCCCTCAGCCTATGTGCACACTTTTATTAAATCTGTGCAGGCGCTGGGCTGCGCTGGCGGGTAATCCTACAGTAATTGTTTCCAGATTAGGGGACCCGGACCACAAAGCAGGTTTAGCCAGGCATGAAATGGCCTCCCCATGCTGCTGCGCCAGCAACCAAACCTGCCGAGGTGAGACTCACCTGGATAAAGTCCACAAACGTCCATGGAAGCAGAGAGTCCAGGTAACCGATGTCCTTCGAAAACCTGTTGAGGATTCTTCCTGAGAAAAAGCACAACACAAAAGAACAGATTAAAAAAATATCTCTATAATAGAAACAGCATTTTTCTTATATTGCCAATATTGTTATGCCATTTGTACAACAATAATAGTGCACTTAAGCGAGCTGAAAAAATAAGCAATTCCTTGAATATTTATCATATTAAGTTTTTTACTGTTACAGGTTCAGATATGACATTCGGAGCAACAAATCTAAACCAAATGCAGATCTGCTTTATCCATTAACTACTCTGCATTCATAAAAACAATATTTTGTTAGTTTCAATTCCGTTCGTGTCTTTAGACTATTAAGCAACTGTTATCAGAGTCCCCTTAATAGAACAGAGGTTACATACAGTGTGATATCAAATGGAAAACACAGGCCTATCTAGATTAAACAATGAATCATTATTTATCTAGTGATTCATAAAGACTGTCCTACTCTTGGCTGAATACACGAGGGAACCTTTTGTTAGGGAACAAAAGGCCAACAGAAGCTGCGTACCTGCCTTTATGTTCTGACTGGCAGTGTCAGTGACGTTAATTGAGTTGCCTCCAATCTGCTCGGTCGTTCATTATTTTGGCTAGTGCTCTGCAGGTGCTGTGGCAGCCCCTTATTGTTACTCCTTTAGTAACTTTGCTCCACTATTCTGATCCCACAGCACATAAGATTACACTCCAGCTGCTTTCACACACTGTGTACTGCAGGGTCACTGATAGCCAATCCCCAAAGCACACTTCCTTAAAGGCAGGCAAGACAGAAAGGCTTTTACTATCTCTGTCCCTGAAGGAAGACCCCTGGCTCTCAGAGGCAGACAACAGGTACCAGAGCAGCGGCAGCACTGCCACAGCTTGAACTCTTCTAAGGTCAAAAGACACAAACAATCTGCAGTGTCCTTAAAATACGGCCATGATGTTTGTTAATGTATTTAGGAGAGCAGCTGTATTCCACTATGACAAATGGCTATGCACACAGTAATATCTGTCTGACGACAATGTAAATAAAGCAGTACTCACAAAATGCAGGGTGCAACCCCTGATAGAGTTAAACAAACCAATACAGGCATGCAGATGAGTTTATCTAGGCTCACAGAATGCACCATGGAACAGGGTGTGACTTGGTAAAAGAAAAGAGAAAGGAAACACTGGGCAACATGGTGGCAGAATGTGGTGGCATGGCACTCTGGAGGCGTGGTGGAGCCATGGCACGGCTGACCTAAAACTTGCCTCCGAGCCTCTTAGTCAGTCCTACGGAGGTGGGCCCTGTAATCACCTCTCTCCACGGCCGTAAGCAGCTTACAGCTTTATCCAAAATGCCGCTCCTGCCTAAAAACATGCATGCAGACGAGGCCGGGCTCCCCATAACAGCCATTGCATAAACCCAGCCAGAGCATTATTCCCCGCAACAACCCAGCAATGCTCCAAATCAGCACTGATTCAAAGTCAAGTGGCGTAAGCATGTTGTACACTTGGAGGCAGACTAATCTTATTCACAGTGTGAGTGCCCCTTTAGCATACAGACATCCCGAGGGGAGGGTTCAAGCAAGGGGGTAGAGCGCTTACTATACCAATGCAGAATATCGCTGCTTTAGTCTGGAAATAAGGGGGGAGTACTTGTCAAACTGTGTTTGTGAAAGCTCCAATAATATTTTACGTAATTTTACTGTCTAAGCCATAGATGACCCAAATTCATGCATATCTGACAAACAATGCCAATAAGAAAAGGATAGGTTTCTCTGGGTTACATCATACAATGGTTAGAGGGTGCTAGAGCAGAGAACATCAGTCAGCTATCAGCTGTTTGACAAGCGGCTCAGTTAACACAGAGTTTCAGAGGGGATGAAGTAAAGAGCCTTCTCCATCCTGCACAGACTATAGAGGGGATACATTACAGTGATGCAGTTACACAAAGACATTCACTGCATGGAAATGCCTATGAGGTAAGATCGGTGTGGGACAATGGCTTCAATCACTCTGGGTGGTTGTCAACAATATCACCTATTGTGTGCAGAGGGGTATAGACGTTTCAGGATATCAGCAGCATTAGTATCAAACAATTTCTCATGCTTTAAGACTCCAGGGGTGATTTGCACCACTTTTCAGGCTCAGGAAATATCAAACCCTCCCAACTAAGGTGGCCTCTTAGGTGGAGATATTAGGTGAGAAGGGCCCCCAATCACACTTAAAGAAGTGGAACAGTGGGGTCCGGCTAGAGCGGGGCGTGTGGCAAATCGCTGTTCCCTGTAAACATCAAGATAAGGAGACGACTCAGAGCCGCTCCATGTGTGGGCCCCAGTGCAGTTGGAGGGGCCCTTCAGTGAGACAAGTGTGATAATGAAGAAATACTAGGGAGGGGGCTGCCAAGGCTGGAGGTGGCACGGCTCACCTGCACTTCCATGAAGGGCCCGGAGGCCTGGGGCAGCCTCCCACCGCCGGCGCCTTGCTGCCAATACTAATACATTCTAAATCCATTCTCTTCGCTCACACCGCCAGGCTCCTGCAATCTCCTCTCCTTCCCTTTCATGCAATTAAATAGTGGAAGTGCAGAGCGAGGGGGAGCCCTATCAGCCATACTGCACACACACACACGGCTCCATCTCCACATTCAATTTACACACTTCGATATCATCATCCTCTCTGCAGTACTTCCTTCACTTCACTCCTAACACTCTTGCATCCCAGACCTGAAATACAGACATTAAAAACATTGCCTCTGTGGACACAATTAGAATCTCACATCAGTGACTACAGAAGATCTAATGTTCACTGCGTCAACAGCAACACCCAGCTCTGAGATGGCCCACTATGCTGATGGGAGACAGGGCTGTGGATGTGTGTCTGTGCATGTGTTGACTGAAACTCCACTCCTCGACTGTGCTGATGAGCTGAAGCCCTGGCCTGCAGTCTCTGAGGGGATTAGCCCACTCAATGACACTAAATTACAGGGATCAACATCAGCTCAACACATCCACCGCTGTCTGTGCTGCTCTAAATGGATCACATTTGGATGAACAGCTGCAATAAGACTGTACACATTACTCAAATGGGGCAACATGAATATTTAAAGCCATTTAAAATAATAAAACGGAGGAAAAAGCTGCTTGTGGTTTCTGTCATCTCTAAAATTATCAAAGAGTACTGTCACAACGCGAAAAAGAGTTTTAATCACTGAAAGCACCAACTTGGAAATCAACTATGTCTGCGCAGCACAAAAGATAACACAGTCACAGATTTAAATGGCGCAGTGGTATTCAGTGGCAGATACAGAAGAGCCACAATACCTCTCCGTCAATCATAATTCACCACAGCTGTACTCCATTGTTATAAACCACATTCACAGAATAACAAATAAGACCTTTGTGCAGCGACGCTTGAAATGGTAACCTTTAACTCTGAGGACGGCTATCAAACACCGGGCCTGTTCAGCAGCAGCAACAGCAACAGCAGCAGCAGCGCACCTATCACTTACACATGTAAACAGCTGTCAAATCCTTAACAACACATGTGCACACAGTTACAAATCACTCACACTTACGACAAGACACTAGTGAATGTAAACGCTGTGATGGAAGTGGCAGGGTGTTTTTTTTTAAAGAACAAAAGTGTTTAGACAGAAAGAAAACATTAGGAAGGGAAGAAGAGGAGCTGACAACAGCTGCTTTTGTCATGATGCTTTTTTACTTGAGGTAATAAATTAATTAAAAATACATAACAAAAGAAGGGGGGGGGGGGGTAAAATATAAGTACGTTGAATTTATTTACACAGTGCAAATAAAAATACTGATATATATTTTCTTAATTTATTGCTGACTGAATGGAGGAAAAAGGAAACGCAGACTCCGGGATAGTGTGTGTGTGTGTGTGTGTGTGTGTGTGTGTGTGTGTGTGTGTGTGTGTGTGTGTGTGTGTGTGTGTAAATCCAGTCAAACATAGTGTTGTTTGCCAGACTAGCAACCGAGCTGTAATGACTGGACTGGTCACACAATGGTTACTGATAGCAGCACAACAGCGATCAGATAGCAGTGTCTGTTAAGCCTCTCCTTTGCTGCGCTATTAAACAGATTATTACATTATTCAAAGTGTTTGTTCTCCTCCTGTGCATAGATTACCGAGCAAGGCACACCCAGATAAGCTGCCAGGTAGTCCAATGCATAACACAACGGCGGCAGTAAAAACAAAAGTCAAAGATTAAGACACGCGGTGTTTGCTCCAAACACAGCTTTGCAAAGAAAAGCTTTGTCGCTACACCCACTTCTAATGCTAGCAGAAACCACAAGCTCCTGAACACCCTCAAATCATATTTAGACTTGTGTTACCAGCTTATTATGACTCATTATACAGATACAAGTTCCCCTTCTTGTTGAGAATTCCCACCCAAGCTGATTGTGTTGTACACGCATGTCACTATGAGGAGATTAGGCAGAGTAATTATCTACTGACGGGTGAACAATGCTCCAGAAAAATTAAAGTTATCAAAGTGGGCCACTTGACAGTTGACTTTGGATATGAATGACAGATTGTAGTGACATTACTTCACCTAATTAAAACAGGTCTTTAATTAATGCACTAATATTATGGAGATAAATTATGGAGAAGAGGGAAAAAAAAGCTAATTTAAGCAAATCTTGAATTATCCACTCACATTCACTGACGCCTATTAAAAAAAAATAAAGAAAAAAGAACTGCTTCCCTCCCTGAGTAAAGTCAGACACGTTTGGAGTGTTTGCTCACTTTTAAAATGACGTCCATCTGCCAGCTTTAGTGACCCAGCAGCTCCAGCCTACAAAGCTAATGAAATAATCAACATTTCTGATACAGCGCACAGGGCAAATATGTCTCTATTTACACTTCTTTATAATCCACACGCAACACCGTCCAAGAACTACTGCAAACACCATATATTCAATCTGATTGTTTGCTGTTTTTGTTCAGGCTCACAATGAAATAGATAGCAGTCTCTTTGCTGGTTCTAAGTACATTATGGCTAAGAAATGAAGTCATATCACCACCGTTTTGACACAGTTAACATCTTGCTTGCACAGTCTTTACCTGCCAGCAGTGACTTTTACAATCATTTCATTTTAAACTTCTTTATTATTATTATACATCTTAGATAAATATTTACGAGTTGTTTATATTGTTTATTCACATTAAATAAAACATGACTGTTTAAAAACCTAACATGGGTAAAACATCTTAATTAAGCAGATTAAAATATTAATTAAAAATAAAAAACAAAACATGAATGTATAAATGATTACATCATAAGAAACCTGATAGCCATGACAAATTATAGAGGATAAAGAAAAGTATTTGAATGTTTTTAAGTGGATGAAAACATGACAAAGTAAGGAGCAGTCTGCTCTCTAGTGGCCAGATGTTCCAGCAACGACTGGATGCAGGTCCTTCTGGATATAAACATCTCATATCACTGACCATGCTATAAAAAAGGCTATGTCATTAAAATGTGAACGCGAAAGGCTGGTGAGCCACTTACCAATTGGGTTGATGTCAAAAAAACGTATTGGCGTCCGGAGGATGGCGTTAAACATGTTGTTGTGAAGGGTCTGGGCCGAGCTCACCAGGACATTGAAGAAGATCAGACTGCGTACGAAGCCAAACACAACTGAAGTGGCTGTTAAACCTGACAAAAATACAAAAACTAACATCAGCACACTATAGTCTTATCCTTGTGCTTGTTCTGTGATTAGCTATGGATTTCAAGTGACATTGTTGAGCATACTGTACGCACAAAAACACATTTTTTTCCTCTTCATTTGTGTTTTTTTTTTTTTCATTTGCTTGAATGCTGATTTACCACTGTGAGCACAAAGCCTGAGCGAGTGAAGAGGCTGAGAGTCACAAGGAGGCAATCGGAGCAATCCAACGGCAGAGAACAAGAAAGGCACTGCTATCTCGCTGTACAGCTGAGGCCCATGTACACATACACTGGGCCTTGAAGGCCTTGGGCTACAGCCAAAGAACTGTGGATCTGTTCATTGAATGGCTGCGGTATTCAGAGATTCAGGAGTACACAAAAAGCAATATGCGCTCAGTGAGCTTCACCTGCGTAAACACCTAGGTACAGGTCAAGGTCCAGCTGCCGAGGGAAGCTGCCATTGAGGTGCTCGGTCACACTGATGTGCTTCTGTTCAGAGGCCCTGTCGAGTCAAGTCACAAAAGAAACAAAAATCCACAAGGACAAATAAACACAACAAAGGAATAAAGCTGCAACGTGAAGGCACTACACAACACACATTCCTCCCATCTCGAAGCACAAGGTCAGTTTCAACAAGTGACAGATAAAGTCAAGAAAGACAGTTTTGTTCACTTATGTTCTATTAAACCATTTTCAGTCCAGGTAAATGCGCCCAGTTGACTTATGAATCCCATTATTTGATTTTTTTTTTAAATTACTTAATGTATTTATTTTTGCAAAAAAACAAATCCTCACCAGCACGCAAGCCACCAGTCCTGCAGAACAAATGTAAGCTAAAAAAACAAAACAAAACATAGATGTTTTTAGGTCAAACATTAAGAAAACAACAAAACTGCTAATGTCACTACAAATAATCTTATGTTAAAAATTAACAATCCTTTGTATTTTTGCAATAATGATAGAAAGTAAAAAGCAAACTCACATGTGCAAGGGCATTCAATAAAATGAGGACCAAGAGGACCAGGAAGTTAGCACCTGCCATGAAATATTTCACATACATATGCAGGCCGACGTTGCCTTCAAAGCGGCTTTCCTCCTTTGTTGGTTGCACTACCTAGAAATAGACACTAGTGTCAATTCCAGTCATCTAGCAACACTTCAAAGCAGGCTGTAGTGAATGGTAAGCAGGAAAAGTTAGCTTCTCCTGCACTCTAGTGGCTTAAAGGATGCACAGCAGGCAGGCACATGAGGAGTTTTATACATGCCTGGTTAAAAACCTTTTTCCAATTAAAATCTAGTGCTTTACATACACCTACCATTGCAAGTGGCTCTGTTCCCTCAATCAAAGAGTAACGAGAGGAAGAAAGGGAAGACATAGATGAGTTGTCAGAGAGTGCGTGGGGGAGGCCGGAGACGGGGCCTGAGAGAGGAGTGGTGTTCTGCCTCTGCTCGTCCTGGTCCTTATCCTCCTTGAGCAGAGAGGTGAAATCTAGTCCAGAGCCCTGCAACTCACTGTAGGTCCCTCGGGCCACCATCTGGCCCTGACAGAGAGAAAAGAAATGCAGTTAATAACGGCATAGCCGATTTATATTGTCATAAAGATTCTGTAGGCAACATAAAATGTAGGCTCAAGAAAATGTACTACTGCTAATATTACCAATAACAAACTCGTAGACAAAGAAATTAACAGTTTTGGCATTTTAACTTATTTTTAACTTATTTTCCTCAAAGTCAAAAAATGTATTGCAAAAGGGCAACAGTGTTGCAAAAAACCAAACTATTACGAAACACTCCTGTTAAAGTAGAAAAGTACATTGTGCCTTTTGCTTAGCTTTAATGCTAGTTTAATGCTAATCAATATTATTTTACATTGAACATGGCCATGTATACTAATTAGATGGCAGGAATTCATATCCCATGTTTTTTAAGTTGCGTAAGGGTCCTTTGACAAGATATACAGCTCCAAAATCTGGGTCTGATATGACAGTTAAAGTCCTGTGTGTGTGCATTTTGAATGATGAAGAGATTTAAAAAAAAAAAAAAAAATCATCTTAAGCCTATAGTAACTACAAATTTCATCTTTAAATGGAGATATTAAGTACAAAAAAAGGAGCAGAAGTTCATTTTTTTAGGTTGATTTTATTTTATCTTTGTTTTGAAACATAATAATTTGGGGTATAGAACTGTTGAAGTGGTAGCGAGCTTTTAAATACAATACATCATACAAAATAACAAACTTTTAGCAGTGGCCAAAATCTATGTCTAATAATACAAACTGTGATTAAAACTCCTTGAACGGCAGTTGAACTGGTTATCATATTATTACTTCAGTTCATCCCTTTTCAGATTATGAAACGTTTTTCCAATCGAACTCAGAGATTTTTGCCATTTTTGACTCTGTTGCACATGTTCTCCTGGAAGTTCCTTTGCTAAATATATAGAGGAGAGTAAATAAATCAAGTGTGTAAACTGATTGGCTAAAATTTGCAACACACAATTTACACCTAATCGCCCTGATATTTAACACCAAAAAAGCCTGTCATACTTTTTGTGCTTGATACTGACATGAACTTATTCCCCCTGTGGTTAGAAAACAGCCCAACTTTTATAAATCACCCAAAAAACTAAACACAAATGCAATTTTGCCCTGTTTACTGGCCCTGGCCCTAAATGCACTGACACCCTGCCATGTGACTGGATGATTAGACGTTTGCATTCATGAGAAGTTACATAAGTGTACCTAATAAAGTTGCTGATATTTTGTATTTTAAATCAAAACTCAAGCTCACACCTCCTTTAAGACGACGATCTGATCGGCAGCCTTCAGATACTGTAGTTGATGAGTAACCAGGATACGAGGCTTCTTCCTCAGAAGTCCACAAATACACCTGCAGAGAAGAAATAACATGAAAAACTGCCAACTTCTTTTCACAAACAACAGTAAGATGCTGGCAACAGGACTTACTCCTCAAAGAGGTGCCGGCCCACCTCAGCATCCACAGCACTGAGAGGGTCATCAAGCAAATAGATATCTGCATCCTGGTACACTGCTCTAAAAAGACGCACACACAGACTTTATCTCTGTCACTGTTACCAAATAAGCCGGCATTTTTCTGTATTGTTGTCCAGCACACCTTGCTAAGCTGACCCTTGCCTTCTGTCCTCCGCTGAGATTGGCCCCTCTGTCCCCGACAATCGCCAGGTCACCACCTGGCAGCAGGTCCATGTCCTGATCAGGGTACAAAAGCAACTTTTCCCAACATTCCCATTTGCACCAGAGTACTGAAAGCCAAAATAGCTCTAACTTTGCTACAAGACTGTATTATTGACAAGCATGCTTCAAGGTGATTCTCACTCTCTTTAGGGCACAGGCTCTCAGTACTCTATCATACTTCTTGAGGTTGAGCTCCTTGCCAAAAAGGATGTTGCTTCGAATTGTACCAGGTAAAATCCAGGGTTGCTGAGAAGTGTATGTAAGCTCTCCTTTGACTTTGATGACACCACTTTCCTGGCTCAGTTCTCCCAGTATGGCACTGAGGAGCGAGGACTGAAATGCACAAACAAAAAATTAGGTTTAAACTGCAATATTTACATTTTGGGAAATACCTTTAAAATCGCTTTCTTGCACAGAGAACTCAGCATGGAACTGGAGTCGAGAGGCCTAGCAAACCTACAAGAACTGTTTCCCAATTAGGGAGGACATTTTAGTATGTATGTATTAAACAAGCATCATATACTAATAAGGAAACTTAAGAGGCAGGGTTTCTGCTGTGAAATTGGTGGTAAACACAACAGATTTTCAGTAAGAAGTATTTAGAGTTACCTAACCCATGTCAGGCTCATGGTCATGTGTGTGCTTCACTAAATCTGAGACTTGACAACAGACCTGACCTTTCCAGCTCCAACAGGTCCAATTACTGCCAGGAGCTGCTCTGATCTCACTGCGAAAGACACGTTCTGCAAGGTTGGAGTTTCAAGAGTCTGTAAGAAAAAGTAAGCCAGTTTGAACATCGGTGTGTGTAGTAAATACACAACAATTTATTTAATTCTTGGTTCACCTACTATGCATAGCTCAAAACCACAAATTTGTCTCACAAGCATCGCAGCTGGTGTAGCATAGTGTATAATACTAGCTATGCTTCGAGGGCTCAAAAGATTGCATGCGATACATATTTAGGATGAGAGGGAAAGACGCATTTCCCAAAATGTTTCCTACCTTATTCCAGTAGCATATTAAGTCCTGAATTTTCACCATGCAGTCCTTCTTCTCTGCCACAGGAAGGCCTAGATGCTGAGGAGCAACTTCATCCAGCAGAAGAAATTGCTTACAAGAATAGTAGATTATTTGTTTTAGTTTTTATACAAAATAATCAGAACACACTACTGGAAAATATATAGCCTCTAACTGTAATATATTTACTTTAATCCTTTCTATGCTGATGAGAGACTCAGAGACCTTCTCTATGGCACAGGGGAAAAAGAGCGTGATGGTGAGTCGCACTGCCCCGTAGAGGGAAACTGCCATGAACACTCTGCTGGCAGACAACTTGTTCCCTGTTAGTACATAAACGCAGATGGTGACAAAGATGATGACCTTGCTGGCTGCAAAGAAAGACGCCATGTTCAGGCCACGCAGGTAAGAGCTTTTCATGATCTTAGAGATTTCCATTCTGTGGAAAACAAAATAGGATGGCAGTGTTTGGCACAGTTTTTATTTTATTGCACTTTACAGTAATCTTCCTTCTAACTCACTCTAATATTCATATTAAAAAATAACTTTACAATATCACACTTGAACCTCTACAGGTAGACATTTGGAGGCTGAATATGTATATTGTTAGATCAACTGTACCTTCTGACCTCATCCACCAGCGCACCAAAAGGCTTCTCCCACCCGTACATCTTTATAACTCGGATCCCAGAAATGACTTCACTCATTGTGCGAATTCTCTCATCTGTTAAGACTGCTGTTTCAGCCCTAAGAGAAAAACTGAAACTATGGAATCGATGCAACACAACACGTGGAGGAAAAACAGCACATGTATGGCATGTTTAATGAATCTGGCAAAAGACTTCAAACCTCAGTCTTGAGAACAAACGTCCAAACATGGTCTGTACTGGCATCATAAAGAAGAAGACAGCCATTCCCGCGAGACACGACGGGCCGATCGCATACAACAACAATATTATCACAGACACTGCTTGCAGGGGACCAATCCACAGAAAGTGCAAGTATAATGTGACCTGTAAGAAAAGCATAAGCAGAAATATTGCAAAAGCAAAGAGAGTAAGGTCATCTATAATGCAAGTCAAAAGAAAAACATTAACTCAAAGATACAAGATAATAAATCCCTGCAGAAAAACCTACATAAGGCTATAACTTCGTGTTTCTCTTTTAACACCAACACTCAAATAAATACAATGGACAAAATAATAGAAACACCTGTCAGTATATTACAGTATAGTTCAGCAGCACCACACAGCAGACTTCAAAATAATCAAAATAAATGAATCAATCAATATATGTATAAAACAGTTCCAAGAAAAATTTAGCAATATAGCTTTCAGGAAGGTAGCATTTAAACTGGAAGCTGAGTGCAGATATTTTCATTCACCTCGTCAAACTTGTTGACATCATTGGATAAGAGGTTCACAATCTGTCCTGTAGTTGTTTTGGCCAGTGCTGAGCTGTTAAGACACAGAGCCTTTGCGGAACAAAGGTGTAAGTTCAATTTACCACGGCAGAATTCAGAGGATGGCATTTATTTGCAGGCATATCATAATGACTCGCCTTTCGATAGATCATATGGCACACGGCCACGCGAATCTTCATCCCAGCTCGTTGAACGTGGTAGAAATAGAGATGGTGAAGGACAGTCAGACTGATGGTTGAGAGTGAGATGCCTGCAGCGTAGATGTACGCCTCAGAGACCGCAGGTGAGTTAGCTGGGTCGTAGCTCTCAAAGTACTCGATCAGCTTTCCAAGTAGCACTGGCTGAATGACTTTGATGACTTCCTGATAGCAAAGGGAATGTAAAACAGAAATGTCAGTGTATTTTACATTTTAAAGCTTCTCACTTCTTGCTGTGCACTTTCATTGTTACTTTGATATACCTCTATAAAGATGTACGATCCAATGAGCAAGTATGATTTCCAATAGCACTCAATGAGGGCCTTGGTAAGTTTAGGCGACCGTAAATCGTTTGCGGCCTGTTGAATTTCTTGATTCCAGTACCTTTGAAATGTGTCGGAAAATAGAAAGAAAACCAATTAATACTCCTGATAGGAAGATTTTCAAAGCCAGTAATAAAGCAATACACTGCTGGTGATTCCCCAGGAAAGAAGCAAAATCAATTTCTACTTAGTGTATTTTAAGAGAAGAGTGAAGGATTATAATTGTTAATTTATATTGCTCATACTAACTAACCAGGTATGGATCACTATAATCGCTATTATCACTACTGCTGATACATAATATTAACAATAAATACAATGCTACACAATATGAACAGTATGTGGCATACACACTGCATAGCTGTCTGGATTTTACACGATCACATCCTGTCATATCAACCTGAGACATAAACAAAGGTAAAAAGCAGGAGCAGGTTCGTGAATCCAGCTGCGGCTTTATCCACCATCAACCTCGGCCCTCTCAAAATGTATTTAACATTGCACAAAAAACTGTTCAGTTATTCTTATCCTCTCCAAACAATTCCAACAGAGTTCAACAATTCACTATTTCACAACCGATGTGAATGTAGCCTTGGTGACCTGCCAATAAGGTTCTTATGACCTCCTTACCTTGTCTGGCCCACTTCCCTGCTTATGTTTACTTTAATTTCAAATTTTGTCAAGAAGCTAGACAAAAACCTTCTGGTCATTCTTGCTCTGTGCTTCTATTAGAGTGGTTACTGTAACACCCCTTATTGTTACATACTAAGACTTTGCTCTCAATGCTTAATTCCAGGCCAGTCATCAGGCCCTCCTTGACATCGATGCCACATCGGCGTTTGTAGTAAAGAGAAGAATTCACCACTCAACTTTCTGCTAGTACTCTAAAATGCCATATGCACCAGACAAAGGTGCACTCTTTTCCAATAGCAGAATACCCAGCTGCGTAAAAGCCAACCAGAGACTCATGAAGGTCCCTGCCACTTCCTGGCACCTCTTTAATTGGACATCACCGATTTATGGGAGGGACTGCCCCCTGTGAGAGTGTTTGGCATTAAGGTTGACATTGTGCTTGGAGGTGAGCCCACCTATATATAGATAGCACTACTTCTCCATCTCCCACATGAGACCAAGCTCCTTACCCATGCTGCTCTTTAGCCAAATACTTGATTGTAAAAATCACTGTCTTCAGAAAAGCCTTGACATTATTAGATGTTTGTAAGATGCTAATGAAGGGATGAAACATCATTCTTCTAAAATACATGCTAAAGAGAAAGTTTCACATTTTAAAATAAGTTTAATTGAGTTGAGATCTGTTGACTCTGAATGGTTTTTATACTCATCAAATTATTCACTGATCCTTTGAGCACTATGGATACTCATTGTGGAAAAGACCATTCCCATCAGGATTACCTAAGACGGTCACTTAGATTAACTTTGCACTAATTTACCCTTCCCTCTGCAGGTAAGTAAACCAAGCCAGGAAAATCCCAGATCCCCTGAATGCAAGGTAAAATGTTTAGGTCAGTGCATTTGTTTTGGGCAACAGCAGACATACCCTCTGTCGAGAATATTTAACCATATCCCTTTATTCCTCATCTCTGCAGACCAGTGCTTATAGATTCTGCACCGCTTAACTCTCAGATTTACAGATTGATTTCTGCACTGCAACTTTATAAAACACTGTTTGCAGACTGTTTTTCAAACACAGTCTGATCCTGTATTGACATTCTCGGTCTTCTGAGGAACACCTGCTCATGTATCACACTAACGCTTAAACATCTGCGGCGTACAAAAGAGTGCTGTCAACCATAACTTTTATGCCCTCAGAACTACCATCTAAATATAGATGGGCCCATCTCCAGGGCACACTTTTGATGCCAAACTTCGTCAAAGGGGGCAGCCTCTCCACACACACAGGGGTTTTAGCAGTGGAGATGGGAGTCATTTCAATACAACTGGTACTTCCCATGAGTGTGCAGCTCTAGCTTCAATATATAGTAGTTCAGAGTACTGGAAGTGAACAAGGTCCTGAATGCCAAATGCTGACATTTGCGCAGAAAAAAAATTGTAGTGAGTGTTACCATAAGCTGGATGTTTCTACAGTTTTAAGCTGACATTTTCACTGCCATTTCCACAATCACTGATGCTGGCAGCAAGAAAGGCCCAAAGGTGGTTTGTGTCTGTCCTCTTCAAAAGCTCTGAAATGGAAGTGAACACCAGCAGGGAAGTGGGTCAGTCAAGGTAAAGAGGTCACAAGGGCCTAGTTGACACTGGCAGGCCACAAAAGCTGGAACGGCAGTGTTTGTAAAACCCACTCCATGAAGAGTTGCTCAGAGAGGACAAGCATGATAGAACGGCCTTTTGTGCTATCTAATAAAATGTCACAGGATACAGTACCGGAGAATAAAGCAATAATGCTGGCAAATGTGAATGCGAGTTCTGTTCATGACCCTGGTTCTGTGCTGTAATACTCGACCTGATATGAAAGCGGGAGTTGCTGAAAAGTCGGAACCGTTGTCTGAATCAGTGTTTGAATTTATTAGCACGTGAGACTGTTCAGTTAGTACTTTGTATAGCTTGACTTTCAGTGGAATCACTGTTAAAAAAGGGTGCCTTTATTACAATGAGGGAAAACTGGTAGACTGATTCTATAAGAAGCACCAAACAAAAACCTTGAGTACAATCAGACATAATAAATTTAAACCACCTCTGTAGTTCCTCTCCAAGTCGATCAGATGCATCCTCCGGGAGAACTTTGTACATGTCATCCTCTTGCAGCTTCCTTCTGTGTCCAATTCTGAACAAGGGATTTAGCCAACTAAAGGAAAAGTAAACAGAAGCAACTTTTTTAGGCATAATTTTGTTTTATTTTGTTTACATTTTAAAGTCATAAGTAAATACAGTACTTCTTTTTTAATCACACCACATTTATGCTTTTTAATACACACATATTGTCCTAGTTTAAATAGCTGCATGTATATAGTACATATATAATGTAAATAAAATGGGTTAATTAAAAAACTAATGCTAATTCTCCATTATTACACATTACTTGTCATTGCATCACTGATATTTCAACTTTACGGCACTTTACTCTAGAACAACTCTTATTTTCAACACCACGTAACAAACTTCACTCGGTAACAGTGTGGTTTATTCAAGGGATGGACCTTGAATAACCATGGACAGGCCTCATTGGGTGGTCACAAACTGTCAGACAGGAGAGCTCTTCACTCGGTTAATGTCACAGAAAGCTGTCAGCGTGAGGCCGGTTTTCTTACCAGAAGAAAATCTTGGAGAGAAGATTAGCTGAAGCCGAAGGATTATCTTTCGCCTCCTTCCGCAGAGGTTCCATGACCCAAACAGAAAAAGCAACCTGGAGACAGTCTCTGCCTGCTGTGTGGCAGAGGGGTTGTCGATAAACAATGAGAAGTGGAAACACTGACTGAGCAGCTGAGCAGCTGGGGTAGACTCCGACTACTGTCAATACTACACCTACCGACGTCCAGCACGGGATTATCCCAGGTGGCTGTCAGCCGGTTTGGCTGCGATGAGCGCGGACGCTGCGTGGCCCGCCCACTGTATGCAGATTGGCTGATACAAGAGTCCATTACAAGGCTCCCTCTGCTTCATATGAGAAACATTTTTCTTTGCTGTCTGTCACAGATCCCAAGAGGGGATGGTGTCATGTTGTACCTTGTAGTAAATAGTATAATGTATCGCTCAGTAGTTCAGAGATCATGCACCCATTGTACATGATGACTCTTCTTAATGAATCTACAGTGCATTCAATTAAATGGTCAATAACGGAAAACACTAGGAGGAATAACTAAGTAGTACACGTTTATTTGAGTATTGTACGTCAACTTTAATACATTTTTTTAAGTAATCGAGTACACAAAACATACTTACAGTTATTCAACAGCTGAAGCAACTTTTTAGATTCACAATTCTGTTGTGAACCTCTGTTCTGTTTTCACATAATAGGTTGGAATAATATATCTTTCAATCATTTCTAAGATAAGTTTTCTAAAATGCACATTACACATTTTTGACATGTGACAAGCTACAAAATACAGAATCTAAGAAGTGACCAGTGTCCAATTCAAAAGTCTCATGGTCACTGTGGCTTAAGATGTTAACTTATCAGAAGGTCGGTGGCTTGAATGCTCCTTGAGTGTTCTTTGGCATCTAAATAATGTCCTCTGGCAGGGTAGTGAACCATGAGTTGTTTCTGATGGATCCATCAGAGTGTGGGAATATTAGGTTCAAAGCACTTAGGCACAGAAAAAGGTGCCTATGCGGATGAAGCTACAAAGCACTTGTAGCTACAAAGCACTTTGAGTGTTCAAATTAACTAGAAAAGTGCTCTAATAGGTGCCAGTCCATTCGAGTTTTTATCTAAACTATTTATCAAATTATCTCAATTCAGTACAAGAGCAAAAATTAAGCAGGGAAAGTGCCAGGCCTTTGTGTTTTTTTTCCAGCCCCTCTCATTTATCTGGTAATCATTTGGAAACGACCGGCCTCAACTAGACTAAAATTTCTAACTGCATATAAAGTAAGCAAAACCTGCTCCAACTTTAGCAGCTGAAACATGCAGTAAACATAGATTATTTTTTTAATTTTATATTTTTTAAGGGCATTTGTTGATAATATGCATTTTAATTATAGTAGGTATCATACTTCTATCAGATAGTTTCAGTAGTCATTTACACTGCTCATGCAATGAAGGTGGGACTTGTAACAGCTGATAAAAGGACAACACTGGGCACAGTTTAGGGCTGACTGTTGTTATTATTGGCTCATCTCATTTCCAGAGGGAAGCTTTAATCTGACTCTTATGTCAACATGACTTAGCAGGAGTGGCTTTATGCCTGAACTATTAGTCAATAGGTTGATTTAGTATTGGAATGAACACATATCAGTTTTTTTCTTCTTTTTTCTGTTTTAGATAAGTCTGACAGAATTCTCTTGAGTGAAACCAGGAGACATGACAAACAACATATATGTTAAAATGAGCTTGCAAATCATTAGACATTCAGTTGCTAAACAGAAGCAGATGAACAAGGACTGGACTTTGTCACTTTGACTTTCATTTTGTTAGGATTACTGATTACTCTTTTATTATTTTTTATGTTAATGTGTTACTTGACAGTATTTTTAGATGAAAACCTGGACAAACTAAGTGAGATTTTCTCAGAGTCCCCTTCAAAATGTAATGCTTAACTGCCCACTTCCTTTACTCTTTGCGTCCACCCCTCAGCTCTGGATGTGCAGGCAAGATGTTTTGTCTGTTAATCATCTCAGTGAAACACATGTCCACGGTGTAATTTGCTAGCCTGAAAGGATTTTTATTTCTTCTTTCTTGAGGCTACTAAAAGACTGCTAACATACCTTAACCCAACAAATGTCAGGCTTGCAGATTTTGGCATTCCTCGGTGGTGTGGCTGGGTTAGGAGCCACTATCGGTGCCACAGTGTCCAATGAATGGAGGGCCACCAGCCGGGCTTCCTCAGTCATCACAGCAACGTGGGTGCTCCAGGGTCTGTGGAACAACTGTGCTGGAAATGCCATTGGATCTCTGCACTGCAGACCACATCATACTATCTTACAGCTAGAAGGTTAGATCAGAAATCTTATATTTCCCAAACAGCCAGAACATCTATGTTTATGGTTAAATAACACATGCATTATGTTGATAATCTTTTTGAGCTATAAATTTATGGTAAGGTACAGTGTGGATACTGCGGAATTGCTTCTTTAAATAGTCTTGATGTGTGGTGACTAAGTGAAACAAATGTGTCACTTTTTGTCTACTGGCAAATCTATCAGCAAAGTCCTCAAAATTCTTTAAAAATGTATTTGAATTTTTTTTTTAATGGAATTTTGTAAGATATGCACTTTTTATTATTTTCTTTTTCATAGAAGCATGCATTCAGTATCTGTCACAGTAGATTATGTAACACAGTCTCTGAATTCTATCTTTTGTTATTTCTGTTGCTAACATTTTTTTAGCCACAAGTACAGTTGATTGATAAATGGGCCCTTAATACAAAGCAATCAAACAGTTAATTCAATTGACAATTTGCATTTCAGAGACCGATTGTGGCAAATGTGTAAATGTGTAACTTCTTTGTAGGAAATGTCAAACTGGGTGTCTCTGGGGTCCAGGTACAGGGGAAATAACCCAAGACATGTAAGCACTAACAGGCGAGAAAGACAGAAAACGACAGCATAGGTCTAAAATAAGCATAAAATACTAAAATAACTAAAATGCTTTACTTTCTCACAATGGAAAGAAACAAAAAAAATTTCAAAGAAAATGCATTTAAGTTATGTCTATAACATACCGAAATTAATTATGTTTAATCCTTTTTTTTGTTTGTTTGTTTGCCACATATTATCAGTATTACCAGTTTCATATTTATTTTTCCACATTCTACAAAATATCGACAAAAATAATCCCAGAAAGGATGGGTGTGGAAAAAAACTCCAAAGAGTAAAATTTTTAATTTTGCATGTCCAAGGCACCTACTTTAAGAATGTCTCATGAGTATCTGAGATTTGTGTTGAACAATTTATATGTTAACTATATTAAATAGATTCTCAGGTAAGCCTTTATGTAAATTCTGTAAATCCTGTTCCTCTTTTATAGTTACACGGTCATCTCTTTCCCTTCATCTCAGCAAATATTATCTGAAATTTTTTTGTGGTGTCTGTGATCTTCACCTGATATTCACATTTCCCTTTAATTGTTGGTTTTGCTCACATTTTGGAGAGGGTGTATAGCGAGTTTAAAGGACTTTGATCTCTTTTTTTAATAGTTTTCCTGATTTTTTTCAGAATCAGCTTTTTTTTTTAATTATTTGACATAAAATCTAACAGTACACCAACAATTTAAGAAAGTTTATCATTAAAATTTCGGCAAAGTCATTTTTACTTGTTTGCAATGCAAATCTAAACAACTAGTTGACAAGGTCCATATGAAGGTGGGAGATACTAGTGTACAGCCACCAGGTGGAGCTGTAATTCACATACTGAATTCAGTTGGCCTTTGTCAAAGACACCCTGATCGCCCTTTTGTTTATCTCCTATAAACACATTTCTGTTGACTCAAGGGACATTCGTCTGAGGTAAGACATCAGAGAGAATGGCATGCTGTTAATAAGTTATCTAAATGCGGCTATTTTAAGTGCATGAGGAAGTGGTGGTAACTGTTGCCTATACTGATCGTGACTTCCCAGTGCAAGGTGAAAAATATAAGGTATCTTTTAAAATGTTTGTTTGTATTTGTTCAATGAATTAAATTTTATTTATACAGCTCCAAATCACAACAACAGTCACCTCCCCACATAGCAGACAGGTCTGGCCTGGATCTGGTGTCAAGTCGGCACTGCGGGCTGACTTCTGGCATGGTAAGTGGTATGTCATCCAGATATGGGCCAGGCCTGGCGCAGATGGCACTGTTTATGTGATGGCATGCCACATCTGGCCCGCTTATGGTTTGGTTTATGTGGCCTAGGCTCATAGAAAACAGGTCTTCCCCAGATCTGGCATCAAGCTGGCACTTCTGACTGGCTGGTATCATGGAAGGGTGTATGTCCACCAGATGTGGGCCAGTTCTGGCAATGATGGCACTATTTATATTCCTATTTTCCTATTTTAGTTCGAAGACCCAAATGCCATGTTGCAATACTATACTGCTGTGGTAACCAACATTTCAAATGCAGGTTTGACAGGTTTGTGAGTGTACACTTTATCCAAAACCTAGTGAGAGTTTGCTCGCGTTTACCACCGGGTGGCTGTAGCTCAGGCGGTACAGCAGGTCACCTACTAATCAGAAGGTTAGTGGTTTGATCCCTGGATCCTCCAGTCTCCATGTCAAGAGTGGGAATGTGCATGGAAGTAGTTAAGAAGCGCTCAGTTTAGAGAAAGTGTGTGATTGGGTGAATGAGCATGTTGTATAGAGCACTTTGAGTAATCTGAGAGAGTAGGAAAGTGCTATATAAGAATCAGTCCATTCATTGAGTTTCGTCATGTTACTTTTGCACTGTTGTGTTCTGGCAAATGTTGTTATTACTTGGCTTGATTAAGGTACACATTAGGCTGACATCTGGGGCCAGAGCTGAAACTGTTCTGGGCCAGCACAGGGCCAGCAGTGTGTCTGCAACTGGCCTTGTGCTGGCCCATGTTTGGGCCACCTCTGGTAAACCAGATCTGGGCCACCAAAGGGACGTCATTCTTTGCGGTATGTGGGCCACGTGTAAGCACATTGTGTGGGCCAGATCCGGGCCATACCAATTTTGCTATGTGGGTCAAGGTTCTTTATATTGTAAGGTAGACCCTGAAATAATACATACGGAGAAAAACCCAACAATCATATCATCCGCTATGAGCAAGCACTTGGGCAACAGTGGGAAGGAAAAACTCCCTTTTAACAAGAAGAAACCTCCAGCAGAACCAGGCTCAGGGAGGGGTGGCCATCTGCCATGACTAGCTGGGGTGAAGAGAGGAAGACAGGACAAAAGACATGCTGTGGAAGAGAGCCAGAGATCAATAATAACTAATACACCTGCCCTGCCCGACTCTGCGCAAACAATCCTGCTCTAAATATGTAAAAAAAATTTACTATGTCGTCAATATTTTCACTTATTAATAAAACTATTTAAATAGTGCCCCTCGTGTCTACTGCAGTCCGCATAAAACACACACATACCTGCAGCTACCTAGAAACTGTGCTTGAGGATGTGTGCTAAGCTTAATTTTAAACCCTTTTGTGAGATCATCGCAGTTCAACTTTTCAGGACTCTCAGTCACCAACAGCAGGACTGCGAGTCACAGTGACGTGTACCGTGGGTGGAAAACACTATAAAGGACCACTGGCCACCTGTTGAAGTTTAAGGCCAAACTCCTCCCTTCCCAATATAACAGTTCACAACACATTAACTGTAATCACAGCCTATCCATTGAACCTACTTGTGCCAAGAGCCTAGCTACATTTTCAACAAGTCTCAGGGAAGCATTCGTCCATTTCAGGTCCCATCAATTTAACTGCCAGCCACAGTAAAGTGGAGGATTCTTCTCAGCATTATGAGCAGCATGTTTCAGGAGATTGTTGCCTTTTTTTTCTCTACCGCTGGGTGGATACTGGAGTCTTCTACCTTGCCGACTGACTACTGGAAGGTGTCTTCAGATGATGGATCAGTCATTACCACAGCTTCCTACTGGTCAAATCTTTGGAAGACCTGTGTGACTGATTCAACAGGAGTATCCAACTGCAAAGAATTTATCTCGATGCTGGCACTGGATGGTCAGCTTCTGTTCTTATTATACACCTATCATTTATCTTGGATTTTACTAGTATGCTGGATTCATTTAAACCAGAGGTCTCAACTTCTGTTTATTTATTGTTAGTGTGTGTGTATATATATGTTCGTATGCTTACTAATACCATAGTATATGATAGCATCTTAAGACTTTTCAAATGCTCTTTTAACCTAATTTTCTGTGTTTTTATTGATCCTTTCTCATTTTCCTTAATGTGCTTAAACCTCTGCTCTTTTTATCTTTAAATCATTTTTTGAAAATTCACGTTGAAGCTTATTGCTACATCGGAATAATTCAAACCCTAAAGCCAGTCTCCAACTCATTTACCGTCTAATATGTCAATGTTTAGCCTTAGTTCTCAGAACCTGAAAACAATAAAGAAGATTTACTGGGAACCTCAGGGAGTTTTGTTCACGGCTGACTAGTTTCAGTGGTTAGCTTCCAGGCTAATGTTTGCCTCGAAATTACATTTCAATGGCATTTTTTTCACCCAAAGAAGCAGACACACTAACACAAAGTAGCAGAAACCACTTAAGGTTACTCATGACAAATTGTTTTTCTTACTTTATGTGTTAAGTTGGCCACGAGGTCAGTAGCTCATTGACCTTGTGGTCCAGACCACAAAAAAGAAGCATAGTGCAAAAAGACTCCTGTGGTTGCATTTAAGTAGTAAGATTTTTGTTTTATGCCTGTAGGTTACCTCATAGCTTGCAGGGCACTCATGATTTCCGCCGTCATTCTGGGCTTTTTCGGCTCTATATTTGCCCTTGTGGGAATGAAGTGCACAAAAGTTGGAGGATCTGACAAAAACAAAGCAAGGATTGCCTGTTTTGCCGGTGTGCATTTCATTCTTAGTGGTAAGTATAGATGAACCATTTGAGCAAGAGCACATTCAGCAGTTTAAGATAATTAACATTTCCCTTTTTACTCAGGCCTGTGCTCACTCTCATCCTGCTCCATCTATGCGCACCGGATAACATCAGAATTTTTTGATCCAATGTTTATCGCGCAAAAGTAAGGAGCATGTTTGCCCTACAGAGTCTTTTAATGTGGCTTGACTTAAACATTAAAGACATAAACATTACCATTAAATTTTACTGTTTGTCTCTAGGTATGAACTTGGAGCTGCTCTCTTTATTGGCTGGGGTGGATCTGTCCTCTGTATTCTCGGGGGCACCATGTTATGCTTCTCCATTGCAGGTTCTTTTACCAGTAGGTTAGTAAGTAAGACTTACGCATGAGCACATTTTACAGGCCACTGTTTGCTGAATTATAATGGTTTTTGGCATGTAAAAATGAAGCTATGTCTTTTTCTTCACAGCAAAAGAGAGGTAAACTATATCTACAGAGGCGCTGCCTCACATTCTCGTATCTCCTCCTACCCAAAAGGGCAGGCGAAGTCTGTAAATCAGAGGCTAACTCCAGACAACAGCACCTCCTCCAGGATCCAGCACTTTGATAAGAATGTTTATGTGTGACAAATGTGAATACACTTTTGGTTAAAGCCACGTTTGGGTACTAGAAGATATATTAATTGTTAATTATAGCACAGTCTATGTGACTTTGTGGTGTTGGTCAAACAACAGTTGAATGTACTGATATTGATTCATATCTCACCAGGAAATCAGTGTCAAATCCTTACATGTTTTTTGAAGCTGGATCTTTTTTTCTTGTTTTTATGATACAGTTTACTCTCTGGACTTGGGGGGATCAATAAATCAAAAACATTTGGCCCACAACAGAGATTTCTAATCAAATGCTTGCATCATTTTCTATTTTTGGAGCTTTTTTATGGCGATGAGCACGTTCTATTTATGTACAAAATTGGATTTGTTGGTTATGTCTTTAGCTGTATGTAGCTTCTGCGTGTCTGTCATTAATCTGTAATGACCGCAATTAAAATGATGACAGACACCCATTTATCTTGTTGAATATGACGTAACCATAAACAACTTTTGTAATGTACAAACTTGTAGAGGGTAAAAAAACATGATGAAATGTTTAGTGAATTATGAGCATTCTTGGTTCCTTAGCACATTGCTCTGTTTAGTTAAAACATGTTAAAGTAAATACAACTAAGTTGCAGCAAGTTCTGTGTCTGTGGGGTTTTTTTTTATTTTTTGTTTTTTTTAAGTGATTACCTCAGGTCAACAGAGTATTATTATGAGCTATTCTGTTCTGTCATCTTCCCTTTCCTATTCAAATTATGTGCTAATATGCTTGAGAAACGAGCAAGGTGCAAACATGATGAAGCCTTTTAAGTACATCTAAATATTGCTACAGCAATAATCAATACAGTCGTTTGAAATATCTACAGGAGAAGGTATGATCCAAAAAGTTTACAGTAAACACAGCATGAAGTGGTACAGAGCCCTCATCAACACATGACACTTATGACGTAGTTAAATGGACACCCGGGCCACATTTTACTTGAATCTAGAGCAGTAGAACAGTTAGTGAGCCAGAGTAGACGTCAATAGATTTTCTTCTTCTAAGGTCAGCA
This sequence comes from Haplochromis burtoni, assembly GCF_018398535.1. Taxonomy (NCBI): domain Eukaryota; kingdom Metazoa; phylum Chordata; class Actinopteri; order Cichliformes; family Cichlidae; genus Haplochromis; species Haplochromis burtoni. The sequence goes on along the minus strand of NW_024582409.1, from coordinate 1,434,001 downwards.
CAATCCATTAAACCTGCATTAGCAGGCTTCTTGATTTCCACAATGAGAAAACGTCTGATCCAAATATCTGGCTTCTTGATTTCATCGTTGGGATGGCTGTTTGTGCTCTGCACCATGGCAATGGACTATTGGAGGATTACCAAACTCGGAGGGCAAGGAGGCTCGTACATCATCAAAGTGGCCTGGTACTGGTCCAACCTGTGGAGCGACTGTTACACAGATTCTGCGGCTGTGACCAACTGTAGAGATTACCCAGTGCTCTGGAATGTTGCTTGTATGTTGCATTTGCCTCACCAATAATTTTTATATAGATTATGTACATGCAGTCAGGTGATCAGTCATTAGTAATTTTTTTAAGTCTCATTCTTCAAATAATTGTACTCCTGACTATAATTCTGTCTGTTAATCTGTCACTTTGAATAGTATCGCCTAGTTTTGCAATGCTATTGATTAACAAATAGAGCATGCTGTTGTTCTGGATCCATATTAAAAGTTGCGTTGACTTTGCACCAGTTCCTAAAAGTGATACTATAACTCATTTGAGAAGAAAAGGTCAGATATGTGGGAATTTATAGAAACGTCTATAAATTACCCTGCAGACTTGCTTTAATATACTTAACCTATATTTGCTAATGCTAACTTTGAATATCTAAAAAATAAGAGCTTTCTCAGTGAGCTCACTTTATGACTTGGCTCTGATTTTGTTAAACTTCCAATTCTGGCGACAGTGGCAGCTGATCATAAAAGTTTACCTACACCCAATTTTTTTTGTAAACATATATTTATTGGATTTTGTATTCATAAATATCCAACACTTTAAATTTCTTGAACATACGGCAGTAAGAAAGCAATAAAAACACAAGACACTAAAAAAAAGAAATAGCCCGCCTAAAAAAAGCAACTAAACTGAAACAAACAAAAGACCAAAAAACAAATAAAACAACAACCAAGAACAAAATACAAAATAAAAACAGATCAGGTTACGGTATACATTCCCAAATTTAGTTACATATTTTCCATTACCTTACTCTCTCGCCACCTTCTCAACTTCCCCATTTTTTAATAGATCCAGAAACATCTTCCAAATGTCAAAAAATTCTGAAGATCTTTTCCTAAATACAGTTCTCAAGAACTAAACTTGATGTTACATTATTTATCCATTAACCAATGGTTAAACAATGGCCCCCCATTAACCAAAGAGGGGCCACCAACAATTCTTCCAGCATACTGCACTACACCATTTGGCCTGGAGTAAGTAAAGGTCAACCATCTTCCTCTCTGTGTGAGCGAAATTACAGTCATCTGGATAAATGCCTAAAATACAGACCTTAAGACTTAACACTATATTTTAACACTGAGCACCAAAACCTTTGAATCTTTTACGTACACCCAAATTAAGGTGTTTCCATATTCCTTAAGTCAGTTGATTGAAGGTCATGGTCTCCCCATGACCATGTATCAGATAGGCAGAAGAAAGTGGATGGTTGGATGGATTCAACAAAATATATAATGTACCCTGATGGGTTTAAAAATATTCTTATTGCGTCTATAAATTCAATCTTCAAATATTCTGGACTTTATGAAGACTGCTAAAGAATACTTAAAAGAGATCATCTTTTGTACAATATTCTTCAACCATATCCAAAAGAGGGATTTATTCATATTTTTATTGACTCCCAGATTCAATGAAATAAAAAGACTTGGTGCAGCATTATGTCATCCAAGCATCGCCAAGCATCTGCTGATTGAATCTTTACAAATCTGAGAAAACATTGCAGAAACCATTGTAGATCACAATCTCTGCACTGCATAGCTGTTTTTATAGCTGTTTTATTTATACTGGTCTGATTTGATTCTCATATCAACCCCTTGTTGTTTATTATTTTTTCTCATTTTCTCCTTTCTGAACTCTTTTTGATTTGAACAGATTACGTGCAGGCAGTGAGAGGATTGCTAATGTGCGGGTTAACTATTGGATTCTTTGCTGTAGTGTGCTGCTTTGTCGGGATGGAGTGCACTTACATCGGCGGATCTGACAAAACCAAGGACAAACTGCTCTTTGCCGGAGCAGTGCTTCATTTTGTTGGTGGTAAGCTTTGAACATACGCCGTGCTTCTCTCTGTAAATGTTTTGCCATCATTTTTTTTCCTCTGTTCACCGAAACCTCTTCACGCAGGTATGTCAGACATTGCTGCCTACTGCTTATACATCAACAGAATTGCCAGGACAGCTTTTGCTCGAAAGGTCGCATCAGGAGTTTTGCGGTACTGCTTTTTCCACTCCATACACCGTAGTCAAAGGAGCTTGCAAAGAAAAGCGTCTGGACTTCTTTAAGTTGCTTGAAGACGTTTCACCTCTCATCCGAGAAGCTTCTTCAGTTCTAAGGTCAAATGGTGGAGAGTCCCAGATATAAACCTAGTGGGAGTATCTCCCCACAGAGGGACAAAAGGACCCCCTGATGATCCTCTAATCACCTGAGCCAAGGTGTGAAATTGGGTGCGGGCCCCAATCATCTATGTCCACTGTGAGCGACCATCTTTGAACAGAGGCGGGGGTTTACGACACCAACTCTCTGCCATCTATAATCCAGTTTTGAGATCCCTTCCCAGACGCCTTAACGCCCACTCACATCCTGGGCCATCTGACCTCAGGAATTCGCATGACAAGGTGAGGCCAGGTTTCACAATGAACCCACCTGAAACTCTGGCTGATTGGGGCCCGCACCCAATTTCACACCTTGGCTCAGGTGATTAGAGGATCATCAGGGGGTCCTTTTGTCCCTCTGTGGGGGGAAACTCCCACTAGGTTTATATCTGGGACTCTCCACCATTTGACCTTAGAACTGAAGAAGCTTCTCGGATGATAGGTGAAACGTCTTCAAGCAACTTAAAGAAGTCCAGACGCTTTTCTTTGCAAGCTCCTTTGACTACGATGACCTGGATGACTGAGAACCTTCACAGACACACTCCATACACCATTTTACATAAAATCTTTTCAAATTATAGACATATCTGCTATAAATTTTGCAGTAACTTATATTATTTAAATGATAGCATGATTTTCTCCTCGTCCTTTCACTTCTTCCAGATATGAATTAGGATCTCCAGTTTTTCTAGGATTGGCAGGAGGCTTTTTCATCCTAGTCGGGGCTGTTCTTTATGCTGTGACAGTGTATAAAGTAATCCGCAGAAAAAGGTACCTAAATTATTCCACTTTAATCCCTTTTCTTGTCTCTACTACCACTACATCATATAATTAACATCATCAATGTTTTGAATTTTACAGCAGAGTAGTACAAGCCTGTGATGCTCACACGTACATGGCGCCTCCATCCAGAGGAAGAACCATTTATTCCGGATACTACAAACCCTCCAAGCTGTATGGGTCTAACTATATGGGCTCAGGACGATCAAGCGCCCAACTTTCAAAGCTTCAGGCAACACCAACGAAACCCTCAGACAGAGATGCATTTGTCTAGTTGGTCTGTTTTAACTCAAACAGACACTGCAATAGTTAAACTTGTAGATAGGAGGAAAGTAATTTTTTGTCATGTTTTGTTTCCTTTAGATCGCTTCATACTCAGTCATATTCACCTCGTGAATAAAACAGATGTGCAGTCTTAGTCTTGTGTTTGTACCAGTGGTTGTCATAGTCTTGTGTTTACACTTATGTTATAATTGCTGTGATTTAACCAAAAGCATTTTCTGTCATTAAGAATCTCACTGAAACACCTATGACGATGAACAGATGTATATATCAATTAATATATCAATATCACTTTGATCACCACCACACTGCTCAGTTTAAACCTTCGATAAAGATGTCCAATATTTTATTGGCAAAATCACACCTTTATAAAGATATTAGTGCAATTATTATGCATTTCATCCAAAGAAATGAGTCTTCTCCTTGTTTTATGTGTAAAGTAACAACTCAATGGTGCACAAAACTAAAACTATTCTCGTCGGGAGACTGAGTATCAACAACAGCCACGCTGATGGAAATGATCTTTCCAAAACAAACAGGTGCAGTCTGAGGCATAACATGTTATGGTGTTCTCTTGTAGTTGTGTGTCTGTGTTTAAGTGTGTATAAAGAGGACTTGGAGAATTAAAAAAAAAAAAACAGATGAAAGATAGATAAACCTGTGTATTTATACAGAGGTCAACACATGAAAAGTGGCACTGTACAAGATTTTAAACTTTATTTTGAATGGCTTAAATAAATGTTCTCTGAATGAGAAAACTTGTATTTTGACTCCTTCTTCTTTGACTATATAAACAACAGCATCATCCTGCAAGCTATTAGACTTCAAAATATAATTTAAAAAATGAATGTATAAATCACATTATTAATCATAGCTGTTAATTACTTAATGTGTATATTACTTGCAGCTTGCAGCTGGAGATGATTTTAGTGAACTTTATACTGCTGGTAAGTTTTGTTAATAATATATGCTTATATATGAGTAGATGTGTATTAACATTAAAAGGTTAAGTATGTAAATAGTATGGATTCATTGGTGCATCACTAATAATTCAGGTAATGAAATCCTACCTAGAAGGCTTATTATTTATTTATTATTTATACTGTTCCTTCTCAAGTAGCGTTTCAAATAGAGAAATGTTTTGTCACGTATCTAAGTGACTTCTTCAGGGGGGCGGTGCCACTGCATGCCCTCCTCTATTCAGCACGTGAGAAGGGAGTTCAAAGAACACAGTTCTGGAAAAAATGCACTGTGGTTTGTGTTAAGGAGCTTAGATTTGTTAGTAGTCTGTCTTGGTGCTGAAATCTGAAGCAATAATGGGTTATAGGACTATGGTGATGTACATGGAGATAGGCTGCTTTGTAGTATGTGTGTGTGGATGGATTCTGGTCTGCTCCACAATGCCAACAGATATCTGGACCTGGTCTGAAGTCAGCAACGTGGTCCTGGCAACATCAAACTACTACTCGAACCTGTGGAAGGACTGCATATCTGATTCAACTGGAGTATCTGACTGCAAGGGAATTCCCTCCATGCTGGCACTGAACTGTAAGCAAACCGTCCCTCAGAATGATAAAAACCCAGTGAACTTAGTGCCTTTAACTGCTTTTTTTCTGCTTGTGGACAGGGGACATTCACATGTGCCGGGCTCTTATCATCATCTGTATTATCCTGTGTTTCTTCGGATCAATTTTGGTCTTAGTTGGAATGAAGTGCACTAAGATCGGAGGGTCCGAGCTTGCTAATGCAAGAGTAACCTTTGCCGGAGGGATGAACTACCTTATAGGAGGCAAGACAGAAATTTGTTTGAACTGAGTCACATTGTTAGATATTGCACTGTTTAATATTTAAGTAATTGTGTGAGTATTGTTTCAGGGATGTGTTCTATGATTGCTTACTCCTACTATGGAAACAAAATAAGAGCTGAGTTTGAAGATCCAAACTACATGGAACAGAAGTATGTAGCAGATATATATGATAAGTCTGCGTACTTGATGACTCACATTTAGATCATTGTTTTTCCTATGAGGGAGAATTGCACTTGAAATATTATTGTATTTATTGGCAGGTTTGAAATAGGAGTAGGTGTCTTCATTGGCTGGGGAGGCTCTACCTTACTTATTGTTGGAGGACTTATTTACAGTATCTTTGCAGGAAGAGAAGGGTGTCACTCAAGGTAAAATACTGCTTCTGTGTCATTTGTTTGTTTGTTGTTGTTTTTATAATTAGCCAACCTCAGTCTGCAATATACAATAAGAGTCATGAATTCATTTTCGGAATTGTACCTTGACAGCTCAAAGAGGTACGCTACGCATCAGTTCCAAGATGCCTACACTTTTGTTCCAACACAAAAAAGCGTTGTGTCTTTGGCTTCCACAGAGATTAGTAGGAGTAAAAAACCAAGGACGATCAGCAGCAGCAGAGCCAGTAGCATCTCAGAGATCAACAGTGTCACCAAGACATCGGTCACTTATTCATATGTGTGACTAACCTACACAGAATTATTTTTGTTTTTCTTTCACAAAGAATGTGTGTTTTTACTTTGAGAGTCAAAAATGTCAAATCAAGTATTTGTCTTTACAACACTTTCGTGATTATGAAACCAAAAGTGTTACTAATAATAATACGGGCATCCTGAAACAATGGAATTTTTTTTTTATTGATGGCAACACAGCTTCAAGCTACTTCTAAGAGCTGTTTAAGCTTTCAACTGTGACATGACATGACATATTTACTACATTAATTTTTCCACTATCATGAAACAAAATTGTGTTTTCCCTGCATCTGCATCAAGGTGCATCATTTAAAATTAATAAAGCATAACAGAAATGTAAAGTGCACATTTGCGTATGAATGGTGGTGCTTTGTTTGCATATTGAGGAGAACACATTGAACTTGGGTTTTGAGGGGTACCTCCCCAGGGAATTTTGAGTATCGAACGCACCATTTTTTCCTTCTGGTTACTTTTATTAATCACACAGTTTGTACTTTTTTTTTTTTGAAGCAGTTTATATAGAAATTATCTTTATTCTTAAAGACAATAAAACAATAGAGAGTAATGAGTTGGCAATTTTGTTTAACGAGAGGCTACTTTTTGTCTGTCTTTGGTACGAGGAAATAATGTATTGAACTTCACATACTGTTCATATTCTATACCTGGACCGTATAGTCTGGGTCATAAGTTCCTTCATAATAAGGATTTACAACAGCTGAACTACACACCTATTTTTTTTAGGTTTTACATTACTCAGTTCTTATGTCCTGTTTTATCTAAGACATGAAAACACAACAGCTATAACAATTTAAATATGTCAAGAGACGCTGTGTGGCAGGCAGGAGTTGGACCCAAGATGCAGGCACTCAGGCACAAGGTTTAAACACAAAGAACTCAGCTTTATTTACTGGCAGGGAAAAAGCATACAAAAGCAAACTAAACTAAACTGGAAAAATCACAAACTAAACTCACAGGGAGACACAGGGAGATCCACACAGCATGAGGGACGACGTGACACTGACTCAGAGAAACACAGGGCTTAAATACAATGGGAAGTAATGAGGGCAGTGGGACACAGAAGGAGGGCACGGCTGGGAGAAATCAGAACTGACGAGACAAGGAAGCAAAGCAGAACACATTCACATAAGACACAGACCTTCAAAGTAAAACAGGAAGTATAACACAGAGACCCAAACTTGACACGGAGGAGACAGCAACTAAGAAACACAGAGACATAAACCATAAAGCAGAGTACTCTAAGAACCAAAATACACAGAGGGAAATACTAAGCTTGGAACACAAACTAGACTCGAGGGAGTAACAAAAGACCAACCATGAGAACATAATTCACAATACAGAGTGACAGAAAACACAAGAAACTCAAAACATGCAAAGACACAGACCAAGAAACACAGACTTACACAGAACAGAGGGGGCACAGAGAAACATGAAGGGCAAGGGATCCAAACTAGAAACAATAGAATAAATCACACGAGCACAAAATACAAGAATCACAAATAACTAAAAACGCTGGGTCAGGAGACCCAGGGTCCCGACAAAATATATGAATCTGAAGGTGACATACAAGTGTTTCCCACACTTATTGAAATGGCAGCTCAGGTGACTTTACAATCTTATGACCCCTAGGCCTAAACCCTAAATCTCTGTTTTAATCTCAGTTCAGGTAATCTCAGTTAGCTAAGAATAAATGGATTTGAATTTTTTTTATTGTTATATTAACATTAGCATTAGCATTTGTGCTTGCGCATGCAAAGCAGAAGCACCAACAGCGTCATGTAATATACTTGCATTTATGTGGCACTTTCTAATGTTACTGATAAACTCAAAGTAACTTTAATTAAAGGTCACACTTTAACCATACATTCATACAGCACTTTCAATTCAGTTTTATTTATGTAGCCCCAAATCATAACAACAGTTGCCTTAAGGTGCTTTATATTTTCAGGTAAAGATCCTACAATAATACAGATATATTCCCAAATATCAGATAACCCCCAATGAGCAAGTTCTTGGCAACAGTGGAAAAGAAAAACTCCTTTTTAACAGGAAGAAACCTCCAGCAGAACCAGGCTCAGGTAGGGGCAGCCATCTGTCTCCATTTAGTAGGGGTGAGGGGCAGGAGACAGAACAAAAAACACACCATGGAAGAGAGCCAGAGTGGCACATAAACGCATAGTGAGTGAAAAGCTTTATTCTCTGCACTCCAAGCGCTTTATCTACCTCACATTCACAGCCAGCTTTGCATCACCAATTAGCCTGACATTCATGTCTTTAGATTGTGGCAGGAAGCTGGAGTATCTGGAGAAAACGCACATCAGGTACTGGAGCTGGTCAAATATGCAAACACCACACACAACCAGAAGCTTTTTCTGCTATGAGGTGAGAGTGCTAAACACCACTCTATTTCTGATCTTGCGTCTGTGTCGAGGAATCCTCTGACATCTGTTCTTTATGTGCCTGTATATGATCTTATCTTCTGTGCTGTCTGGCTGTTTCACTTTTGCCCGTCACTCTCTTGCCAAACAGACCAGAAAGTTATGCAACATTAGTTCAAGAATGATCAACCAAGCAACAACACATATATAAAGTAGCTCACAACATCCTAATAGAAGATATTGTGTGTTCCGCGGGGATACTGATGTCCAGTGTGATTTTATAAACTCATAACTGATATTCAAAAATATCTTTATAATTTTGAGAAAAACTTACATACAAATTACAATCTTTGCAACAATGACTGCCACTCTCTACTTATCCCTCCTGACTGATTTTCTCAACTTTTGTTGTTGTCCTCATGACTGCTGGTGGCATGAGACTGTAGCTTGCACAAATGTCTAGCTTCTTGATGACTGCACATCAATAATTGGTACTACAATATTTGTTGTGTTTGCCAGTAAAGTCTCGAGCATATGGAGGATATACCCAGAGATTGGTCATTACATGTAGAAGGCTCGACAGGGAAACGGGTGTCAACCCAGCTGCAGGACCGACATTTCCTCTTTCGTTTGAGGAGAAACAGGAGGAAAATTGCCAGAGCTCTACAATGTGACCTCCAGTGAGCTACTTATCCATGTTCCTGACCAAACTGTCAGACTCTGTGAAGTTGGCATTAAGGTCTGGCATCCTGGAACCTATTCTCACAGCATAGTACTGTGTAGGGTATTTACACTGATGACTCTTTGGATATCGTGCAAAGAGGTCTGATTTCTTATTCACATTAATCTCAGACAACCAAATACTATTACTGAAAGATATATACATACATACATACATTTTCTTCCGCTTATCTAATTCAGTGTCGCGAGGCAGCTGAGATAGGCTCCAGCCCCCCTGCGACCCTGAAATATATATCATAATAAAAAGTTAACTTATACATATACATAATAAAATAAAGTATTTTTCATTTCCCAGTTACTTAGTGAATATCACCAATCAATTAAAATCACAGTTTTGTATCATAATAATCATTTACCATCTAAGTACGTAATGAGCCTTCTCCTGCCATTCCATCAGAAGCCTGGGCACCAACAACAAACACAATGACCAAGGTGATCTTTACAAAACACATGGAAGACAGTAAAAGGTTAAACATGTTTTGATATAACCAAGTGTGTCCTCTCATGTTTGCCTGTGTTTGGATGTGTTTTTCTGCCTGAAGTCAGTAGCTAATGAAGGGGTTAAGCGCAGACAGTTCTGGGACACTGTTTAGGAGCTTAGATTTATTAGTACTCTGTCACATGTGCCGGGCTCTTATCATCATCTATATTATCCTGTCTTTCTTCGGATCAATTTTGGTCTTAGTTGGAATGAAGTGCACTAAGATCGGAGGGTCCGAGCTTGCTAATGCAAGAGTAACCTTTGCCGGAGGGATGAACTACCTTATAGGAGGCAAGACAAAAATTTGGGTGAACTGAGTCACATTGTGATAATAATAATGATGGATTGCATTTATATAGCGCTTTTCAAGGCACCCAAAGTGCTTTACAGTGCCACTATTCATTCACTCTCGCATTCACACACTGGTGGAGGCAGCTACAGCTGCCTTGGGGCAGACTGACAGAAGCGAGGCTGGCATATCGCGCCATCAGCCCCTCTGGCCAACACCAGTAGGCAGTAGGGTAAAGTGTCTTGCCCAAGGACACAACGACCAGGACAGAGAGCCCCGGGATCGAACCGGCGACCTTCCGGTTACAGATACGCTTCCCAAGCGCCTGAGCCACGCTTTCTCTCTCTCTCTCTCTCTCTATCTATCTCTCTCTCTCTCTCTCTCGCCGTCACGCCTAAAGCTTCCCCTCTTCCTAAACAACCAAATGTCATGTTGCCATATCATTTTTTTTAATTGGTCGGCATGGTGCATTTTTCCACCAACACAAACGAGCTGTTTTTGCTTCTTTTTTTTTTAAATTTTGGTTATAAGCAGAGAGTGCTTGCTGCGCTGTCCTTAGACAGTAAACGTGACGAAACTATTGAGGAAAAAACGCCACGTATATATTGTTTATCATGACTCTGGTTTTACAAGGCCTATCAACACAATTTAAAAACTGGTATACAGTATATCACTTAGTTGCTTTGTAATCTTGAAGTGGTCATGTAATTGGCTTACCACGACTACTTTATTCTTCCTCAGTCAAACAGCAGCACACATGCGATTGTTTTGCCCCCCTAGCTCCAGGTGTTGTGCCAAAAAGTGATCGTCTGCCAGAAAACGATTGCCCTCCATGGGAGCGCTTAGCTGCTTAAAGCTGTAGCGCCCAGATCACTTACGTAGACAGCTACTCCGTCTGTTTGCTGAAAAATAGTAACGCGACAGCATTGCATTTTCTTGCTAGTAAGTAAGTAAAATAAGTAAGTAAAATTTTATTTATATAGCACATTTCTAGATAAAAGATCACAAATTGCTTCACAAGGTATAAAACAAAAACAGACAAAAGTTAACAAAATGCACTTCTAAAAAGATGTGTAACGGTAACAGCGTTGCAACGATAGGAATAGTAAGTAGTTAGATTACTCGTTACTGAAAAAAGTAATGCCGTTAGTAATGCCGTAAATTGTAACACCGTTATTCCCATCACTGCTAATAAGTAACATGCCATCCATCCATCCATTTTTTTCCGCTTATGCAGTAGCCCAAGCAGAGAAGCCCAGACCTTCCTCTCCCCAGCCACCTCTTCCAGCTTATCCGGGGGAACACCAAGGCGTTCCCAGGCCGGCCGAGAGATATAATCTCTCCAGTGTGTCCTGGGTCTGCCCCGGGGCCTCCTCCCAGTGGGACATGACCGGAAAACCTCACCCAGGAGGCATCCTTGTCAGATGTCCGACCTCAGCTGGCTCTTTTCGATGTGGAGTAGCAGCGGCTCTACTCTGAGCCCCTCCCGAATGGCCAAACTTCTCACCCTATTGCTAAGGGAGAGGCCGGCCACCCATCAGGGGAAACCCATTTCCGCCGCTTGCATTCGCAATCTCGTTCTTTCGGTCACTACCCACAGCTCGTGACCATAGATGAGGGTAGGGATGTAGATCGACCGGTAAATTGAGAGCTTCACTTTTACGCTCAGCTCTCTCTTCACCACGACGGACCTGTGCAGCGTCCGCTTCACTGCAGCCGCTGCACCAATCCATCTGTCGATCTCCCGCTCCCTTCTCCCATCACTCGTGAACAACATGTAACATGGATGTTAGGAAATCTAGTGACACATATTCCACTACCGTCCGGTGCCATTGAGTCTTACATGGGGCCATGTCTGTGATCCAGTTCAAAAGGACACATTTCCTTGCGCAGAATGTTAACAGCACATAGAGCTGCTTTCCAAACTCCCCCCTCATTTTGTCCTTCGCCACTCCAAGCAGCATACACAATGGATTGCATTCAGTGTCAGTGGTGAAAATCTTATCCAGTTCACACTTTATGACAAACCAAAATTGTTGTATTATCTGGCAGGACCATAGTGCATAAGGTTGCCCACCTCTATTTTACATTTAGGGCACATAGAGAAAGGCCTGAATTGTATTTATGGCATTGAGAAAGTGATATGTGAGCTCTGTGTAGAATTTTAATTTGGATTGCCTTTACTTTATTACAGATGCTCAGAGATTTAGCATTCTCACAGGCTTCTTCCCAGACCTCGTCAATAATCTCAATATGTAATTCCTTTTCCCAAGTCCTCTTCAAATAAGTTGTGTCCGTGACCCCAAATTCTGTTAACAGGCCATAACAAATTTTCTTCTAAGGTTTGGCTGAAATATCTGCTTTTCACAGTTAGAGACAGTTTGATTATTAAGTATTGTTGTTGCCCTTTGGATATGGTCCCTCACTTGTAAATATCTAAAGAAGTCGTGCCTATGAATGTTGTATTTATCAGGTAGCTGGTCAAAGGACATAAGGTTAGACCCGTATATTAGGCCATAAAAGGTAGAAATACCTGGGCAGAAAGAGAGGATAGTCAGATAAGGGAGTGAAAAGAGAAGTTAAGTGAGATCTTCCTTCTAGTTTTTGAACCATTTGCCAAGATCTAACAGTAGATAATGTTTGTAGGTTGCTACAGAACATCCTTAAGGTCTTAAGATTTCCCACAAAAAGCTTTTTTTTTTTCAAATGGAAGTTGGACAGTTCTCAATATCCAACCAGACAGGAGCAGGCTGTTGTACTCAATCGGCAGCATATGGGTGCTCAGCTGATACTTCCTTATATCTGGGAAATTAAGGCCCCCCTTTGAGGATGGAAGACATAACGAGGATATTGTAAGACAAGGTTTCCTCCCTTCCCCTACACCAGCCATTTAGAGTTTGAATAGTTTTTTTATGTGGGAAGAGGGTTGGAACCATCTCTATTGGGTAAAGTAGCCTGGGTAGAATGTTCATTTTCAGAAGAGCAATACAGCCGAGCAAGGATAGAGGTAAGGACTGCCATCTCTCCAAATCTAATTTGACTTGCTCAAATAGGGGGGTAAAATTACTTATACATCTGGTCGAAATGCGGGCATGACCCTAATTCCCAGATACGTAAAGCCCTGTGGGGACCAAGTGAAGGGAAACGGAGAAGGGGCCCGTGGATTTTGTTTTAGACTGCCCAATGGCATCACTTCTGATTTACTGAAATTAATTCTATAGCCTGAGATCTCATTAAACCTATTAATAGTTTCAACCAGAGAGGGGATTGATGTTTCCAGCCGAACACAACAAGTACATCATCAGCATACAAAGTAATCTTATGCTGTCTTTGTCCTATGGATAAACCATGTATGTCTGCCTGAGCTTGTACCACCTCTGCCAGTGGCTCTATGGCTAAGGCAAAGAGCAGAGGGGAGAGGGGACAGCCTGGTTCCCTTCAGTATCTGGAAGTTGGAGGACCGCACCCCGTTTGTGAGAACTGCAGAGCAGTGATTGTTTTAAAGTAACTTAATCCAGTTTATAAAATTTCCACTGAAACCGAATTGGTGTAGCGTAAAAAACAGGTAAGACCATTCAACACAGTCAAAAGGCTTCTCGGCCTCAAGGGAAATCACCGTACCAGGCAGAGACTTTTGTTGGAAGAACTGGATCATATTCAACAACCTACGCATGTTATTGTAAGAGTTGTGCCCTTTAATTAAACCCATTTGGTCCTCGTTAATTAGAAAGGGGAGTAAAAGTTCTGGACATTTCGCTAATATCTTGGAGAGGATTTTCAGATCCACATTCAACAAAGAGATTGGCCTGTAGGAGGCACAATCTTCAGGTAGCTTACCCTTTTTAAGTATAAGGGATATATTGGCTTCCCTAAAAGAGAATTGGGCAAGAGACCCTTTTTAAAGGAGTCATTGTACATGTTCAACAGCGGGCCAGCTGAAATTTCTCTGAATTCTTTATAAAACTCAGCACATCTTTGCTTGAAGTGATATTCTGAGAGTCTGATTTCTTCTTAGTCAGGTATACTAAGTATTTCCCAAGTTTGCCACCGTGTTCATATAACCTTTGCCTAGCAAATCTAATTTTAGTCTCTGCGTCTTTTGTCAATAGACAGTCTAATGCCGAACAAACAGCATAAATTTCTTTGAGTTTACCCTTAGAAGGTTTTTTAAGATAATCTCCTTCTGTGTGATTTAGCTTGGATTCCAAAACCTTCCTCTGCTCTGCTTGTCTACGCTTCTTACCTTTAGTATATGAAATAATGAGACCTCTTGAGTAGGCCTTTAGTGTCTTCCAGAGTAAAGACGGGTTATCCGTGGAGGGTGTCTTAATTGACAAAAACTGTCCAAGTTCCTCTGTGAGGTAACCTGTGAATCCAAGATTATACAGGATAGAAGGGTAAAGTGCCAATGTCTATCCCAGGGAGCCACATTCCTTAGGTTACAATGAATGAAAACCGGTCTAATACAAAATGGTCTAATATGACTATGTTACCAATAGTGCTAGTTGGGTTTAAATGACAGTTAAAGTCCCCTCCAGTGAATGAGTTTCTAACATTTAAGTTCACCAATTTTGTGAAGCTAACTGGCAAACTGAAGAAACAATGCTCAACGTTACCAAAACAAAAATAAGAAGAACCCCCTGTCCCGCTCCTAAAGCGGAGGATCGTGAGTGTAGTGGTTTCCTAACAGCAGACGATACTTCCCTACCCCAAAAGAAAAACACCCCGGGTGTTATAGCAATGCTCATAACATACCATATTTAGCAAGATGATTCTACAGGGTGGGCCATTTATATGGATACATCGTGATAAAATTGGAATGGTTGGTGATATTAAAGTCCTGTTTGTGGCACATTAGTATATGTGAGGGGGCAAACTCCTCAAGATGGGTGGTGACCATGGTGGCCATTTAAAAGTCGACCATCTTGGATACAACTTTTGTTTTTTCAATAGGAAGAGGGCCATGTGACACATCAAACTTATTGGTAATGTCACAAGAAAAACAATGGTGTGCTTGGTTTCACTGTAACTTTATTCTGTCATAAGTTATTTACAAGTTTCTCTTTGTTCACAGCCATTGACATGTCGAAGAGGTTAACACGTGAGGAGGATCGAAATTGTGTTGATATCTGGTGAATGCAGTAACCGGGTCATTGCAGCAGATTTCAATGCAAGACACCCTACGAGACCACCCATCTCCCATGCTACAGTTAGCAAACTGTAGTCGACCTCATAGCGAAAGATAGTGATAGTGGCACTGAATGTTAACTACTTAGCGTCTGAAGGAAGAAAAAACTGAGAAATATATAGGAACAGTCAACCATAGGCAGCTACTTGAGGTGTGAAGTAAAAGAAATCCACGATCGAGTTGGACGACGAATGGAGGCCAACTCTCACTTGCCGTCAGCCACAGGGGCTAAGTCCAATGACTCGATGAAGCCTTCCACCTCAGCCACATCTCTGAAGATCTTAGTGGATCCACGGTGGGTCACCTTCAGCAGAGCAGGGTAAATCTGTCTATAGTCAGCTCCAATGGATCTAAGGCGCTTCTTTATCTCATCAAAACTTTTTCTGTTTATGTACAATCGTGGCCCAATAATCCTGGAAAATCATCACTGTGGCGTTCCCGTGCTTCAAGGGCTTGTTGTCCCTGCTCATTGCCCATGCTGCATTCATAATCCGCTGTTTGTCTTGATAGTTGTGCAGTCTCATCAGCACAGGATGTGCTCTCTGTCCAGAGGACGGACTTGGGCTGCTGTGCGGTGCGCTCTTTCCACTTTAAGTCGGCCAGCTTTTGTTTTGATATTAAGCTCAGGCATCCAGCACTCGAAAAAACTAATAGGGTCGCTACCTTCAGCGCCCCCCAGGACACCAATAATACAAATATTTTTCCTTTTCCCTCTATTTTCCAAATCATTAGCGCGATCTGCTAGCTCCTTTACCCGCTTCTCTAGTGACTGGAGCTTATCCAGCGCCGGGTTTGTGATCTCCTCCAAAACCGACATCCGGGCCTCCGCTTCCTTTATCCGTGTCTCATGGTCCTCCAGCTGTTTGCCTTGCGCTTGTAAAAGCAGAGAGACTGGTCCAAGTTTATCTTCAATGACTTTAGTGAGGTTCACAGATACCTCCCGGATTACCTCGCGGACTGCTGGTTCCAATCTAATATCCAACTCCATGTTGGTTCCCATGCTAGTTCTGTCATTAGCTTCTCCGCAGTGTCAGACACTACAACTTTCCTTTGCGGCATGTTGTCGGACTGTTTAAAAAAAATGGTTGCCGATGCTCATCCCAGACTTACAGATAGTTAATATCCGTGTTATAGCTAGTGTAAAATCAGCGAACTGGCGTGCTAGCACTCCCTGGTAAAACCTCACTTCAAGCTGCCATCTTGAAAACCCCAGTTTGAAATGTTGACTGAATTTTAGAAAAACTCTTCATTTGGATTGGGGAGTTCTGCTACACTTCAATCAAAGTACCTTTTATTCATTTATTTTTAAATGGGGGCCTGCATTGGAGATTGGCGGTAGAACTATCTCTGACTTGTTTAAGAGTGTGTAAAGCTGCTCCACGCCTGTTGGTGTCATGGCTAACGGATACATTCAAGTGCAGACAGTATTCTGGCAATCAAAAGGGTGACAATTTATTGACACAAAGTGAAACCACAGTGATACGTATATACAGTGAAAGGGGTAGTGGTCCAGGGCTCCAGGGGATGGAAGGGAGGAAATCCACACTCACTTTTCACACAGTCCAATTTACGCCACTCCTCTTCTCTCGCACAGTCACTTGTCCTCACCCACTCTTGCTCTGATTCCCACTTATGCTGACATGCTCAGGGATCACAGGTAAGGGTCCACCACCAGTTCCAGGGAGATCTAAACAGAGACAGCTCGATTAGATTCAATACACCATTAAACACTGAGAGAGTCTTTTTAAAATAAGAGCTAAGAGCATGAACACGGGAGGTTCAACGTTCCAGCGCTGACTGCTCCGTGCCACAGCGTTAAATAGGGTAAAGCAGATCAGCGACAGGGCGAGACCCAGAGCAAGAGCCCACAATGAGCTCCGCCCAGGCAAGCAGGAGAGAGAGAGATAAAACAAAACAAACCTGTGGCAAACATGAGCAAGTCAGAGAGGCATGGGGACCATGACAGTTGGGTTTAATGAAGAGTAGAATTTTCGGATTATTATTGGTATTGGTATCACCAATTTTATAAACAGTACATTTGCATAATGACTAAAACTAGCACCACTAGCGAACAATAGGCTGTGAGTTCAGTTTCTTGATCATTAATATCCAAATTGTCATGATCATTGATCAACAACCACTGATCAAAGACCATTGATCAATGACAATTCATCAGTGGCGATGGGTACCATTCACAGAGAGTTGGGCTGCGCTTACAACATTGGTGAAAGATGAACCCTCAAGCCCCCTCCTCGATTCAGAGCTGGTCTTTCCCTTTTCATGTAAATGACCGCCTTGAATCCACATGTAAACCATGATTTTGCCCTGTCCAGGATGCATATTGAAATAAATCAAAAGTGCTCCAAAATATAACTCTAGGATTTTATTAATGTTTTCCATTCATCTGCAGAGTTTATATATAGGTGGGGGGGGGGACCTATCCATGATAGTCATTATTCCTGCTTGATGGTAATGTTTAGGGTCACTGTCTATGTATGTAACTGTTTCTGAGGTCATGACAATTTACTTTGGTTGGCTTCGTTGCTGTGTTTAGCATTCTGCTGGTCATCTCATTATTTTATGTTCTTTTAATGTAACAAATTTCTGCATAATGATCATATGCAGGGCCGTCCATATGTTTGTGGAGATCCACTATTTTAGAGCATTTAGTTTAACACATGGTTGCTATTAATAATAAATGCTGCTTCATTTGGTGATTGAAATTACTTAGCCTTGATTTGTGGATGCTGCATGCCACACTTTCTTTGTTTCCTGTTCCTTCTTTGTCTTAAGTTTGGGGGGGTCAAGGACTAGAGAAGACCCAAGCTGGTTTTTGTCCTAATCTATTAAAAACTATTTGAGAAAGCTTTTTGGTGGGGATGTGTTATGGTATTTGTCTCCTTTTTTAATTGCACATTATACAGTAGACACAGTAATACTTAATGATCATATAGTTTCAAACTATTTATGAGAGTCCTTTGAAACTATGACATTAATAAAAACTAGAAACTGAGAGAATACAAGATGAAAATGTGTAACTGTTGTATATTTTTAGTGAATTCATTATATGATAGTTTATTAGTAAACATTACTTTTCATTTTTAAGTTTATAAAGCATGTATTGCTATAGTCAGCTCAAAAAAGGGTTAAGTACCTTAACCCTTAAAGTCCTGGAGGTCTTTGTAGCACTGCCAGGGCACAGTCATAAAAGGTTGTTAAATATAGTAGACTATAAGTTCTAATTTCCTTTTTTTCTTGTTCCATAAATCGTTGGGTTGCAGGTTAATACTTTTAAGAAACAGTTTAAAAAGTGTCAGTGTTTACTAACTCGTTTATTGTCTTTTTTCGTTCTGTCTCTGGCCCAGCCATAAACCAAGGAGAACTTCTGTATTTGTAAATTGTCTTTAGAAGCCAGGGTCTTTCGCTTTTACCATAAAGATTTGACACTTATATGTTTGGGAAACGTTTAAAAAAAAGGAGAAAAATCCACATAATTAACTGCTACAAATAAGAGATACAAGTAAATACAGATTTTTTAAAAAGATAAAATCTTAATGTCAAAATTACGGTTTACATTCTAGTTGATATACTTTTTTCCTCAAAAATAAGGTGACTAGTGTACGTCCATAAGAACCACCGACCAACGCAAGCGCGCACGCACACACGCGCGCACACTGACCCTGTTGTGCTGCCGTGGCTGCTCTCTGTTGAACCAACAGATGTGGGCGGGGTTTTCCATATAATTCAGCCAATCACGATCACCCACGACCGGTCGGTTGCGTATGCTGGTCTACAGTGGCTGGGAAAAAGAGAAGAAATGTAGCCATCCGCCAACACATGGGAGTGTAGCGAAATAAGGGGAGAACTGGTTGAAACAGTGACAGCTGAAGTCTGCGGGACGTGTCCAGAGAGAGAGAACTTTAACCATGGTTTCCATCGACCATGTGGCTCACAAAATACTGACGTACTTCCCATATGTTCTTGTTTTGATTGATATTAGGTTTCAAGGTAAGACGTTTGCTAGGTGTACTTTACATTTATAGCTGGTGAATGCTACCACTAACTTGAACTCGGGTTAAAGTTCAGACAACTTTATTACATGGGTAATGTTACTGACAGCATTAGCTTGTGAAATCGCTAATATTATTAGCTGACGTTAAGCTAGCTAGTCACTGGGTCAATTTTATTACTTAAAGCTAGCTGGTTTGAGCCTAAAGAATAAAAGATGATAGATAAAACTGCTTCTTTGATTATGCTTGCTCGTGAAAGTCTTCAAGCTTGTAAGAAACCCAGGTACTTGTGAAAGTCTTTACCAATTACTGTGGGGAAAGCTGTTGCCGTTGCTCTTGTTATTGATGTGATTTACATTTTTGGGCGGGTCATATACAGGAATATTTAAATAAAATCTGATTATTGCATTACTTGAATGAGTAAAAATATGCTCAGTGTTGTTTTGTTGCACTATGATTTGTTTTTTAAGGAGGGAAATGTGGCAAGGATGGGAGTGTGGACAATCACATGGAGATGGGGAAGAAACTTCTTGCTGCTGGCCAGCTAGCTGATGCCCTCTCTCATTTCCATGCAGCTGTGGGTGAGTGTCAGAGACATGCTAACAACACCAAAAAAATGCCTTGGATTTTCCCAAAAGGTTTCTTCTAAAGTGACAGTTTCATTGGCATTTTACAGATAGAGATCCCCAAAACTACATGGCATACTACAGAAGAGCTACAGTGTTTTTAGCAATGGGGAAGTCAAAATCAGCATTGCCTGATTTAAGCAGAGTCATTGAACTCAAACCGGACTTCACATCTGTAAGTTGTTGTCTTTACTGTTTGTCTAATGGGTATTTCTTGAGAAATGTTTTTTAACAGATGTAAATTTAAAATGTAAATTTGACAGAAAATAGAATTTCAAAGCAATACTTCGTGTCATACTGCAGATTAACCTTTAAGGCAGAACTCTGTGATAAATCTATGCAAATAATTAGATAAAGCATGCAAACATCTGGCAACATTATCTTTTTATTTCGGCTGCGGGCCCAGGCGTGCTGGGAAATCAGTCGGTTCTGGAAGCTGTGTTGATAACTCTTTATTTTACATGCGAAACAAATTCTTGATGTGTCTCACTCAACAGGCACGGCTTCAGAGAGGAAATCTTCTTCTGAAGCAGGGAAAGCTGGATGAAGCGGAGAGTGACTTCAAGAAGGTGGTAAGTAAAGCAATACCCCCTTTTAAAGCAAAACTATGCTGGGGCAGACACTTGTGAGAGAAACAACAGTTCACCAGGAGGTGTCAGTGTTGATCTATGGCCGTAGTAACGTTGCAGTAGTCTTTTTTTTTTTTTTTCCCAGATTGATAAATATAAGTACAAAGACGTGTATTCATGGTTGTCTATACAGTGTCCTCCTTGTGGTGGATTTCAAGATAACAGATTAAAAAGCACTGTGAAGGGTGTGTTTGAAGAGATAAATGCCACTGAATGAAACTTAATTTTCCTTTACAGAACATAGAACATGAGCTAGTATTGTAGTAGTAGTATTATAGTATTGTATAACACTTATAACACTACAGTGAGGAACAACAGTGTGAGATTTTTGGATAATGACAGGGTAAATGCACTTTACAAAACTCAAGGTTCTTCGCAGTGAAACACCAGGGAAGTTGAAAGCCTTAAAAGAACAGGGAAGGGGGGTCATGTATATTTGAGTTTACTTACTAGATGTAAATAATGGGGAACGCTCATTTGAGCATTCTTGCACCATTTTAGAGGCTTGAATTTGTAAATGCATGTCCAATTAGAATCACATACTGCCACCTAAAATCATACAGTAAATGGCCTTGCCATGTCTGTGAATAAGTCTTAGGTTCCAATCGGGCTGTACAATATGAAGAATAATAGGATCAGATGGATGATATTAAAACATCCATCTTTTTCATATTACACTCGTTTTATACATGGATATGGTTTGGTTATGAAAAGTCTGACACGGAGCACAGAACTGGTCCGCAACACAGACACAACAAACCTTTTCTACCAGAGTATAGAAAGAGTTTACGAGAAGCAAAAAAGAGCCCCCAGGTGCTCAAAACAAACCTTACACTCAAAGGTTAGAACAGGCTTTTCCCTGCAGTGTGCCATGCAATAAAGACAAGTCAAAGTCACAACACTCGACTGCAGGTACACGACACCCAGCTATAAACACTTCACACAAGTCGAGTTGCCTGAGATTCACAGAATTTACAGAAAATGCACTATTTTGCGATTATCATTATCAGGATGAGAAATGTCTTCGGATAAGAGATTTTGGTCATATCACACAGCCCTAAGTTCCAGGGACTTGGATGAACAGTTCACATGGTGTCACTTTGACCTTAAAGTATGCAGGTCATAGGCTCGTTTTTGGTCACCTGTCCACACTTCCCTGAAACCACCACCAGCAAGCTCTGAACTTCAAGTTGAAGCTTAATGATTAGTCCCATAATCATTCTTATGTTCTTATGTATGCTACACTGAATGATCACAGCCTTGGAATACTTTTAATAGTCTATTTCTGGAATTGCCTAAAGTATGGAAAAGTATTTAATTTTATGCTGAGATTCATCCTCCATCAAGAGTGCAAAGAGTTCTTTTGCCTCCAGGGGGAAAGATTACATCTGAGCTTCTGCAGTCTATTTTTTTTATTTATTTTTTTGTGGACTTCGTTTTGCTGGTATACTGTTGAGGGAACGGGCCAGAGGTGCAGGCTGTTCTGCTGCTTCAGCAGTCCACAGCATTGGCCTGGTGTAATGCATCACATTTATGCTCTTCCCTTAGCTGAGCTAGCAGGAACCATTTAAAGAGTAGATAGGTCTATTTGTAAGAGTTGTGCCATTAGCTGAGATGGCTCTTGTGAGTATGATGACCTCTGCAACGAGATTCATTATAACGTTATCTGTGCAGGGACTGGCAAGCACTGCAGTGATAAGTAATATTTTTGGGAGGCAGAAGATGGCACAGAAATCTCAAATTGGAATACATCTATGAGAGATGGAATCACATTTTCTTTAGCTACATTAGTACTTAGCGTAATGCCTTGAACTCTTCTAGCTGAAGTCCAACCCCAGCGACAAAGAAGAGAAGGAGGCCCAGAGCCAGCTGACAAAATCAGATGAAATTCAGCGCCTGGTGGCTCAGTCACGCCGGAGCTTCGACGACAAGGATTATGTGACAGCTGCTGCACAGCTTGACACCGTCATCGAGGTGAGAGACATTCCTTGCCAGTATTGACTGATTTTCCCACAAGCATAGGATTTTCTGCATTATCATCGATACAAAGAGTACAGAGCATTTGCGTATCACCTGAAGTCTGTAAGCGTTATTGTCCGACTGTTGCAGACGTGCATTTGGGATGTGACCTCTCGTGAGATGCGAGCAGAGTGTTTCATTCAGATGGGAGAGATGGGGAAAGCTATCAGCGACCTTAAAGCTGCATCCAAGTTAAAGAATGACAATACCCAGGCTTTCTACAAGTTGAGCACCATCTACTATAATCTTGGAGACCATGAGATGTCCCTCAGGTAAGGACTCACTTGCAGACTGTTTGCTTTCAAGAAGCTCCCTGCTGCTGTTTACACTGTGGCAATGCCACAATAAGGCAGCATGTCGCTATGGTTGATACTCTACTAATCACAAAGCTTTTATTCTAAATTTTAAAAAATAGCAGGAACATTTCTGATAATGATTTAATCTTAGTTATTTTTTCTTAAAAAATATATTGGATTTACAATTTCATCGGAGTGCAGTATAGTGGGTAGCTCATTCATAGACTGTGCCTCATAAGAATAAAAAAAAAAAAAAAAAAGGTAAACCGGATTTTAAATTTTGCTATTATCTTAAAAGGGTTGTCTTTTTGTACAGCCATGCACTTTTGCCCACTCTCTGGAAGTCTAATTTTCACCACTTTCAGTAATATGCATGAGTGAAGTGTGCTAGATTTCCTCCTCTGTGTCAGAAAAGGCAACACTTTAGCTTGCATGTAAGTTTTGAGGAGGAAATGGAGTCAAGAGGCCAAAATAGCTGAGTAGTACTGCAACGGTTCATGTGGCCCAAAAAACCCCCCAGAACTTGTGCTTATTTAAGGTGCTGTGAGTGGGCGCACAGTGAAGGCTCTAATGTTGAAGTCGACTGTCTGCAGAAGTTTGCATTCAGTGGTAAAATTGCAAAACAAGAAGTGAACAAAACATAGTGGTAAAGAGAGCAGCGTATGGCTTCACAAAGGCATAGCCTTCATGGATTTCAAAACACAACTGAAATTAATATTGAAAATTTTTGTGTAGATACTTTTATATTTTATAAAATGGCATCTTTCTATTCTGATGAATGCATTTCCACCCTCAACATT
Organism: Haplochromis burtoni; assembly: GCF_018398535.1. NCBI lineage: Eukaryota > Metazoa > Chordata > Actinopteri > Cichliformes > Cichlidae > Haplochromis > Haplochromis burtoni. The sequence goes on along the minus strand of NW_024582409.1, from coordinate 1,410,546 downwards.
ACAAATGTGTGTATGATGATGATGTGGACTGCTGTTTCAGTGACTGGCCTTCTCATTGCTATTATTATTATCATCATTAGAAAGACTGAAGCCATAAATGACATAAGTAAGTTACTAACAGTGTAGGGACTAATGCGTTATTAAGTAACGCGTTACAGTTACTACGTTATTTTTGTGGTAACGAGCACAGTAACTAGTTATTATGCCAAAACCAGGAACACGTTAGTTGTTACTGGGATTTAGATAGGGTCGTCATTGGTTACTTCGTGTGATGGCTATCACGGAGTTTCCGCAGATTCAGTAACATTAGCAAGTGGTGGAGGACTGCAGGTGGATGAGGGAAAGGGGAGGCAAAAGGAGAGACCCGAAGTGGCCGCCGGTCCGAGTATCAGGTGAACTGAACTTCAGGTAAGAAGTTATGACCTGCAGTCTATCTGGGTCAGATGTAAACCAAGTTTAGGTGGAGTTTATTTTCGTTATGCTGACTTTTCCGTACTGCGTACTAGCTAGCATGACGGAGTTTCTATACAGCTGGGTGGGTGCTATGATGTTACTGAAGTTGAACTTTATTTTGTTCATAAGGTTAATTATTAGAGTTGCCAACCGTCCCCTAAAAAAACCGAATCGTCTGGTATTCAGAGAAAATATTACGCGTTTCGTATTGAGGTGAAAAGGAACACAGTTTGTCCCGGACTTAAGCTACAATGAAAAAGACACAAAGCTGGAGTTATTCTGTGTCTTTGCTGCACAGCTGCCTCTTCTCTCATTCTCCCCCCTCCCTCAGCTGATCGGCTTTTCTCTCTTGTTTGTTTATCGCCCACTTGGCGCCAGAAAGAGGAAACCGCCGGATGTCGCGCTAAACAACAGCAGCACGTTTAAGCTTGATCAGCTGTTGTTAGAATTTATTTAAAATTAATTTCTAGTATCAGCTGATGTTTGCTGGAGCCACAGCTGTAAAGCAACACATTAAAAAGAGAATTCTGAGTAAAACCAAAGTTATTTTCCCTAGTAACTAGTTACTTTGAAAGTAACTGAGTTACTTTTGAAAGAAGTAACTAAGTTACTAATTTAAAGTAACTTGCCCAACACTGGTTACTAATGATCATGCATTTGTACATTAGGGTTTATTTACTGTAAATCTGGTGTGTTATTGTCATTCTGTTCATGTCGTCACCATTGAAAGTTGGCCTTTTCAGCCTCACCTTTCCTCTGTCCTATGATCTCCAGTGAGGTGCGTGAGTGCTTGAAGTTGGATCCTGATCACAAGCAGTGTTACAGCCATTACAAGCAAGTGAAGAAGCTCAACAAACAGATCCAAGCTGCTGAGGAATACATCCAAGAACAAAGGTGTGTTTGTATGTTCATGAAAACATTTTTATGAGCACGAGTTTGAATTGAATCCTCAGGAATAATGTCGTTTTGGTCCACCTTTAGAGTGCTGGTTTAAGTGGTAAGAGTAAAGTGGTACGGCTAACAGCATATCATTGAGTGTCCTCACAAAGATAGAAATGTGTCAGGAAAGTCTTCATCTCTGTAAATATAAAATAATATCCCATCTGAATACCGGGGATTGCATCAGCTGTACAATGACGGCTCTCTTATCCTCAGGCTCCCCCACTTCTCTGGTTTTACAAAGAGGCGTGCAAATCCCATCTTAACGTGAATGGATGTCACATCATGTTTGACATATATAAGGTTTCATATTTACAAGACTTAAAAGAGAAATTAACGATGGTGTGGTGTTTGTGGGTGCAGTGATCCATGTTGCAATCCCCTGTTTTGCCAGCGTCACATAATCGCCTCCCGCTTCCTTTAGGTATGAAGACGCAGTGAGCAAGTACGAGGCGGTGATAACCACCGAGCCCAATGTGCAACATTTCTTGCTTCTTGCCAAGGAGCGAATCTGCCATGCGCTAACACAGGTAAGCCCCTTTACTGCTGCAAAAGGATGTGTTAGGCCGCTGTGCTTCTATTAAAGGATCTATCCAAGCTTCGTTTTTTTCTTTGTTATGACCAGGCCCAGCAGGCTAGCAGAGCAATCTCAGTCTGTAGCGAAATCCTAAAGTCCAATCCTGCGAATGTTAACGTGCTGAAGGACAGAGCTGAGGCCCATCTCCAAGATGAACAGTATGAGGAAGGTAAGCCCGACATATGTAGCTGCATCAAGGTCCTTCAAGATCAAGGGTGGGTAACATTTTGTCTGCTGGCTGGACTGACTTGGGCACAATAAGCAAACAGGAACACATCAGCTGAATAGAATCCCTGCATCAGTGAATAAAAACAAAATGGTACAAATATATATGCACTTTATAAAGTCATAGAGTATAATTGTTACTCACTTGCACTTCACCAAATGAAGAAATTCTAGATTAATATTTACCATTTATATTCATATGTAACATTTCCCAGGCATTGACGTCACAATAGTTGGCTCTAGTTTTAGACTTTCATTTTCCAAAGTCTGATACAAAAAGAAATTGATTTATTAGTGGCCAGTTCCCTTGCTCTTGTTTTGAAAGTTCAGTTCCTGCTAACCGGATAGCATAAGGAGGTCTCACCACTCAGCAAGCACCTTGGTAATGCTTGTGCACAGTTACTCGCACACTTGAGCCACATTCTCTTTATCTCAGAAATCGGAGGTCATCGGAAAAAGAAGTGTTTTGTTGGATACCTGAAAAGTTGAACACAATGCTTGTTTATTGGTGCTTAAAAACGCTGCAGTGTTATTAGCTCTCTCTATGGATTGTTTAGAGAGTCATAAATGCACAACAGCAGCAGCGTAGATTACAAGTAGCCGTTTAGTGCTGCTGATGTCTTTGTAGCACTAGTTGCCTTGTGGGTTCTCCTCAGTAAGCAGAGTGAGGAGAAACTTGAATTGCTCACATACACACAGTTTGTTATTGTAATTAGTACAGGGGGGAAAAATGCTTGCTTTGCTGAGTTGCCCTACTTCAGAGCGCCGTCTGCCTCTCGTACTCGGCCACTGTGCAGCCGCTTGCTGTGCTCCACGGCGCACACTCTCCTCTGACCCCACTCCTCCTATACAGGGAGAGAGGTTAATTAGCAGATGCATGCAGGTGTACCACTCTCTCCCAGCTGGCACTGCTCCCTAAACACTTCTTCCTACAGCTGATCCAGCAAAACAAACCCCACCGCCACAGTCTTGCATTGCAAAGTCAGGGTCTGTGTTGCTGATCCAACTTTCCTAATGGGAAATCCAACTTTAGAAGGCATTCCAGCTAAAGGTTTCCCACTCAAAATGGAGCGTGGCATTATTTTGAAGCTTGTGTGAAGATGGCCTGTTCGTCTTCAGTTCAGTTTGGGTATTTGTTTTATGTCTGTCCTGCTTTTGAGCGCACTCAGCAATGTTTGGATGGAATTTCTTTACATTTGGCCAAAACAATCACTCAAAGATTAAGTCATCAGAATCTAGAGGTTAAAGGTCAGGGATACTATGACTTCACAAAATGCCTTTTTTGGCAATGCCTCACACAGACTATCATAAGACTGTCACGTTAATCTACAAGAATAACATGGTGAACTGTAAACTGGACAGAAGTCAGCTTCACTGAGTCTCGACAGACATGTGTGCAAACTGCAACTTTACATCTGCAAAGTGGTAATTACAGATCAGCTTCACAAAAGCTGTTACACTTCCAATCTTGGAGCCTGCAGCGCTGTAGATGCTGAAATTCAATTGAAGTTTTTGTGATGAGAACACAACTATTAGTCTTACTGACTTTATTGGGTACAACCTGAAACTCAAATGCCCTTCAGCATAGCAGCTCTGCCTCATAATGAAGCTTATAATGACCAACTGAACTACATGTTTGCTGCTGAGTCTGAAGTTATTTGTTTTATACCTTTAGAAATGTTTTTCTCATTTTAAATTTAAGAACGGAGCAGGAAAAATGTTTGAAAAGCACATTAATGTATTTCAGATGAACTTGTGCAAAATGCAACCTCAATAATAAATGGTAAGTTAAATTAACGCCTTTATGACTGCAAATTTTAAAGTGGGTGAGGTCTGGACTTTGAATGGGCCATATTTCTATAGTGGTTTGGTTCTTTTCTAGTTGTGAACTTTAACATTTAACATGCTAACTGAGGCCTGCATAGTCTGAGATAGCGCTCTTGGGGTGTTTTGCAGTATTTTTGAGTGTTGCACAGTCTGACCTTGAGGTGAATTGGCTGGGATGTTCACTCGTAGGAAGATTGGCAGCTGTCTCGAATGTTTTCCGCTTGTGAATAATCTTTCTCACTGCAGAATGGTGCACTTACCATTACCCTCCTCAGATTGATGGGCAACAACGGTTGCTTGTCTAAGATCACTGATGATGTCTTCCCTCCTTGGCATTGTGTTGGCGCACACACCAGAATGCTCCAGCCCGGGAGACCTGGGCGATCGTGGCTCAAAGAGTTGGCAGTTCGTCATGTAACCGGAAGGTTGCCGGTTCGAGCCCCTGCTCAGAAAGTCTCGGTCGTTGTGTCCGTGGGCAAGACACTTCACCTACCGCCTACTGGTGATGGCCAGAGGGGCCGATGGCGCGATATGGCAGCCTCGCTTCTGTCAGTCTGCCCCAGGGCAGCTGTGGCTACAACTGTAGCTGCCTCCACCAGTGTGTGAGAGTGAATGAATAGTGGAATTGTACAGCGCTTTGAGGGCCCCGAAAAGCACTATATAAATGCAATCCATTATTATTATTATTATTATTACTGCCAACACTCCTTCTTTTATGGAGGCGTTCACATTTGTTGCGGATCAGTTAATCGCGTGCATTTGATTATCAGCTCCTGACTGCTGTTTAACCTGTGAGTTTGTCTGAAAGCAGCACAGGTGTGCTTTTTGCACTTGACTGTAATTACCCAAACTCTTGTGCACTACCTGTAACTGTTGTCATGCTAGGAGCCCAACACAAGGGGTCCTTGTAACACAACACAGTATGCAGAGTGAGACAAAGTTAGGCGTCAGTGAAACCTCTTTTAAGCAGCTTCCTTCAGATCTCATAACTGTACATAGAAACGTATGTAGAGTACATCCTGCAAATTAATTTTTGCATGTAAACCAAAAATATTGTTTTTCAGACAGAAGAGAGATTCCTTCTGCCTCATTCGATACAATCTGTCTGTTAATTACCAAATGCCTTCTATTTTTGAATTTAGATAAGCACAGTGCAGGTTACATGTGTGGCTAAATATAAGAATCTTCATTTTGAATTTGGTTGAAGCATACAGCTAACAGATCTCAAGCCAGAGAAGACAAACGTCACCAACCCTGTGAGCACTTTATTACATACAGCATGATTAGAATTAAATGTGGAGCCGAGTGTTGGAGGTAAATATAACCTGCGAGATGTAGACCTGCCCAGCACTGTTGGCAGAGCAAGTGTGCAAAATTACTTGTTTTTCAAACATGAAGCTTCAATGGCAGTGGCAGAAAGTGCACGCACACACACACACACACACTCAGCTCTTACTATCCTTAACGCTTTACTGACAGAAGGAGGTGGGATTAGGCTGAAACAACGGTCTCCCCATCTCTTGTCAAATTGCAGAAATGATGGCAGATGGTGAAATCTGCAGGAATAGTCTCCCACTAATCATTTTACCTGTCACCTGATGTTCAGCTACTGCTGTGCAACAGACCAGTGCATATTTTTATCAAAATTCCTGCCTACACTATGTGTATCTGTCAATTAAATTTAAAATGTAATGAAAACCATCACACCCATCTCAACATGTTTTTATACAGACGGATATTGTAATAGCCAAACCTTTGGTGCTGTAGGACTCGAGCTGGGAAGTGTTAGCTTGATGGTATATTAAATAATGACAAACAGTGTAACCAGTGACTATATTCAGCAGCACAAATGTACAGACACATTTTGAATGTTTGGACAATCATTAGGGGACTTAAAGCAATACTTGAAGCAGATGATATAATTTTGAAACATATTGGCTTTACGAGTACACGATTAGTTGAGACAATGCAAATTTCTTGGTCTCTGCAGCATTTGAAGATCAAATGATTCATGTACTGGGCTGTGGTGCAGCCCCTCTGTTTAAATTCTATGAGATTGGCTATTTTAGCTCCTCTCCATTTAAGGTAATTTTTTTTTTTTTTTTTTCTAAATCTGATTGGCTTACCTTTACAAACAGAAGGTTTGAACAGCAGGTGGGTGAAACTGCTCACAGCCCTGTGTCTGAGCTCCTGTGTGCTTCTGTGTTCATTGTGGCAAGTGATAAAAATACCAAATTGGCACAGACAGTTGAAGAAACATCAGGAGCACTTTGCTGTTGGAGAGCAAAATGTTGCAACTCTCGCTTTAGTAGATTTTTAGTGATGGAGAACGATGCATTTGCAAAATCGCTGGGTAAATTGTGTTTCTGCTCTGCAGAATTAAATATTAGTTGTATCTCAGCTTTAAACTCAGATGTCAGAAACAAAGGTCAACATATGCATAAAGAAAATGTTAGCTACAAAAAAAATAAAGATAAATTAAACCTCTGTGCTTAAATTAGACTGTATAACCGGCAACACCCATATTATTATTGAAGGCTCGCATCTACTAAGCCTTTATTTCAACTCTTACAATAAAACACACCCATGTATCCATCCAATTAAACCCACAGTAACTGCTGCCATCAGTCCAGGCAGGTCAGCCTGACAGTAATAATATTCTTCTCAAAGATCCCAGCATCACCCCAGCAGGTGATGCTGGCTGGACTATGTCTGCGTGTGTTGTAATCACCATGGCATAAACACATCAGCAGGTAGTGAAGCCAGACCTTGTGTTTGATTTTTACCTGTTAAAAAACACAGGTGTTAATTCACCACAGAGGGTAAACAAGCCTCAAAGCAACCAAACGTGTGCACACAAACAGCCTTAATATGAAAGTTTATTCAAGGACACTAGTGACGTAATATCACAAAGTGGATTTTTGTGGATCCCGTGCTTCACTACTGATAACAATCATTTGTTACGTTTCTTTAAGCGTCTGCTGTGAATTTAAGCTATTTTAATTTAATTGCCACTACCATGGTTCTTCGGTTTCAGATACACGGCAACCATTGCTCTGACAGCTGGATAGTTTCTGAAATTTTAATTGCCATACCTTGTGTAGGTATTTTTATTTATTAAAAAATGTGTCTGTACTAAAGGAATCAATTCTCCAGCAAGTAAGGTGTGTTTAAATCGGCGCAGGTGATGCCGCTCTTCACCGTTCAGAGAGTAATGCTTTTTCTCTGAGAAGTCTCATTTGTAGAGGTCGATACTGATTTTTAAAGAAATTTGTGACAATATAGCATCGACAGCTTGAGCAGGAGACATCATAGATTCGAAGCAGTTTCAGTTTTAGCTATATAGTGGTAAAGTACAACAACAGTCAGCTCAATGCACTTTACATTGTAAGGTAAAACCCGACAATAATAAAGAGAAAACCCCAGCAATCAAACAACACCCTATGAGCAACCACTTGGCGACAGCGGGAAGAAAAAAAAAAAGTAATGTAAAGTAATGTACAAAATTTTCTTATATTAAGAAACCCCCAAAATCGGGCTCAGGGAGGGAACGCTGTCTGCCACGACTGGCTGGGGGTGATGAGAGGAAGACAGGATAAAAGACATGGACGATTAAATGGAGAGTGGTGTATAAACACCATATAGTGAGTGAAGAAGAAAAACTCACTGCATCATGGGAAGCCCCCAGAATCCAAATGATCCAAAATCATCTGCATATTAACCCATATTTAGCCACAAAGTTTCTTGTATTTGAATAAATGAACTCTTACATAAGGGCAGGGGAGGAGCAGGAAGCTGGATATACTGTAGATTGGTGTTAGAGCAGTTACATCAAAGATGTGTTTTTTCAGTTAAGGTATTGTTTACGTCACATTATTAGTTTTCAGTGAATAAATAATACTAATTTCATTGTACTCCTTTATTTTGTCCTCTTCAGCTGTTAAAGATTACGAGACTGCTGCAAAACACAGCGAGGGGGACCGTCACATCAAAGAAGGTCTGGAAAGAGCACAGCGGCTACTCAAACAGTCTCAGAAGAGGGATTATTATAAGATCCTTGGAGTGAAGAGGTGGGAATCGGTCAATGGATTTGGGAATTTTTGCAGATCAAGTTCAGCAAGAAAATGTAACGCATTATTGCCAATCAGTTGGGGGAGAATTTAAACTTAAAAAGTAGTTTTCTTATGAAAGACCGCTGGTTTGCTTTTAGGTTGCTTTTTTATCAGGCCAAAACATCACTGCTCTTGAATATTTCATCATTGATGCCTTTTGAACATTTTTGAGTTTAAAAGGTCTACTGATAATCTGAGATGGAATACAAATTTACAGCCACGGAGGCATTTGTATTACACTGGAGCTAGAAAACTAACTCTGACACTTGGATGAGTATTTTTAGGTCTGGCTTAGGTCAAAATGAGAAAAGAAAAGCTGTTCTTATCTTTGACAAATGTGCTGATAATGCTGTCGCCGTGGTCACAGAAATGCCCAGAAAAAGGAGATTATCAGAGCCTACAGGAAACTGGCACAACAGTGGCACCCGGACAACTTCCAGGATCCGGAGGAAAAGAAGAAGGCAGAGAAGAAGTTCATAGACATCGCTCAGGCTAAGGAGGTTCTCACTGATCCAGGTAGTGTGTGTGTGTGTGTGTGTGTGTGTGTGTGTGTGTGTGTGTGTGTG
>NW_024582409.1:1376867-1401827 GCF_018398535.1 Haplochromis burtoni | reverse complement strand
GTGTGCGTGCGCGCGCGTGTGTGCGCGCGTGTGTGCGCGCGTGTGCGCGCGCGTGTGTGCGCGCGCGTGTGTGGAAAGTTGTTAATGCAAGCCTAAATCACTTCAAGAGTTGCTGTACCGTTTACCATTACCCTTTAGATTGTTCTCTTCAGCTCTAACACTAATGGTTTTAGAAAAAGAGACACTGATTTCTAATTCAAGTGTGTGACAAGAATCTTCAATGTTTTCCTAGAGATGAGAACCAAGTTTGACCACGGAGAAGACCCCATGGATCCAGAGAGCCAGCAGGGGCACCATCATCATCACTTCCACGGCTTTCAGGGTTTCAATCCGTTTGGCTCCGGGCCCTTTAACTTCAAATTCAACTTCAACTGAGGCGGCTTACTCTTCAGCACAGCTGGAGTGAATATTTGTACTTTCCTCCCTATTTAAAAGGGAGATCACTGGCATAAAAAGACTGTTCACAAGTATCATAAAAATGTGGAGCATAAGGTGACTTGATTCAGTGAGTCCAATTAATTAAAAATGCATCTTTGCTGTGGGAATCAAAACTTTGGGGGAAAAGGTCTCCTACTCTGCTAACAAATATCAGACTTGAAGCGGCTTTTATCTGACAGATCTTACTCTTGTATCCTCTCCACAAATTGTACAATCACTTCACATCCATTCGTAGGAATGTATTTGTACAGAGGTACAGTATTATTTTTGTATGAATGGAGGGTTTTTTGAACTGTAAATAAAGAGCTATTTATGTACATTAAATTGAATCGAGAGCATTTTTTAACCGACAGAGACTAAAGGGTAATAATTGTGACTCCTGAAATTCATGCTGAAAGTGTATATATTGAAGAACAGACCAAGAAAATCTCCTCAAATACATCTTTTGGACCATGAATCATTAACTGACCTCAGTGGTGAGCACAACTCGCAAACAATTTTTGCAATGACGTTTTGTAGCAAAGGTTTATTCTTGATCCACCAAACAGTAATATAAACAGTTCAGTTTGACACAGCACAGTGAAAGATGGGTGCCCTGAGAGCAGCCTTCCTGCGCCCGTTTTCTTTAATGTTCACTTTTAAGACAGAAAAATCTGCCGTTTGCTTCAGTCCAGCAGCAACACTGATCTTGGGACAGTTGATTCCTGAGACAAAACTGGTTCATTGTGGAATTGAAACAAAAAACACAAAGAAAAACTGTAGAAGTACAGTGAAGTTGAAGACTCATAACATGTAAACATCTTGTAATAACTTAAAATCCCCTACTATCCATTAACCGTGACCTTAAGTGTGCAAATGAGTTTTTCATCCGTAATATTAAAGTCTCGCCTGAGGGATGTACCACAAAGCAAGATGAATGGGCTAAAAGAATGATGGCACTAAAGACAGGAGATTTCAATGTCACCAAGGTGGCTCTCTACTTACAATGCACTCCTTACCTGCTCACAGTTTTAACAGTTCTGAATGACGGGCTGCTGTAAAGAGTGCCATGTTTTCACAAGTTTTTAAAGAATGACATAGACGCTCCGCTGTGGGATTACTGTGTTATATATAAAACCACAGAGATGCACATTAATACAGTAGCAGTAAACCGGCAGAATCCACATACAGTCAACTGATGATGCGCAAAATGCATAAATATCCTTACGATTGGTTCTGATTTGCTGCAAAGTCAGTTTTATACTGTTGGTATTGCAGTTATTTGATTATTGGTTGACTATTTATCACAGCGAAAGCTCAGTCAATAACAGTAATGTAGGTTTTAACAAAAAGTCAAAATGATAATCACCTCCATTCCACAGTGGCGGTAGCCATGTAGTTACTTCAGTGGGTACTTAAGTAGTACTTGAATATGTGTATATGATATATAAATCAGAAAAATCAAACAGAAATAAAGACATCTTTTAAAACTGGTGTATAAAAAAAAGTTTCCAGGCTTTTGAGCCAATATTACAAATGTAACCTATTTTCAATTTAATAACTATTTTACTGGCTAAGGAAGCATTTATTTACCTTTACTGAAGAGTAGCAGTGCTCTGCTTTCAAAATCATGAAAGAACACGACTACCACAAATTTACCAGAAATAAACTGCATACTGATTATGCAGGATGGCCCTTTTCAGAATTCTATACATCCTATTAACTAATTAATGTTTACATCAGTTTAATGGTGCAGCTGGAGATAAAGATTACTGTAATGACTTTATTTAATTGCAAGCTACCTTAATTCATTCAATAAAAGATAATTTATTGATTTATTTGCAAATTAATGTGTACTCAAGCTTGAAAATGCAGAGAAGAGCATTTGCAGTAGAAGTAAAAAGCAGCCTTTGGAGAACACCCCGATCTTGGCTGAAGTGAGTTGGTCCATTTTCTTAAGTGTGGGCCCAGGCCTGAAGCCTAAGTAAAAGGGCCTGGGCTAACAAATAACATTTACAACCACTGTCATCACACTCTGATTATATCTGATTCAGGCTTTAGCTTTTATGGTGAGCTAATGCAAAGAAAAAGCCTTGCGATGTTAAACTTGCTTCACAGTACACCCCTCCTGGCTGCTGAACTAAAGTCATATGTTACACCACACCTTTTTTTTTTCCTGCCTGGCTCTCAGTTGTCTCACAGCGTGTGCACGGGACACGAAGATGGCAGCAGTTGTACTGCTCTGCTTTTACATTTATTTTTAAGCTAAATGTTTTTCTTCACCTCTCCAGGTCGAATGTGGGCTTTTACTCAAACACTGAGATATAACTGAAGAAACAAGTTAATACTTTACCATCTAACAAGGCAATACTTTTTCATCACATGGTTAAAAAAGAATTTTTGGAGTCGAGAGAAAACATCAAAAGAACAATTAGTGATTTTAAACAACTTTTTAGAGTTTCTTTTTTTGACATTACACGTTTCCTTAAATCATAGAAAAGAAAAAAAACAATGGTTTGCACCATAGAGGTGAATGCATGGCTACACCTGAGGGGACAGAACTGATGACAGAGCTACATGTCCTTGGGACAAAGACTACACCTTCACCCACCTACGATCCATGTCGCAGTCTTTGAAATACAAGAGCAGCATAGTTTGTATACTGATATTTGATGTTTGCTACGGTTCAAAAATGTATTTTATCCCCCAAAATAATGTAAAAATAACGCCAATAGCTGAAGATACACCTCCTGTCTTTGGACAAGCAGCTGACCAAGATAAAATGTGTAACTTAAAGCCTGGGCAGATAACTTTTCTGGTATCCAGAAAATCCAGAAAAACCTTTCAGTGTGTTGTCATTTCCGTGGTCTGAGAGGGAACTGGACTGGAAAATCTAGGCAGGGACAAAAGCCTATGGCCAATTACAGGTCTTTTTGGGCCAGGTAATAAAAGTAATATAATACGATGAAGGATAATTCTTCCTTCAGAACATGCTGTACATCATTGGGTGGCAAAAATAGGAGAGGGGACTGCTGCAGGAGAAAAGTTGTTTCCTAAATGTCTGCCGAGGGGAGCTTTACATTTCAGGTGTGTAGATTCAAAGACGTTTAACACTTTTTTATGTAACAACTTGAAAAGCAATTTTTAAAAACTTTCATTTGGCAATTCAGTCCTAATGTTTTCATAATTATAAATTAAGAAGATGTAAAAGTAGCTTTTAAAATTTTCAAAGAAAGGTTAAATTAGATTTGTAGAAATGTGCCTTTGCTAATTGAATTCTTTGCTCACATTATCAGTGCAATAAATGCCCACTGTTTGTCCTTCAACACATACCTAATAAAGCTCCTTACTGGCCTCATGCTTTTACTCTCTGTTTTAGCTTCATTTTTCAGGAACCACTTACTTAACAAGATGTGTCTGTAGTGCTCAGCACACCACGAGTTCACAGCTGGCAGTTAACAATTACACCACGTGTTGATTCTCTAAGATGTACCGAGTGCAGAAGCAGGTATGGCGTCTGAAAATATCACATCCTCCTCCAGCTGGAGATGTAACACTCCATGGCTATGTTTAGATGGAACTGTCTGTCTTCAAGCTTCACAGGTGGCCTGTGTGCAAAAGGTGCCTGCCTCCTTCCTCTTCAGCGTGGTGCTGGCAGACACTAAAGTTCATCACGGTGGTTGTCTGCTGTGCAGAGTGTGGAGGGGAGAAAGTTGGAAAGAAATGCAGAGAATGATCACAGTGGTAAGAGAAGGGGTAAGAATAACCATGCAGAAGAACAGAAAGACTTTGTAGCCCTATAAATATATCATTAGTAACCTTTTTTATGTTGTGAGGCAGCAGGAATCTGTTTTTGTGTTGTTGTGTCTTCCTGTTCCTGGACCCGTCTCAGCAGCTCTTTGATCTCCCTGTCATATTCAACCCACTCGGGCACAATCCTCGCTGCAGCCACCAGCTTGGGTTCCTTAGTCATTGGGTTATTGCACTAAACGAGAAAAGCAGATAAAAACACATCAGTCATGCCGCCAGTGATGCTCTCTCCCAACGAGTCAGATCGTCATTCTCAGCGCTGTCTGTGACAGGCATTTAAACCTAATTTGATTTCCAATTCGGTTAAAAGGACATTAGGCTATGTCTTGTGTCTGAATTACCAAGTGGTGACCTATACTACAATGAAACAATACTTCCTATTCCAGTCTACTGGACCCTGTCCAGTAATTCTCTAAATTAGTTTAGGACGCTGCAGGATTGCTCCTCGGCTGCTTCCTAAATACCAATGCCTCATGGACAATTGTGGCAGCGAGGATGCTCTTGCATTTTAGAGCTGTAGCAGCTGCAGCACGCTATCACAACAAATAAAGCAGATAATAAGGCGTATAATGTAGCACAGAGATATTTTTCAATTAACCCAAAAAGAACTTAAAGAAGACACTTGTGGATTTTACAATCTCAATAAAAGGAACAATTTCATTTGAAGCTGAATTTTTCAGCAAAGACCGTGTGTCCCGCTTAGCCTCCCACATTATTATTTAGTATTACGCTGTCAAATCTAATTGCTGTGCGACTCACCAGGTCTATAGTCTTAGCAGTGGTTTTAGAGGTATCATCACACCATGTCTCACACCACAGCCACTCCTGAGGAAGAGACTTGATGGCTACCTGGTGAATCATGTTGTTAGGAAGGTCCTACAAATATCACAAAACGAATTAAGTCTTGAAAGAGCAAACTCTGCAACACGTAATCCAACAGCACTATGCCTGAGTTATATACCTGGTCCAGGTTAGACAGACTGTTTGGGTCTTGGCTCAAGGCTTGGTACTGGCCTCGTAATCTGTCCCCGGCTGCAATTTTACGGAACTTCTTCAAATCGACTACATATAAGGCGCTGGAAGAAATATGAGCGGAGAGAGAGAGAGGAGACATGGAAAGCAGGTGTTAGAAATCCATTTCCTGAAAGGGGAAATCCCACCGGAATGAAAAAAACAAAGTAAATGAAGATAAATACCCCAGCCGCATTCACATTATTGTACCTGACACACTATATTAATAAACCCAGAGGTGCAGAATATGTAGTTTCACTTAACACTTATTAGATTTAAGTCTCCCAGAGGATATTCAATGCCTCGTGTTTTTCCTGGTCTCACTGATCATCTCTCATCTTTGATGCTTTTGTCCTGCTCTTTGGAGCTTAGCACCATGCTGGTATCCAATCAAGTCGCTGTGGTTTTCTGACTTTTCTTGTTCCGACACTATCAGTCGGTGGTGAAGTGAAACGTTCTGCTCTCTGTTCATCCACTGGCTGCCTCGCTGTCTGATTAGCCATCACACTGACAGAAGGAGAATTCAATACCACAAGCCTAGCAAGGAGCAGAACATTGTATTCATGACAGTGATTTATGATTTTATATGTGCCATGACTGTATACAAAAATAAAGCACTTAACTCTAAGCCCACCTATGTAAACGGCTTCTCACTAGAAGTTAAATGTTCAGTTCTGAGGTGTATGACACCATATTAATCCATTGCATTATTTATTTAGCAAAAACACTAAGCCAATTGTGGAAACAGTGTGCATAGAAATTAACAAAATGCAGTGGAGGAAAAGACATCATCAGTGATCTTAGAGAAGCAATTGTTGCTGTCCATCAATCTGGGAAGGGTTATAAGGCCATTATCAAACAATTTTAAAGTCCATCATTTTACAGTGAGAGACATTCGCAAGTGGCAAACATTCAGGGCAGTTGCTGATTTTCTCAGCAAAATATAAAACATCAGAGATCAAATGATTAGTAGAAGTTTACCTGATGTGGTACTTCCTGTGTCCCAGATGTGACGCCCAATATCCAGTTTTCCAGAAACGATACCCTTCCATCTCTCTGCGGCTATCACAAAATGGTGTGTAGCCATAAGGAGCACCCTCCAAGTCTAAATCCCTCAACTCTTTCAAATCAGCTCGAACTATCTGCAACACGCCGCAAAGACAGACTTTGGTAAGCAGCCAAAGAACAGATGACACTTCAAAAAGTCTTGCTTTCAGTTGCACACTCCAATATAGCGGTTTCCTACGTCATTTCTGTTTGATCTTTACCTGGTCGGCATCCACAAAGATGATCTTGTCCACAGCTAAAGGGAATAGAACATCCAGGAAGAGGATCTTATATCCCCAGATAATCCTCTGCTTCTCAGTCTGCTGGTGGAGCCAACGGGGCCACTTGTACTGCACTAACTCATACTGAAAGCCGTATGACTCTGCCATGTGAGAGATGGTGTCCTGACCACAGCAAAAATGAAGTCCAGAGGTCAAATTAATGAAATACAAAAGCTGGGTTTGCCTAGCGAAATATTTATGTGATGTAGTAAAGATTTACTTTGAAAGAAGGAGATAGGTAATTCTTGAGAAACCAGAATTTGACAGGTGTTTGTGTATGCCGAAGCACAGACAGCATCATTATTCTGAATTGGAGACAGAATGGGAAAAGGTTAAGTTTGAGGATCAGGGATAAGAGGAACACAATGCGTAGCGCTTGAAAAGGAAGTGCGTGTTTGGAAAGTAAAACTGACCCACCTCAGAAAACGCTCATACAGATGGCCCGAGGCCACAGAAAAAATGTTCAGAACGTCGTCTTTTTTCTTCTCTCCGTCATCCTTCTTTGAGCCACCACCTGTGATGCTGTAAATGAGACCATGATACACGAGTCAGTTGTGTTTGGATTGGATGCGTGTTTTTCATAGAGTGACAATAAATCAAAACTAAGCCAACAGCCACCATGCTTTTGTACTGCCAGAGGTAACAGCAGCTGTAACAGCCATCAGAAAACACTTTCAAACAAACCATGCAACGCGATGCAACACGCCGAGATGATTTATTCAAATAAAATGATAATAATGGGGATGGAAATGCTGTGGAAATCAACACATTTGATATGATTTTCAGCTCCTGCTGGCTCCCAACGAGAGTGCTGAAATAAAGTTTTAGAACAGACCCAGCAAACATTATTCAGCTCTTCATGTTTCCATCCCCACAACATTAACAGAGTCCATGATACAAAGTGAACGATTCATTTGAAAAGCAAATCACTTAAGATTTATGCATAGATGACCTGCTTTAAACGAGAGCATCGTGTCATAGGATTGATGACTTTGGCAGGGATGACACAAATACTTCTGGCACCATTTTTATGATTCAAGCTGTAAAGTGTAAGTACACTATTACAATTCACTGGTGCAATTTTGACACAGTGTGGCGTTTGTGCCACTTCAAAAGAAAATGGGTTATAATGCAAAAATGAATTATCATACATTATAGTTAATTGTGTTAGGGCTTGGATAAAAATCAAGCCAATCACATCAGTGTCCATTATCCCCTTTAAAAGCAACAGTCTTCTTCATGTGGAAAGTCTGTGGCAGCTTTTCCTGAGAAGAGACTTCCAAAGAAACATGCAGACTTATCTAAAGTAGCTCTTTTGATTATTTTTTTGTAAACACGTTTCCATTGCTTCCAGATTTGATTGAAATTATGATCCTCACAGTTTATTTAAACCTTTATGCTGTTGCTTTCTACAGATTCATTTCATAATTAATACTGGGATGGTTCAGGTGCAATTATATCAGACCCCTTTTTAAAGAATTATCCACATGGCCGTTGCCCTACTACCCTGTGTGGCTGGATGAGGGTACACAGGAAGAATGGCCCTGAAGGAATACCATGATTACAACTGAATGATTTAAATGACTTTAATATTTTTATTTTTTTAAGAAATGGAAATTGAACTGAATCAGCCTAGTATGGGAATGAGTACTCTATTAGTTGCATAGCAGATGGAAAAAAACGGTATTGTTTGTTGGACACAGGTCTCTCTTGTAAATGAGAAACTGAGACTACCTGTATAAATAAAGGTTATATAATTTAATTAATTAAAAAAATAAATCAACAGTGTTTTAGAAAAAAAGACTAGTAGCTTTTCAAACGTGAAGACAGAAGCTTGGAGTGATTTTGTAGAGTAATGTGGAACACACGTATGAAGATAATGCCAAGCAAGTCAGCACATTACCTTTCAGACAAATGTTAGCTTTTTAATTAACTTAAATGTAAAAGAACAGATAAAAATCGACGAGCTAAAATATTTATATGCTGAGATAAGGGCACAAATGCAGGAAAAATCCAAAGTAAGGACACTCTCCACACTTGGGAATGCATCAACATACCCTAACCGCTACTAAAGAGCAGTGGTTCATGATGCAAGGCACATTTAGCGGACAGAAATCAGGACTTGTGCTGGAGGGTAGATGAGTCTGCAGTCAAACTGTGTCCTTGTCTGTAATAGACTGCTGATGAGGGAAGGAGTGTCTCTCCCACACTCAATCACAACCACAACCTCAGCCCCCAGGCTTCAGGAAGACACCAGTGAGTGAGAGGGAGGTGTGAAGGGAGGGGAGGGAGAATACAGTTTGTCCCTGCATGTCCTCTAAAACCAACTCTTTCAGGCACATCTTACCGATAAGAAAGATATACCCACAAAACACAAACTCAGCGATGGCCCTTTATTTACTTATTTTAAATCTGTAGTTCTGAAAATAATGTGCCTGCAGTCCTCTTCAAGATAAAGTATGACTCTTGATAGTTGAACAGTTGGCTTCTGGGTAGCCACCACACATCGGTGGGATCTGGGGAAGCCGACTGCCTGCCATGACTAAGCCAGGCATTATGAAGGGCCTCCAGCACAACAACAGGGTTCCCAAGATAAGCAGCTTTGGAGGGTCAGGTGAGAACCTGTTTGGCTGACTCACCCAAGATAATCTGGATCTCTGGAAGGGTCCACAGAGCTCTGTATAAATCCTGAGCTGTGGACAACACCAACTGGACAAAGCTCTACTTCTGTTTGCCCTCTGCCTATTTAGATTGAACAGGGTGTTTTGACATTTACCGAGTCATTCATTGCCCCCATTGTAACTACTAATACACCTATATACACGCGCAACACACCATGACAGGTTAAAAATAACATTCAGTTTCTCCATTATGGAGAATCAATACATTTGCCTTACTCAATCTCAGTATATACAGAGCAATATAAGATAACCTAATAACAAGGATTTCAGCAAATAAATACACGGAAAACACTTTCTATTCCGGCTATCTAGAATCAGTTTAGAAAAACAATGACACAAATGTGCTTTTTACAGCACCCTTCACCTAAAACCTGAACATCTCCCTCAGGTAACATCAGCGCTGCTCTCTCTCACACCCCATGTGGTCCACATGCTTGGTATTTCTAAGAGCAGCATAACAAACACTGCTAAGTTCCTCAGGCTGGGTAGAAACAATTACTTAATTTTTTCCATGCTAGAGACAAAGGGCAGAGGCAGCTAAATGACAAACTCAAAACGAAACAAAGAAAATACGCAAAAATGTGTGTGTGTGGGGGGGGGGCATTTGGAATCAGTCCTGTTGTTGCTCTAAAGCAATGTTAGACTTAGTGATGCTTGCTGACATGAGTGCATCTCACTGTTTCTTGGGGAGATTGGGAAAATACATCGTCTTCAGCTTTTTACAATGAATCTCTTGAACTATTTTAAGGATATAAATGAGGTCATGCTTTAAGGTCACCGTTATCATTAAATCAACTATCTTTTGGTAAAATCACAAACTACAACGTCTTTGATGAAATCTTGGGATTTTAACTTTGTAATATCTGAGCTATCAAATAGCTGTCCTCAGCTGCTTCTTGTTTGTGGATCTGACTTCAGTAACTGAAAAGCTGTTCCACTGGGCTGAGACAGGTGACTGACCTGGCCATTAAAGAATATCCAATTAAGAAATTCTTGGGTTGCTTTTGTGGTGATAACAGTCATTACCAATTTATACTACAAAGTAGGGCTGCATGATTAATCGTTAGAAAATCGCGATCTCGATTCATACTTATGTGCGATCTCATTTCCAAATGACAACGATTTAAAAAAGAAAAAAAGAAAAAAAAAGACGACGACGACGATTGTACCGCATTTTGATCCGGGACGTAATCTGCATGAAAACAAGCGCTCACTCTTCCTGCTCAACAAATGAAAAGGGCGGAGCCTTATACCACGTGATACAGAAGCTGTGCCATGTGATGCTAAAATTAGCAGGGAAAAAACAACGGAGAGCACGTCAGGGATGACGAGAAAGTGACAGGAGAAAATCCGTCCCGGTCAACCACCCAAACATCAATAACGGGAACCTTATACAGCGCTTCCCTATAGACGTCGAACTCCCGCAGGCACAAAGAAATTACGGAGGCTATCACTTATCACCTGACCAAAGATATGGCTCCCATCAACACTGTGCAAAACGAGGGATTTAGAAAAATGATCAACACCCTAGACAAACGCTACACAGTGCCGTCCCGCAACTATTTTTCTATTGTTGCACTACCTGCTCTATACACGCAGTGTCGAGCAACGGTGGAGACGGAATTTCAAGCAGTACAACATTTTGCAGCAACAACAAAACGTGAGACATTTGTTGTTTTTATGTTCAGTTTCAACTGTTACGAAGTTGATGTGCAGTTAATAAGTGCAATAAATATTTATATTGGAAAAGAAAATCGTGAAAGAATCGTGATCTCAATTCTAAGCCAAAAAATCGTGATTCTCATTTTATGCAAAATCGTGCAGCCCTACTACAAAGCAATGAGTGATAAGTTTTGCAGCAATTTGCTGAATCCAAGCAGAGAGTAGAGTCTGTACACTTTAGAATTCTATCATCATGCATAAACACTAGTGACTCTATTCCACTGGCAGCCACACATACTTATGCCAAAGCATTGCCTCCACCATGTTTGACAGATAATGTGGTATCTGGTGTTTGGCATGCTGCTTTCCTCCTTCTCCCTACTGTTCTGTTTCCTTCATCTGGCCTTCCTGCTCCTTAGCGCAGCCAGTGGTTTACAACCTTCTTGTCAGGCCTCTGTATTTACATTCATGAAGGCGTCTCTTGATTCTACTACTTGATTTGGTTAGATGTTCTGAAGATACTTTTCTCTCTGGACTTTCTATCAAGAGTTCTACTGAATAGCTAATAAATACAAGCTCAACACTTTGAATCAACTCCAGATTGTAAATTAAGTTTTGAATATTGTGATAAATGGCCTCACTTGACAGTTTAACTGCTCCTAAGTCGATTGCCCTCCAAAATGAAGTACTATGCACAAAAAAGCTTTAATTTTTAAACAGTTAATGCAAGATTTTTCCCATACCTCTTGAATGAATATAGAAGAACTGCACTTCAGTCACATCTTTATTTTATAATAGTGACGTATGAGGCAAGATTACAAAAGAAAAAAATAGTGTTACTATCCAAATAGTAAAGGACTCGACTGTTTATTGTTATAATGGTGGAAATTCACATTAAACATGTTTAAAAGTGTCAAATGACCACTTCAGTATGTGTACAATTAATTCATGTGAGCCAAAACTTGAGGCTTCACGCTGGCTCTTAATCCTCAGTTTCAGACAGTTGTTTTTTCTACTCTTTGCTCTGCAGGATGTTAATGAGAAGAGATATCCTCTCTTATGGACAACAGGCTTCTAACAGACTCGAGACTTGCCTGTCCTAGTTTTGAAAGGAGGAAAGAAAGCACTCTCGTCTACAAATGCAACTGAATTTTAATTTTAGATATATACATTACAGCCACTTAAGGGAGATTTCCCCCCCTAGAAACCATCTTATTAAGCATTTTATGTAACATTTTAATGGCATGGGTATTGTCATTATTTAAATATAAGCCTATCATGAGATAATAAATGCAACTAAGTTAGAAATGGTCTTAAGAATCCATCCAGTTCAATTTGCTTCATTATTTAGCAGCAGTGATCCTTCTCCAAGCACCTCTGCCAGCACATCAAGGACATGCTAGATCATTTATTGGTACTTCAGTTATAACTCTGACTGCAAGTACTTTTTTATGGTAACATTTAGCTACACTTCATAATACAAAAACACCCCAGGATATAGGGCCCACAAATAATATCTAGACCTGATAAGCACTATATAATCCAATAGCAAATACAGCACACTACTGAATGTGAGGTTCCAGGCATAACAGATCCAGCACTGTGGCGAAGAAGTCCACTTAAGCAACAAAGCTGAAAAAACTTCCCCTCACTCCTATCGTCTTTCAGTAGGAGAGCTTCTCCACTCATTAATTCACTCTATTTTTTAAGTATAGCAGCAGGTATAATGTCATCACAAGCTAAATCATTAATGAGTCTCATTTAGTCTGATGCTAGAGCACAAAAACTCAATAACAAAAGATCACAAACGATGACATCAGACAAGCTGTTTCTTTCTACCAAACTCTGTCAGGGTTTAACCACCTGCTCAAAGTGCACCAGCTGAACTTCAGTCCCCATATAACATCTTCTCCAGTGCTTCAATCAGAGGCTGAAGTAGGCTAAACATAGTGAAATACCATCCAACATGAAATATGAAAGCACTGGGTACTGCTCTTCTGCTCTGTTCCAGCAGATAGGTGACATACATATTCCCAGAACAAGGGAAAAAAAATCAAGCTAAACACTCCTACTTTATGTTACTTATGTCAGCAAAACAGGATTTGTAATGAATCCCGTAGCACTGTTTATGACTATTATTTCTGATTCTGAACAATACAGCTTAATGCTGTGTGTGTGCAGATATATGCAAGTGAACACAATAAAAAAAAAGTTGACCTTACGCATGAATACAGGCTGCAAATTACCTCACGACTTGCTGAAATCGTAGAAAAAAAAATCATCACATGAATAAACAAATGCAAAAAAAAAGAAGAAAAAAATCCTTTCTACAGTATTACCATTAGAATAGAATATCACGACTGATTCCCATTCATTACAATACTTATGAGAGCACTAAAAGCGACCAATAAACACTGCATGCTAATGAGTATGACGAGAGGTATTAGGTGTTAAATGGTTTGCAGCAAAACTGCCTACCTTTTCTCAAATGTGCTCCAAACACTTCACACAGCAAGCATTAAGTGAGGAGACAGGATCACACAGTTAGGAAGGATTTGGGAGGAAAACACACAAATGCACACACATACCTACAGAAGCACATATTTTTTGCAAGACTAGATCTTACAGCATAATATTGCAGTCTGGATCCAGGGGAGGAGTAAGATCTCCTGAAACCGCAATGTATAATTGACAAATGGAAGGCGCATCAGCACATCTATCAATCCATCAATGAGCTCACAGCTGTTACTGCCTGTCAGCTGGAGAAGGGCTTTAAACCTAAAGCCAACCAAATATAAGCTGTATTTGAAGAGATTACGCACCTTGCTATGGATTCCCATATGCCTTTGCTTTCACTAGCTTCACTTAAAAGATCTTCGCCAAGCTTGTCTGCCTTTTTCTGCACCTATAAATATAAAATACACAGAAAATAAAACAATACTGGAAAATATTTTAGCATGGGTTATGTAAAATTGTTTTGACACCATTAATTTGTAATCAGTCAATCCTAGGCACATCTTAGAAAACTTCCAGCTCTAATTTCTTTATATTTGGCGAGAAAAATGAGAAATAGCTGCAGGGACTTAAAAAATGTGCATACATACATTGGAAATATTTGTACAATTTTAACAGGCTTGAAAGTCAATATTTGGCATGACCACCTTTATTCTTCAACACAGCGGGAACTCTCTCAGGCAAGCTTTCTTGTAATTTCTTTAAGTAGTCTTCAGGAATAGTTCTCCAAGCTCTTTGAAGGAAATTAAAAGCTCTTCTTTGTATGTTGGCTGTCTTTTTATTTTCCATTCTCTCTGAAGATGATCCCACACTGCTTCAATAAGACTCAGGGCTCTCAGGAGGCCAATCCATGACTGATAGTGTTCCACTGTGTTTTGCCCAGGTATGTTTTTACTTCATTGGCAGTGTGTTTGTTGCTCATTGTCATGCTGAGAAATGAAGCTGTTGCCAATCATATTCTTTCCAGATGGTACTGCGTGGTGGACCAAAACCAGACGGTACAATAACAGTGCCTTGAGGCAAACTGTTATTATGATTATGGGACCAGATGCATCTCTGTGATCCTGTCACTTTTTCTTTTTAATTCAATTGTCAAGTTTCCTCAACTTTTTTTAAGAGCACCCTGCTTAGACCATTTAAAAGTCTGACTCATTGGAAGCAAAATATAAAGAAATAAGAGGTGGCTCAAGACTTTTGTCCAGTGTATTTTAGCTTGGATTGTGTTAAGTTGTCTTCACACCATTCATTTGTGATCCGTATATCATAGAAAACTGAAGAAAAGCATTTTCAGTGTGACATTTACGGTAGCACATCCAACAGGAAACACACTCACCCTGACTTTGATGATCTTACTATGGAAACTGTTCAGCACAACTATAACATCACCGGCATCTGCAGGTGAATCAGTTCCATCGTGCCTGAAAAAGTGGATAAAGAGTGAGAAAATGCTAATTGTTACTGAGAGTTTTAATACTTTTTTTATTTGTCAAACAATCTGCAGCTCACAGGTATGTATACATGTAAAGAATTTAGACTTTAACGTAGAAACAGACATACATTCATCAACAGTCATAAGTCAAGTCTCTGTTAGGCAAAATAATAAAGGTGTTTAAATAAGAACAATAAAATTAATGTTCCTAGGATTTAAATCCCTGTTTTTAACACTGCTACTGCAAATTGATCATTCAAGCTTATAATCTAGAAGTTTTGCTAAGCTGAAAAATGTGAAACTCAAATAGACAGAAATACATTTAAAGCATTTGTTTTTCGCTGATTTTGTGTTCAAAGAACATTAGAACACCAGAGCTAATATTTCAAGTAATGCAATCAGTCTAAGACCTATAGTGTCTCTGTTGCAAACATTAAAGGGAAATACATGTGATCAGTGGCAGAGACTGCTTTACATGCTTCATCCATAGAAATAACACATGAAGGAGACAACAGCTGCTAATGGACCGACAGTGTGAGCACACACTTAAAAGCAAATAGTGGGACAGCTGCCAGGGTCACACTCTGACCATATTCATTACCCTCCATCATCATTAAGAATCACCTTACCATTATTTTACCCATCACTACTTCCCAGCCTTGCTCTATATACTCGTAGATTTAATGAGAAAGTCTGTGCAGTATTGATTCCGTAAAACAGCCTTTCAATGTAATTGTTTTAGGACTGATTTTCCCAGCACAGAATGTGTTTTGGCAGGCAGAATCTGCTGGGCCTAATGGTGAAACACCAGAGAGCAAACTTCAGGCGGAGATGAGCAATAGGCCATGATGCACTACAAGCCATTACAACCTCAATGCTTACTAAAGGCAAAAATCTAACCTTATCACTATGATAAATGCCCCTCTCTCATTGGAGCCAATGCACCCCTCCACCGCTCGTGCTCAAGTGCTGCTTGTATTTTGCCCCTTCTGCTGTCAACGGTGCAAGTCAGTCTTTAGGGCTTGTTTTAGAAAGCATGAGAGATCAATCTGTATCCCTGCTCTGAGAAGAGGAGAGCTGGCCATCTCATTCATCGCTGTCAGAGCGAGGTGTCTTGGCAGCACGGGTGGAAGAGGAAAATTCACACTCTGGGACTGGAGAGCGCAGACACTCCCACTAGGCTCTGATCGGCCACCTAACCAGAGCAGAGTGCCGCTAACCACAAGAATAATGACACTGCCAAGGTGAAAAATGACATCACCTCTTAGCTTCACCTGGAGGATTGGGGGATAAATCTTGGTTGTCTGAAATGATTCGAGAAGAACCGAGGGCTGTATGTGTCCTAAATCTTGTGTGAGGATAGCCAGAGAGAAAAGTATCTGTGATTGTAGGGACATCTGGACCAGCGCACTAGAAATGCCCATACAGACTCGCATACACAGTTGGGATTACCACCACTTTGCTGTAAGGCACTGCCGCTTTGTTATGTTACAAAGTAAAAAGAGGTTCCCTTGAAAAAAGAAGAATTTGATTTATTTTAGATCAAACTGAAAAGTGCAAAAAGCACATTTCAATTTATCCAACAAACCAAAGCAAAGTAATGTTTTTATTTATCCAGGAAAATTAAGACAACCACAGCTCGCTCACTTTAGTATGTGGAGCCTTTGACTCCTACGCCATCCTAACTAAAACACATTCTGCTGCTGATATTCTGTTGTCTGAGGTAGATGCCATGGCAGGTGACCAGCTGAATCATCTCTCTACTCTGTCTTCTCTTTAATAGCAACCCTTTCCTCCTACCTGTCTCTCTCAGCTCAATGCTGAGCAGAACTCTGAGCACTCATCAAAACCTTGCATTGCTACAATGTCAGCAGTGGTCCACGTTGCCATAGTGATGGGTTTCATAGCTACCAGAATGAAATGGAGAGTTAGCTGAAAGCAACTTTGATGTTGAGCTATGGATAAAGGTGCCCAATAAACACGACTTATTTACTTAGATAACTTAGGTCTATCTAGAAATATCAGGACTTCAAAACAGTTTTCATGCTTGTGGCTCTGTACCCACCAGACAAGATAGGCATAGGATGTTTAGAAATTGTACAAATGAACATAAACAAGAATAAATCTGGTCCTTTTTTCTTAGTTTTGTGAGTGAGATGTAGTTTGGACTGAGAACAGGTGACTGACTCTGCTATTGTCAAACAAATACTGCTACACTGAACTTGCAGTACGTTTTAAACCTGGTTTTAACCTTTACTCTCCAGTACTCTCCTTATTGTGGTAGACTACAATGACCTGCATTGTGGAGTGCAGCACACAGTAGGATATTGTGAAGATTTATCATTTGTCACAAATAGGACCCTGGAATCATCTGGGCTTTTTTGAGAGCTCCTTTGACGGCATGTTGACTGTTACCTGCTTAACTGATGATGAAGAAATAAAAACAGAGAAGAACTCACGTTAGGATTTGATAGATTTCTTCTGATCTCCCTTTACGTAATCTTAGGATCCAGGCTCCAGGATTTGCTTTCAGCTGGAAGTATCCCTGTTTTGGTGGAAATGGCCTTAGTAATGGCAATTAAAATATGATTCATTCTCAATCCTAGTGCAAAGAAGCTATGCTTCTGGACTTAACACAGTGCAAGAAAATTTGGGTTGTAGTATAAAAGGTTGCTGACCAGGTTAGCCATGACAATGGTGTCATACATGAGTGGGTCTCGGCTCATGCCCAGCGTAAATTGAAGTCCACGAGGAGGCTGGCCAGTTGACAGGTCAAAGCAGTGGCCCTCTAGCAAGAGGTGCTCCAGTTCAAATTCTGCTGCCACAACCCTGTTCACCTGGAAAGAAAAAAAAACAAACAGATTACAGAGCACTAATATAGATTGGGGGGAAGCACTTTGGCGCTACCTAAATGTGAGAATGATGAGATCACTGGGTAGTAATGACTCAGCATTACAATACCTCCTGCAAATGGATGTTATCCAAGTCATACGGGCTCCGGACTGCCTGCACCATCCAGCTCTCAGGTGTGATCATATTAAGAGTGAGGAGCGGAGTTTCTGGGAGCTCCATGAAGCGGGCAACTGGCCCTGGAGACACGGTGTCATTGGCCAAGAAAATAACATCCGGCTCCAAAACAAAGCGGTAAAAACTGTGAAGACAAGCAAAATCAAGATGAGGGCCATTCCATAAATTTCAGTTCAACAAAAAAATAAATAAACTGACCTCAAGATCAGCTTATTTTTTTCTGTACAAATATTTCAGCCTATTATGAGCATCTTGTAATTTCACAAGTCCTTTTTCCAAACCTTTTAGTCCTCATAACTTAGTATATGAGACAGCTACATGGCATTTCCAAGCCTAAAGGTACAGCTCTGTTAAAACACACAACAAGATCTTTTTTTTTACACACACTCCAAGTGTCACAACCTAAAGCCAGAACAATTATCTATAAGTAAGTTTGAGCATCAATATCCTGAGATGTGTCATAGTTTCAAGATCAAAAATGAAACCAATTTAACATCTATGACATCGAGTAACAGAATCAAGCACTGGTACCCTGGATGCTTTATCTGTTATTGAATAATTCACTAGATATGTTGAATAAGTGGCTGGTTAAAACAGATTACTTTTTTTAATCTACTTTTAGGTATCAAGGTAATTAAATATACTAGAGGTATTTAAGAGAAATGATTCAGAGTGGGTCAGGTGGGAAGGATTCACTGATTATCATTGGATGACCTATAATATGCAACAAATAAAAGGCCGAACCTTTTTCCACTGGACCGAGATAAAAATTCCATCCAAAAACCCATTGTCCTCTTCAGCAAGCACTGAAATGATGACATGTTGTGCAATAGTCTTCTTTCTGAGACACGAGAGATGGGCCCTGTTGTGACAGCTGGGTATATACAATTTCTTCAAAGTGAGGAATCTAATTCTATTACTGCCAGTGTTCCTGCTCAACCAATAACAGAACTACGTGCTGCACTCTGTGTACCTGGAAACTTCTCTTTCTCCATCATTACAATTGGTGCAGAGGCTAGCTCCAGGCTAATCTTTATGCTAATTGCTTTTCTTCAGTGTGCCCTCTGACACAGAAGACTTGTAATGAGTGTAAATAACGTGGCAGATAAACATTACCAATGCTAATTCTTTTAATTCGCAATGCCTATAACACATTTCTTATTTAGAATGAGAATTCTCAGAAGTTATTACCAACTACAGCAGCAACGTGGTGACTCCAGAGTGAGATGGGAGCAGTAGAGAAAGTTAAAGTTAAGGAGGTAAAACCAAGCACACTACAAGAAACACAGAGTGCTCATTTGATTGGTTCCAATTTGTGAGATGGCCAATTCCCCACAAGACGAAAAGTGAGAGAAAGAAGATGAGCAGCCCTGTGGTCACTGCGGCAGTCTCACTGCTATGAGAAGTACACTACTGAATAAAATGAATCCAGTGACATAGAGCAGGATTCATGTGTTCCCACCATCAGCAGTATCTCCAGGGGCGAGCTGTAAGATTACCAAGCCTGTGGCTCTAAAAAGTAAAACGAAGTAGATACTTTGCGTTAAAAAAAGATTAAAAAATAAATAAATAATAGTATAAAATTAGTCCACTTTCAGATTTTTCTAGCGAGAGTATTTAATGATATATAATATTTTAGGACATTTCTTTCTTAAAAGGGTACTGTTTCCACAAACCACAGATCTCCAGCAACGCCAACAACAATGTGTGGCTGGGTGATCCTGTTTGTTGTTTTTTAGAGTCTGTCCTTCACCCATGAGCTCACATTTAGTCAGGCAGAAAGTGAAAATTGCATATAAAGAAAGCAAAACACAAAACACTTTTCCCACAAAGGTAAATACTATGATACGTGTCTTTGTTGTTATATGCTGAACTATTAGAGGATTAATGCTGCGGTTTGATTGTAGACATTTAGTTTACTTAGATCATATAGTGCACTTTTATTGGCTACTTGATATAAATGTAGCAAGTCGTCAGTTACATCAAATACAGGCAAGTTGTCAGTTGGGAGGACATGGAGTGGATGGGTTGAAGAGAGTAGATGTGCCAGTGACTTGTGGAGGGACATATCCTTAATTATACTGGTACTATGTCTGGTCAATTCAAGTCATTATGAAAATCATCCCTGGAAAGTGAAGATTTAATTCTTGAAGGATTTTTGGTTTTGGTCATCTTTCTTTTTCACAAAAATAAATAAATAAAAGCCCACACCACATCTGAGCTGAATGCTGATGAACAGTTTCAACCTTTAATTTGCTTTTTTTTTTTATTACTACTATTGTTTTCACTGCATGGTTTGAACTGCAACAATGAAGGTTGTAAGCAATTTGCCCAGAGATGCAAGTGGAGGCCCAAAGCAATAAGGTACTATTATTAAGCAGATTGCATCTGTGCAGTATAAAGGACGGGCCAAGTTAGAGATGCTAAGTCTGCAGCAGTAAGAGGATACACAAACAAGCCAAACAGGAAAATTTAATTACTGTTGGAGCTAGATCTTACCTCTTGAGAGGCATCTCAGATAACTTGGCCCTGCAGTTCATAAACACCTGCAGTCTCACATTGACCACTTGACTGAGCACCTGCAGGATTCACAGAAAATATGACCCAGTTAAAAATCAAGAAACAAGTACGACTTAAAGTGGCTGAAATGTGTTAAAACACACGTGAGCCGTTTTCTTACTAGTTACTTATTATATTGAACTTTTAAAAGTTCTTCAATGGGAAAGCATAGATATCCTTACATACGTTTCAAAAATTGTTTTTTCAGTTAAAGAAAAATATCTTATATAATTATATCTATAAAAAATATTATATTATATATAGTACAATTGCATTTGCAAGATATGAAAGTTTGAGTAAATCTCAGTTCAATTACAATGCAATGATTTTCAAGTCAACTGAAAATAATACAAAGATGAATACAAACTTTTCTCAAGTTCAGTATCTGACATGTTGTATTTGTACTACAGTGCTGTGAAAAAGTATCTGTCCCCTTACTCATTTCTTTCTTTTTTTTAATATTAGACAAAGACACCCAGGGTTAGTTTAAAATGCAATTTTACATTTATTTAGAGAAAAGGGTGGAGGTCATTTCTTTTTTCCACACAGAGCCAGGTAGGTTTGGATAGCTTTTTCCCTTTAATAAATTATATTACTTAGATATTTTAAGCAAATATAAAATGCAGTTTTTTAAATGACGATCATTTCATTCATTAACATTACAATTTGTGAATATCAAATACATAAATGTGACAAATAGGCAATAAAATAAGAAAGGGGGCAAATACATTTTCATCCATCCAACCATCCTTCCGTCCATCCATCCATTTTCTATTGCTTATCCAGGGCCAGGTCCTAGGCACAGCAGTTAGAGAATTAGAGAAGTCCAGACATCCCTATTCCCACCTGTCCCCTACTCATCCAGGTGCATTCCCAAGAAGAGACATAATCTCTCCAGCGAGTCCTGGGTCTACTTAGGGCCTTCTCCTGGTAGGACATTTCTTAAACACTTCATCGGATACCAAACATCCTCAACTGGCTCCTTTTGATCTGGAGAAAGAGCAGCTCTACTCTCAGTCCCTCACGAACAAATTAATCTTTCCCCTGTCTACAAGAGCACAATGACCCTTCAAAGAAAATTTATTCCTGCTTGTGTCCATGATTTAATTCTTTCAGTCATTACCCAGAGCCTATGAGCATAGGTAAGGGTAAGAATGTAAGAATGTAGATCAACCCATAAATTGACTACTTTGCTTTTACGCTCAGCTCTCCCTTCACTACAAGTGATCACAAAGGATTGATAAAGCATTCGCATCACTGTAGATACTGCACCAATCCATCTGTCAGTCTCCCACTCCCACTCCCCTCTTTCCTCACTCATGAACAAGAACCCCGAAATACTTCATCTCCTCCACTTGGAGCAGCAACTCGTCTCTGATGTGGAGTGGGCACTTCACCCTTTTCCTTCTGAGAACCATTGTCTCAGACTTGGAAGAGCTAATTCTCATTCCCAATGCGTCACACTGTGCTGTACACTGCTACAGTGCGAGCTGTAGGCCACCACCAGCCAACAGCACCACGTAATTTCCCCCTTCATGAATCAGCACCTACGAGGTTCCTGTATGTTATGTTGTGTGTGTGTGCGTGCGTGGAGGGAGGGGGCTTAGGCTTGGTGCAGCCCGAAGAGATGACCTGGGTCCGCCCTTCTGTGGGCTCACCACCTGCAGGACCCATAATAGGGATCAGGTGTATTGTGCATTGGGTGTTAAGTAAATGGACTGATTCTTATATAGCGCTTTTCTACTCTCCCGGAGTACTCAAAGCGCACTATACAACATGCCTCATTCACCCATTCACACCTACTCATACAAGCACTTCTAAACTCAAGTGCAAACTAACCAACATTCACACACATTCACACTCCGAAGAACGCATCGGAGGGCAACTTGGGGTTAGTATCTTGGATATTTGGTATGCAGACTGGGGAAGCCAAGGATCAAACCACCAACCTTCAAATCAGTAGCTGATCTGCTCTACCACCAGAGCCACAGCCACCCAAGTAGCAGTAAGGGGCGGAGGCCCTGATGGTACAATCCCCTGATGGTCCTGAGTTCGATTCCACCACCTGTCCGGGGTCTTTCTGTCTATAGTTTGCATGTTCTCCCCATGTTTGTGTGGGTTCTCTC
Organism: Haplochromis burtoni; assembly: GCF_018398535.1. Classification (NCBI taxonomy): domain Eukaryota; kingdom Metazoa; phylum Chordata; class Actinopteri; order Cichliformes; family Cichlidae; genus Haplochromis; species Haplochromis burtoni. Next base: position 1,379,263 of record NW_024582409.1, on the reverse strand, counting down.
TGGGCACTCGTGCTTCCTCCCACAGTCCATAGACATGCAGTTAGTGGGGTTAGCTTAACTGGTAATTCTAAATTGCCCATGTGAATGTGAGTACAAACAGCTGTATGTGTTTATGTGTTAGCCCCGCGACAGACTGGCAGACTATATCCTCCCTCTCACCCTATGGTAGCTGAGTAGCTGCCATAGGGCTCCAGCAACCCTGACAAGGATAAGCGGAACAGAATGGATGGCTGGATGGATGTTGTGAAAACTTTCTGGCCAAATTAATTAATGTATATGCCACATACACATTTTCTTTGTCATTTTTTTCCAATAATTCCAATAAACAAATAATTATTTTATTTAAAGTAAAGTCTATAAAAGAATATAAAGACTAAAATGAATCCCAGTATGATCCTGAAAATGACACAGTCTATCATATTTTTTTTACCTCAGCAATCTGCATGTCTTTCTACCCTTCCTACATTGAAAGTGATTTTAGGTGTGATTTTATAAGTTCTTCCTATATCAGAAAATGATAAAGAATAATGGGGAAAAATATAAAAATGCACTACAGCTTACAGTCAGAAGGGAGGAAATCTTCTGTGCTTCTCTTGTGAGGGGGTCAACGATTGCCACAACATCATAGAACACCTCGTTCTCACGCGGAGAGAGATGAAGCACGCTGAGGAACAAAAAAAGCACACCAGAGCGAATTCAACAAACAACGTCATACAATCCTTAATCAGCAGAACTGCAAATCAAAAGACTTGCAGCTCGGCACTCCTTGAAATGATGGCATTGCAATTTTCAGGCCCATTACAAAAAAAGGAGCATGAATACCTTCCAATGAGACTACAGATCCCAAAGGGGAAAAAGCAAAATCCCACCTGTGGGTGTCTTTGATAAAGTGGACATCTCTTCTGACTTCTCCTTTGGGGGCTGCAGTTAGCAGGGCATCAACTTTCATAACTAAGTCACTGGCACTGAGGGGGAAAAAATCAGTTTGTCATTTTCTTTAAAGCATTTGTGTTAGTGAAGATGTTAACCAGCCCTTGCGCAATATAATATCAAGCTTTAAATAGGCAGAGTCACGCTTTAATCAGGCTACTGTACCTTAAAACTGAGAAAGTGACATTTCTTCATGACAGAATACTTTCAAACATTTGATACATGAGGAAAAAAGAAAATCCTACACTAACAGATAATTCTAGACAAACTTAATGCAAAGGTGACACAGAGGGAACGCTTAAACAGATGCACACATTTCTATCACAGACACTTAAGAGAGACAAGTAGGCCAAAAAGAAATACAAACATACTGCTTTGGCTTCATTCCCATCTGTTTAACTCTGGCTTTGACTTTCTCTGCAGAACCGCTCAGAGTAATCTTTTCCAGCAAGTGGAAATCCTCCACAGTGAATTCTTCCTGCTCTTCAAACGGACCAAGGATCTAACATGAGGAAAATAACACAGTCAGAACACGACTTTTCCCATTCTTATCTCACCATGTATTATGTACAACTTTCCCAGGGGATGTTAAATGTAATGTGATTGTGACACAGTGTTTTATCCACTTAAAGTCACGGTATTCAGTGAGGCTGCCTGGTTTTTCTATTCTGGGAGAAGAGCCCTACCACTGCAGCAGAGCAAAGTAAGATAATATTAATTGTTACTGCCATCACAGAGACTGGCCTCTTTATCCGTGGTTGTCAGCATTGCTGTTGCTGAGACATCAGTCACCAGCTCTGTACACATGTACAGTGAGCACGTGCGCGCACACACACACACACACACACACACACACACACACACACACACAGCCGTGCCTGCCACTTGTGACCTTTGAGAAATAGACATGCTGATATGACAGTGCTAAGAAAGCACTCTGAAAACACTAGAGGGAAAAATCCTCCAAAAGTGCAGCTGCATGGAGAATCTTTCTCTGCTGTAGCAAACAACACCACCAGTGCTTCTTGTCACTGGCAATAAAATGTTTTCTATTCAAGAGAAGCCATCTAAAGAATCAGCTGCCTGTCAAAGTAACTATTTTTCAAGTCACAAGGAAATTGATAGTTGGTGAGTCTCAAGTCAAAAACCTTATCCCAGTGAAACTTCTTACAAGAAGAAGTCATCTTCTAGATCATTAGTTGCCAAGTTACTGTCACACTTAATTTTGAACAGGGCAATAGTTTCATTAAGTTAGTCGTATACTGAAATTAAACATCTAAAACAGTTTAATACATTTTCAAAGCTGGATGTGTTACTTTTAAAGAACAGAGGTAGATATTAATCATAGAGATGGCACGATACCACTTTTTTATGTCCGATACCGATACCGATATCATAAATTTGGATATCTGCCGATACCGATATGAATCCGATATAGTGTTTTTTAATCAACAAAACTGTTTTTT
>NW_024582409.1:1372124-1375947 GCF_018398535.1 Haplochromis burtoni | reverse complement strand
TCCAGACCACGACAGGTCCCGCATGCCACAGCCGCTCTATCACGTGATGCATACTGCTCCGACGTGCTAACGTTCTGAGGTGAGTTACGGCGTGTTGCAAGTTTTGTGAGGTGCTCGGATTACATTTTTTATTTTTCTCCGATATCCGATCCAGTAATTTAGGTCAGTATCGGACCGATACCGATACGTAATATCGGATCGGTCCATCTCTAATTAATCATGTGATTAATTTTGTGTGATTTTCTAACAATACTTTTGTACTGCTTATTAATTTCCCGTGGTTTTCGGAATCTGTACAAGCTGCATTACTACATTAAGGGAGAGAAGCTTTGAGTTAAAATGAGTTGAACTGTGGCTGGCTACTTGTTCAGACTGTGATCACACACACAGTTTATTTATTTATTGTGTTTCCGATTAGAATATTGGGAAGTTGCTTATGCACACATTTGCTTCCTCCGTGTGTAGCATGACTGCAGGGCTTTTCCTGCTTATAAAATTTTCGAGCACCAAAGAGCTTTGGTTTTTGCCCAGAGAAAAATCACCAGGACTGAGTTTTTATGTAGGTGGGGTTACTTTTACTCATGAGCCTTTACCCATATGCCAAAAAATAACAGCAGAAGTCAGGTTACACAGCCATAAGTATATGTGTTCACTCATAAGTGGCGTGGTTCTTTTAGACCGAGGAAAAACCCTGGATTTTCTGCCATTGATCTGATTGACTGCATCCATTGTCAGTTTTTAACTATGCATAAGCTGGAGCCCACTCACCCTCCCATTGCTGATCACTGCACGCTGTCCAGGATTGAGTTTCAGTACGTCTTGACAGAATAACTGCTGAGTGCGGATAAAATCAACTTCAAGGGTGTTGAATTTTTTCTCAAAGGCATCCATATCCATGCCCTACAGCAGAAAAACAAAAGTTTGTTTACAATGTCAGATAAATTGATTGCATCGCTGGCTGGCTAAGAATATGTGATGTAATCCATAGTTTATGGTCAACTGAAATATCCAATAACGCAGCTGAAAGACATTTCTCTCATTTCAGCCTGTCCAAAAATATAAAGAGTGATGCATTGACATAAAAATGATGTATGTGAGACAAAGAAAATAAAAATTATTCACAGAATCATTGATGCCTCGCATCAGCACAATCACTGCAGTTTTCAAACATAAAATATTTCAGCCAGACCTGTCAGAAATGCACATGTGTGAAAATGAGATTAATCAATTTGTAATTAATATAACAAACTCCTAATTAAACCCCTGCCAGTTTTGTCTATAACAAATTAGGTTTGGGAGTGTGGAGGGTTTGTGGAGTCAGGTTATTAGTTTCTCCAACATTTCTCTCCTCAGGAGAACAGGTGAAATACCAATAATGTCAGCACAATCCAGTCAGCAAGTCTGTCTGGCAGCCAATAATAAACTCATATCCCTTGGCTTTGGGTCTCAAGTCACACTGCTACATCCTACCTATCACCCCATCTCTATTTCCAGCCTATTCTCTCCCAATTGTGAAAGGCTAGTATAACTGAGGGGAACTTCATTATAGTAGGTCCTAAATAAAAAACAAACAAACTACACAATCTACTGCATAACTGATGGTGAATATACTCCATCAGCTGATTTGTTGATTAGTGGCTGAGAATTTGCTTGCGTATGCACAGTCCTTTGTGGGTGGTTACTGCGCATTACAGCATGAAGACGGGAGAATGATTTAGTTCTGCCTTAAAGCAGCAGTGATGGTCAGGCTTGGCTGAAAACATGTGGATCACATAACCAGAAGCTGTGAGCAGTTGGCTATTTATCAGCTTCGGGAGACCATATTTACACCAGCACATTTTAGTTAAAGATTCATAGCGTGTTGCAGTCTTTCAATGGCCTCAGTGACATTTCAAGTGGAACTGACAGTGAGCAGGCTGTTTGCCTGGGTGTCCAAGGAGTGTGGAGTATCATGCGTGCTGTAAATGCATTCCGTGAGTTGATGTTCAGGAGAGAGATAAGAGAATGGGCTCATCAATCACTATTTTCCCTGACTGCGCACTTTTTCTCCTTTTACCTCCATTAAACCATTTACCTAATCAAATATATTATTAAATACTTATCAGTTATATCAGAGCAAAGCAACTTTCTTACCAAGTGATGCACTTGGTATGAAACTGAAGTTTTTTCTTTGGACAAGTAAACTTTGATAAGGTAGCCATGCACAAGATTCAAGTTAATCTAACTTTTGTGTGTCTAAAATAGATAGCGTTCCAACAGTTTTAACTGCTGTCTACTTTATAAATGCACACGGATTGCCAGCATCTTGCCATCAGTCTGAATAAGTCTTTGTCAATAACTCAACTCAATTCAGGTCATATTCTTGTTATATTCCTATAGAACAGGAAGGGTGCTGAACACAAATGTAATAGTTATATGTAATAGTTAACAGGCAGCAAAAGATATATAGATATACAATTTTCAACAATTTATCACAATTATTCCCAGGTTTATTATCAGAGATAGATTGTATGAAACTGCCAATTTGATCCCAGTCGATCACAGACTGATATCCGACTGACTCCATCTTATGCCAAGATTTATGGCCGGTTTTAATGACAGTGTTCCTATGCTTGACAATCTTATTGTGCAACAAAAAAATAACTGCAATAACTTTATCTTACAGAATAAAATAAATATTTGACAAAGATTAACTTTGAGGACATAGTTTCCAGTTAACAAAGGTGACAAATTAAAATGTGCGTTATTGGAGCACTGATAATATTGGAAAATGTTATAAATCACAATATCATATTGTGGGTGAAATATTGCGATAATATAATATCACATGGTGTCTGGTGATTCCCATCTCTACTAAACATCGGCATGAATATAACGCATCCAAAATATATAGATGGGTGGACTGTTGGCAGCTATACATCTAATCTATGTCTAAATTTGGAAATAGTTGGATTAAAACAAACACCTATTTGATCAAATAAAAACGCAAAGTTAAAAAAAAAAGGAGCAGTGAAAAAAAACAAGCTCTTATATTAGATTTTCCTCTTTCAAGGTTTGCCACCTTCAAGGTAAAAGTCAAATCATGTGGTTACAATATGATTTAAAGTAGTGATTCTAATATAAAAGAATATATATATATATAAAGTCCAAACAAAATATGTGTAGTCTGAAAAGAAAAGAAAAGAAAAGAAAAGAAAAGAAAAGAAAAGAAAAGAAAAGAAAAGAAAAGAGCATTCTTTAATCCCCTCTTTACCTGCATCAGTAAGTCTTTCATCTTGGTCCCCTGCTGGAGGAGCTGGCTGCTCTCCTCTTTTAGGAGTTTATGCACAAACTCTGCTGCAGCCTTATTCTTCTGGGTGAGGAGAGAGGCCCAGATAGCCCTGTACAGCACAGTGTTATCGTCGTAGGGTTTTTCACTGGGGTTATCTATCACCCCCACACGCACTCCAGGACTGGCCTTCTGCTTGCACACACACACGCACACACACATAAACATAACGGCACTATAATTCACAGTAATAGCAGACATGCTCATATATCCAGCTACCACATATGTCACTGATAAAGAGCTCTCAAAAAATAGTGCTTTAAAGTAAAGATCTCACCTTTTCAACCTAATCTACTACTAATGATCTCTAAATGACAAAAAGAACATTTGCTTTATTACGTTATTCATCTGTAGAATATCACCACAACATATTTCAGTTAAGACGAATCTACACTGATGATTTTGTGAGAGCACACAGCAGAAAATGACATTTTTGTGTGGATGCCTTAATAGGCATCCACACTATTGAGATCCTGTTTCTCTTTATTCTTTATT
>NW_024582409.1:1346161-1362477 GCF_018398535.1 Haplochromis burtoni | reverse complement strand
TGCTTTTTCAACTTTTTCTGCTTTTTTCAGCCGACATCTTCAACGTTAAGGCATCCACACAGCATTTTCGCAGGAAATGCAAATTTTTCTAGTAATTATAGTTTTTGTTATGAACCTGCCATGATAATCACTACCAAAACCATTTCAGAGTTCTGCCTCCCTTCCACTTCTATTTGATTTTTTTTAGTGCACAAGTTTTGTTGCTTTAACTGTTATGCCTCCTAAGACGTCCTGTGTACATCCTAAATGATAACATAAATTAAAGAAGTGAAAAGAACAGTATTGATTTTACTTACCAGGTGTTTCAAAGCACTGAGCAAGAGTTTTCGTCCTGACACCTTCTGAAAATCCCCAACTACCCACAGAGTTACAGGAGTCATCCCGTCCTCATCTGAGGTAAAAGAGTAAAATCTTTATAGAATAATGTGTACAATACAAATAAGAGCCATTACTGCCATTACTGTAAACCATTCTAAACTCAGACTCTACTTTATATTCTTTAGCTTTCTAATCGTAAGTCTCCTGTTATCCCTAAGAGCAGTCTATTTTGGTTTCTAGTGTCCTGTTCTTTCCTGTTCTTCAGCTGCAGCAGTCTGTTCTCTCTTCGAGTGTAAGGTGTAGCAGCTTCAACCATGTCTGACTCTTCTTCTTCACAAGTTGTTTTGCTCACAGAAGTGTCGCAGATTTTTTGTTTGTTTTGTTTTTGTACCACTAGGGACTGTTTTTCATTAAATCCCAGGAGAACAGTGGGTTTTTTGTTTTTTTCGTTTTTAGATATTCCGATTTGGCACCAACTAAAGGCACTTAGATCCCATGTGTTTCTCATTCTAATGTTTGGTTAACATAACATTTTGGCCACGTTTGTGCGCTTTTATGTACTGAGGTGCAGCATTAATGGGATAGTATGCAGGTGCAGCTGATTAGTTAGCCACAGCAAGTATAATCACTTCACCAGTAGAGGACAAATTTATTTATGAAGAATTCGATCTCTCAATGTTGACCTAAATGTTTACACAGCTTTCAAAGACAGTGTCTTGTAAAAGGTCCCACTCTGTCTATACACTGATAATCACATGACATTGAGAGGGGAATGAAATGTAGTTATTATAGTGAATGTTTAGTTTGTGTCAGAGGTGAGAGAGACATCTGTCACATATTATAGAAGAACCTTGCCACCTGTCATGGTTATATTCCCGCCCCGGCCAGTCAGCCAGTCCTTCAGAAAAGCAGGCAGTTGGCCCGACAGCTACTCCACAGAGAGAGAATGGCAATCAGCCTCCTCTGAAACACTGCAGCTAGACTCTGGGCCCGAGCAGCGAAATGCAGCTCTGATGACCATTTAGACTGCTGGCCAAAAGCCAGTCAGAAGACCCAGCAATGATTTTGCTGGAGGCACAGCCTGCCAGCCCTAATAAAACCCAGTTTCATATTTCCATACATCAGCAAAGCAGTGTGGGATTCAATTTGTTTATAACAAAAATGCTAATTTTACAGATACACCTTATATTAATGTACAGTAGTTATTCCAGTTTATACAGCATTATGTTTCTAAATATGAGATTTCATCTGAAATAGTGTTTACTGGGAAAGCAAACCAAAAAGAAGTGACTTCTTACCACTATTTGTGAAGTACTTCATTCTCTTAGCAATCACTGCCGTTTTGTCTCTGGTGTCCACATAAGAAAACATATATGTGTCTTCCCAATCATCTGCAACTGCATATAAAGGAAAGTATAACATAAGAGGAATGTAAACAGTGGCATTCATATTTTATGGCATAGAACAAGGAGCACCTGGAGTGGCTGTGAGGTCAAGGTACTTTCGGTCACTGCTTAAAATAAGAGGGTTCATCCTGGGAACCACATTGGCCTGTTCCATTAGATAGTCTACCACATCTGAGCCTTCAGATAACTGGCCCTATAAGGTGAAGGACATAAAGTGTGTTAGTTACATAACTGACAGCATGAACAAATTGCCACCGGTGCAGTTCCCCAGTGCTTGAGTACTTCAGTTCACTCATGTCTGGGTTTTTCCTGACTCAAAGTGGGCCTTTGGGAAATGAATCATTATTGGTCCACATATAATTAAGGTAATGAGTACGCATTGCTTTACTTAACAGAAGTCTTATGAATTTCCCTCTCATTTCTTCCCATTTGAAAATTAAAACTGTATTTTGTCACTCAGTAAATTAATCTCCATTCAAAGAAAACTCTTTAAAAAGATGTTTTTAATGACATTGCTGCTAATTTTGGTCAGATTTTCTTTCATATGCAGGACAAACCTGCCTATATATGAATGTAAAAATTTCACCTCTCATTACAACAACAAGACAAAAAAACCCACATTGGTTTCATAGGCTGAATATGAAGAGTAAGTCTCGTTTCATGCAGATGCATCATACCATAAAGACTGCTCTTTGAAAGGCAGTAGTGGTGTCCATTATGCGCTGAAGGATGACTGTTTCCAGCTCCTCTGGGTCCATCTCATCAGGGCTCAAAGGGACTCCATTAAATAAAGCCAAAGGCAGGGCACCCAAGCCACTCTTTTTGTAGAAGAGCGCACCATCCTACAGCCAACAAAAGTTAAAATCAGACCTGCTGCTCTTCATCAATCATACGTTATTACTTTTACTTTCAATTAACAAAAAAACATCTTACCTTCCTTTTATCATCATACTCTGATTCAACTCCTAGAATCCTTTCAGAATTGGCTTTTGGGAATTTTCTCTTTAGGTAAGCAGTGACTGTATCAGCAGAGAGCGTCTCCCCTACATCGACTTTGCTATACAGCTGCAAGAGAATAGCAAGGAAGTTCAGACTTGACCATCACTCTCTTCAGATCCCTCTCAGTGTCAGTACTTTCCACCGCAATTTTAAAAAGCAGATAGCTGAGGAAAAATACCACTGACTCATCTATTTCAACAATGTCTCAAACTGTAGGATAACACAAGTAAAATATTATGCAACTGATTTCCTAGGCACGCAGAGATATGAGCTGGCAAGAAACACTTGCTAAAACAACAGAGATTTATATATGCGATATACTTACTGAGACCACAGACATCAGAGCCTGGGGTGAATCATACTCGTCTGCAATGTAATTCAGCAGTCGGTAAAATCCAACCCCTGCATCTGAGAAGCCATCAATCTCATCTTTGGTGTTGACAACAAACACAAATCCAATTCTGTACAAACGGGACAAAACAAGTATTCAATTTGCAGGTGAAATGAGAATCACTACCAGGTAAAGATTATGAATGCCAAGAGCGGACCATATAAACAGCTGTGGAGGTGTGAAAAATTGCAGCATCTACCTCAGGGGGATCTTATGCTTGTAGAAAAGCTCTGCTAGCTTCACGAGCTCACCACTTTCTTCCTGCAGTGGATCTAAGAACAGCACCTAACAGCAGAGGTATCGTTATCAACCCCTGGTCGTAAAGCTTTGCAAACAACTGTGTGCCAACCTGACTTACACATGAAGCAAACTTTAGAAAAAAACAAATCAAAAACCAACACATCAGCAAGTTGAACCCAGGCAAACTAGAAAAACAGAGGCAGTGATTTCAATTGTTTATTTTGTCTGACAAATCCTAGGACATGTACAATTTAAATGTATAATAAAGACCTGTCTCAGCTCCATTTCCTTTATTACCCACACCACTGTTTTTTCTTTATTGCATTAATGCAGTGTAAACAAATAGGAAATGCAAAGTCCAGCTGACTAGTACTCAAACCATGTTCTCATTTGTGAATTTACTGGCTTGTCTCTCACTTGGTACTTCAGTTGTTCTGATAAACTCACCAGGTTAAAGAAATTGCGTCTGATCTGCCGGATGACTCCGGGAAAGGTGGCTCTGAGGAGCTCCTGTACACCAGTTGGCCAGCTTCGGTACATTAGGTCATTCTCAATGTCATTTATCCACTAAAATGTACAGGTACAGGGCGCAGAAGAGTTAGTGGGAAAATATTCACTAGTTAATAATAACAGTAATCCCAAAGGTGCAGCCAAAATATGAAAAATAACAGAGGGATTAAATATTTAATGCATGAACAGTTCAGACTTCCTCTCTGGTTGTCACATGTAAGAATTTAGAGACATTTCATTTAGGAATGTGGAATTTTATAGATATATACACTTGAAATTTGCCCAAGGACACAACGACCGAGACTGTCCAAGCCGGGGCTCGAACCGGCAACCTTCCGATTACAAGGCGAACTCCCAACTCTTGAGCCACGATTGCCCTATGTTCTATTTCACAATATTAAAGAAAGTGATCTAGAGCTGTGAAATTTATTGGGTTACTCCTTTTCCCACATTTAAATTCAGCTTAGTAGTTTTGTGTAATCTTGTTGAAAAACAAACAAATGGCACCAATCATGCAACACGTCCTCCTCAGCAGAGGAATTATATACATGCAAATAAAGCAAGTAGAATGCCAGTGAAGCTGGCTAGTTTTGATGTATATAAAATTACATGTATTACTGTTCTTAAGTTCTTCGATCAGAGAAAACTATTGGACCCTGTAGATGTTTTTTTTTAAATAATCAACCAGAATCAGATGCATAACGATCCATCTGGCAATAATACTGGTCTTTCTCTGTGTAACTATGAAGCTTCACCAGCAGACTATCAGCAGGGGAAATGCAAGTTGACAAATATTTTGGTTGAGGGTGGACAGGCTTAATATCGTCATATATTTCTGACATTTTTATAGTACTTAATGTAATAAAATTGCCAGAGGCATCAAATGAAAACTTGCAAGTTTTTAATTTAATAGCATTTCTTGGCTAACTTCCAACTTAATAACTTCCAAATAAATGAGGTTCCTGGATAGCTTCAGATTGTTGCAATAGGCCGATGACTGCTCTACTAATTCCTTACTTTAGGATCCCTAAACAAGAACACGTGTGTTGATCTGGGAATATAGTCCTTTTAGACATCACTTACCATTATGGCTGGGTGTCTGATATCTAAGGCATAACTGTCATCCACAGCATTCACAGGTAATCTTAGCAGCTTATCTTGATGTTCTCCTTTTATGCCTAGATTATGTAGACCCTCTAAGACCTTGGCCTCTGACTTAAGTATGTCCAAGATGCTGAAAGTGCAAAATGATGTGTTAGTCTTTGATTCCATCTGTGTGTCAGTATATATGCATTGCACCAAATGCTTTACTTCTATCAGAGAGTGTCTTTTATTAATGCAATTTATTGTGTCCTTACTTTAAAACATATTATTTTGTTTATAACAAGTGACATTTACTACAAGTGGTAGTTATTATGCAATATTTCTATCAGGAAAAACATGAAAAATATAGCCCCAGCCAGATACATTAAACCAGATATTCATTCATTGATGAATATCTGGTTGATATAATCATATATTACATCTGTGGTATTGAAAGTGATATTCAATATACCATGATGGAAAATGTTTTCTTTGTCCACAAAATATAAGTCAGAGAAGCCCTGGACTTTTATCTTGCTAACACCATTAAAAAAAGTAATTCAGCCAGAGCCAAGGAGACGACCAGCTAAAAGAAGAAGACAGCACCCTTTGTGAGTGAGAAGGACGGGTTATTCTGTCCAAGAGGAAAAAAAGGTGAAGCTGGCATTCATGTATCCATATTGTGGAAAATGACAATTCAAACCACATCAAATATTAGGATTTAATACATATTGAAAACTTAAAATTACTACAGCAAGTCATGATCGTATTGCACAAAGATCACCCTAGGTCTGGCGCTTCCAGGGGGGAGCACAGGCATATGACTGTACCTTCCTGCTGTGTTCCTACCTGAAGGGATTGTGAATGTCCAGATCAATGTGCAGCCCGTTGATGAAGAGCTCACCGTCTCCTGGGTGAACACCAATGGTCTCACTGAGGTGCTGAAAGAACAAGCTCAAAGTGTTAGTTGAATCCCAAAAGCCCTAAATGATTGATTCTAACATTAATGTCTGATCTTTTCACATGAAACGATGTGCACTGAGACTACAGAAATAAGTAAGGGTAGTAAGAGAGTAGGAGAAAAGCAAAAATAAAATGTCAAATTTATTGTGAAATTTATATGACACAGAGATTAGAAACTGATTCTCTAAAATAGAATGTGTGCAATGGCAACAGATATTATCAAAGACAGCAACTACGCTATGATATCGCACCTTTTGGTTCTCCTCAATTTCTTTTCTCATTTCCTGCTTTACAGCCACTCTTGTCAGTGATCTGTGGGAACAGTAAAACATGTACAGTCACCATCAGCTTTTACCGCATCCCCAGTCGGCAGTAAAATGCCAGTTTTAATTTCCAAAAACCTGTGGGTCCTCAAGATGGTGCGTTTGCAGTCAATTCCCTGTAAACACCCGACTCTTACTCAGCACTTTTTGAAGTTATTACAAGCTGCCGGTACCAAAATAAGCAAACATCTTTTAAAAAAGCTGATTAGATCCCTGTACAACAAATTATTTACATTCATTGCAGGGTTACAAATTGTCACAGAAAGGAGTAATAATCCTCAAATAAATGGGGCTATAAAAGGAATACTTTATGTGCACTTTAAGAACAGCATTTGTTTGGCCAAGATTCACACAGGGCAGGGCTTTGACAGGAATTGTGAAACCACATAAAATGTGTTAACCATTGAGCAAAAAAAAAAATAGGATGAATTTTCTTACCTGGCTTTGCTTGGAAAGTTCTGACTGAGATCTCGCATGAGCTTTAAAGCATCAAACTTTGGTGCAGACATGATTCTAGAAGCTGCCTGGAAACTCAAATCTACATAGATCGAACAAAAGAAATGATCAACATTTATACATCTATGAATGCAAAGGTAAAGTCAAAGGTGGCTATTAGCTTTTCAAGCTCTATTTTCTTTTAAATACATAACACTAGAAGGGGCACCTGCACAACTTAAGTGTATTTCCTATGCAGATGACGCAATAATCTACACAGCTGCATTCTCTTCTCTGCCACAGGCTCCAGATGATCCTTCAAGAACTGCAAGCCTCATTGTAACATTTGGCTAAAATTGTTACGAAAACTCACTGAATACTCAGTGTATGCAGACCGTTAAGGGGCATTTAAAAAGAAAGAGCACGGCAGCAATGTAGCAGCAAACGAATGCCTATTAAATTTAGCGATGGCAGCTGTGTAGCACAATGTATATTTTCGGTGGTTACACCTTTAGCACTCATTCTCTGCAGAGCTGCATTAAATACAGGAAGGTAGTGAGCTTTTATTTTAAGAGTGAGTCTTCAGCTTATAGATCAGCACAGTGTTCTGAAAACTCACATTGTTCAGTGAGATTGTGCACCATGGGCTGTTGCACATTTACAGAATACAGCTAACTGTCAGGACCATCAAAATAAAAATGGTAGGCACTCGGACATCCACTCAGAGCCTCATGCTCACCATCTGATGACAAAACTCACATCACTCAGACCCATACAATATCAACCCTGTAAGTTTCCAAAGCAGAGCTCCACTCACAAATGCACCATTTTCACACTGCTTTCATTGTAGCTGCTGTTTATAGTGCAATGTGACAACATCCACGCCATGAACAGTTCCACATATGTTGTGGACTTATTGCAGCCAAGCAATTGCCACCTACCAATGAGTACTTTATAATCAGATTTCTTGGCCCTTATTAAGTTTAATGTGACATTAGCAGCGGTACATATTTTTACACAGAAATAATGTTAAACTCCCTCTCTCCCCTTATGATATTGCTTCTGTAGATCACTGCTCTACAGGGTACCCAAGATTTGTTCAGAACTTGGTAGAACAGCCTTCTTTGATTTTATGACCGGGTCACGAAGTAACCTTCAAAACACACTAAGGCTCAATAATTTTCTCTCCCTGGGGGAACTTGAAACGCTGATTTAAAAAAAAAAAACTGCAAGTAAAAAGCTGGATTTTACTCCATGTATCTGCAGTCCTTTCCTTGTTTTAATGTGTCCCAGGTTGGCTTTTTTGTGATTTTACAATTTTTGTAACCTTGCAATGCTGTGCTTTCTTGGCCAAGACTCCCTTGAAAAACTGTTTTTTAATCACAATGTATGATTACTTCCTGGGTAAATAAATATTACATTAAAAAATAAAAAGTAAAATAAACCTCACCTGCACGTCATCAGTAATAAAACATACACAGTGAAGGCCTCACCTTTGATCCTCTTTTCAGTTTCAATAAATCTAAGCTTTTTCTTAGTGCATGATAATAGCAAATGCAGACAGACATTAAAAATATCCTCAAACTGTTGTCAACAGCACTGAAAGGAAAAAAAAACTGATACCTTGCATTTCCCACACTTTGAGAGGGGCCATGTCATTGGTACTCTCAAGAAGATGTTTGCGAAGCTCAACAAGATGCTCCTGGAGTTCAGGATGAGATTTCCTTAAGAGAGATAAAAGAAAAACAGAAAGACACGATACAAGGTGAAGATTTCTTTTTGACTCCTAATCCAGTGGTGTCAAATACACAGTGACAAAAACAACAGAAAAATAAACGATTAAAACATCTTTAGGACTGATAATATATTACTTACTTTAATGTCCCAAAAAAGAATCCTTGGACTTCATCATTATCATCATCCTCCACATTTATAACCGTCTTTGAATCTATAAAGCAAGAGTGTTTACTTGCCTGAGAAACAGAGTTCAACACACAATGCTGGATAAATCACTAACTGACCTTTTACTTCAGTGTCATCCACAGCTTTGTATTCTGTGCTTTTGATAGCCAACTCAACACCATACCCAGATAAAAGCATCTTTTGAGGCTTTGGATTCTGTATCAAATAAAAACAAAGCAATGTAAAACAGTGCAGAGTTGAATCTGAATTAGAGCTCTATACAGAAGATACTTTCTGCCTATATGTACCCACTATACTCTATGTGAACAAAACTACATTCAAACACATTTGAAGTGGAATGCATCACACTGGGTGAGTTTCGGCTTGAGACTGTCGCTGGATGCCATCTTTGTAATAAATTTTTTCCCCTGGTCAACTATAACTGGAGTATAACTGGTT
The DNA here is from genome assembly GCF_018398535.1 of Haplochromis burtoni. Classification (NCBI taxonomy): domain Eukaryota; kingdom Metazoa; phylum Chordata; class Actinopteri; order Cichliformes; family Cichlidae; genus Haplochromis; species Haplochromis burtoni. The sequence goes on along the minus strand of NW_024582409.1, from coordinate 1,353,448 downwards.
TAGCCACAACAGAACACGCTGACACTAGTGACACGCTGACTGGTGCTGACACATTATAAACTTCCTATAGAAGTGAAAGATAATGACAGCACAAAGATCACCCTGGCTTTACAGCCAGAATCGATGTAAAGTACGTCTCCTAACTACATTTGTTTTTGTTCAGTTTGTTTCAGCATGGCACATCTTTAAGCCCATATCTAGGTGCCCACATACCTGTGGCAAAGCATGTTGCCTTTTTATAGATTTTTCAAGACTACAGTCAGTGAAAGTTATAGACTATGAAACAGTTTATCTGTGGGAACAAAAAGCACACAAACTGACACGTACAGCAGCAGATACACTGACATTCAACCTTGACACCTGTGTCACCCAGACACTGCTTCAATCTTTCACAAGGGTAACGAGGAAGCTTCCACACCTACACACCGCTTTTCTTCAAGAAAAGCACATTTCCTACTTTCAAAGGCATCTGTTTGTCAGTTAGTTTTTAGAAATCTGTTAATTCTACCTCTGAACATTGGTCAGTCATACGTGTTGTTCAGCAGTGTCCATTTGATCAGGAAAAACTATGAGGAACAACATTTTTTTTTCATGACAGAAAATATAAGTAATGGATAAAAAGACTGTTTACAGTAAAGTGTTAACTTTTTCTGGCCATCTTTCATCATGAAATTTGGCTTGTTTTTTTGGGGTTCTTTTTGCAAAATCCTGCTAGGAGTCAAACTTCAGTGAAAACATAACCTCTGTGACAGAGTTAATTTAAAAAGAAGGATAGACAAAACAGCAGTGACAAACAACAAACATGCAGTCGGCACTCTAGCTTTAATTTTTTTAAAAAGCTAATCAAATGCTACTAATGGAACAACTGCTAACACATCACAGAAGATTTGAAGCCAGTGTTCCATTTTCTTTTGAATCAGATATCTTTCCTGTATGACTTATCACCTAATGAAGTAGCCCTCCAACATGTTCACCAAATAAATACGCTTTGACAAATGACACTGATGTTGAACAATTTAGCGTCTTTTTTCTAAGCTCAGATGGAAAACAGGATTTATGTGAACAACAACAAGTGAATCTGGGTTGTTGTTGTTGTTTTTTTTAATGGCATTGCTCCTCTTTAGTGGACAAAACACATTGCTGTGATATTGCTCATGTTAATCAAGGAGAAACCTCTGAGGCAAAGACAAAATTTCTAAGATCTCCAGTTCCTCTAGTGACTAATTCAGGCTGTCTACAAAAGCAAGCATCCCCATAAATTCCCATGTTATAATTTCCAACTTTATAGCATTAAAAAGCTTATTCAGGTGTTGCAGTAGTTATCACTTTTGCTTCACAGCAGCAACGTCCTGGCTTTGAATCCAGTAACTGACTAGGGGCCTTTCTGAGTGGAGTTTCCCCCCATACTTGTGTGGGTTCTTTTCAGGTACTCCAACTTCCACCTGCAGTCCAATGACATGCATGTGTTAGGTTAATAATGGCAGTTCTAAATTGGCTGTAGTTGTGAATGTGAGTGAATAGTTGTCTGTTTCTCTGTCTTAGCCAGGGCGTTCACTGCCTTTCACTCCATGATAGCTTGAATAGGCTCCAGCCTTCCAAGACCCTGAACTGGATAAGCTCAGTAGCATGGATAGATGGATTAATTTACAGTCTGATAAAAACAAAATGGTTTATGACTCTATGGATACCTTCCCACTTTATAAAAACTCTGATGAAGGAGATTTTTTATAACTCATCCACCTAGATGCTAGAGTTAGGAGTGTGTCTAGACATAAGCAGCTGGAGCTGATGGGTGTCTTTAGGCCTCACCTCCAGTACTTCCAGTTATTAGACTTTTTTACTGTGTGTGGAGATGGTGTATAATGAATTCTCAGGCTTATGTTAATTGCTTGCTGTGTGGTACAGACCATCCAAGAGGTTTGTGCTTCAGTTTTGGAAAGTGAAATTCTATTATTGTACTAATCTGTTACCTGCCACAATAATGTGTGTATCTGTGTATTGCACCCACACAGTTTGCCAGCACGGGATCCAGCTTGCCTACCAAACTATCAAGCATTGGCTGACAACTTAGCACCTTACCCTTTCACCTGAATAAGTTAGCTTCTGGATCCAAAAAACCCACATTGCAGCAGCTAAAACAAACTTCAAAACACAGAATTCAAAACTATTCAGTGGCTGCTGTGGGTACTTCTGTTTCTTTATGTTGTCTTTGATGCTAATTCTAAGTAAGCAGGATGAACTATGTTTGAGCGATAGCAGTGCTGTTCAAAGACAGTTTCCTTAAAGAGATTTACTAAAGAGAAGTTTCCTGTTGTATCACTGATTAGCAGTAATCAGTAATCATGAGAAAAAAAATGTACACAAAGATGGCATCAATGTTTTATTTTAATTTCACTGCTGGAAATGAATCTAATTTACTTCTTTTTAAAGACAATAATTAAACAAAAAGAAGTCTGTTAAAATTAATTCTACCAAAACAGCAGAGAGCAAAAGTCAAACTTTATTCGTCACTGTTGCTCTGATAACACTAGTTCATCAGTAATTTCAAAGTTCATTTAGAATTTTGTTTTTATTCTCTACAATTAACCACGTCTACAAAAATATTTATATATATTAATAATAATTAATAAATGGAATGTAAGTGAGAGTTAAGGCAAAGCAGTGGGGGGAGGAGGGTATATTTCTACTCACCGCTACAAAATGACGCAGCACATATGTAAGTGTGCCCTTTTCAGCTTTCTCTGACAGTGCCTTGTGAAAAGAGGTGAACTTCTTTGTTCCAATCTCTGCATACAAGATCACAACTGGCACATCTGTTATATTGACCCCTGGATATGTGTGATCGTTCTTGTATAAATATGGTTTTGGCCTGTGAACGTTTGGAAAATCTGGTTAAAGATATCCCAGAGCTAAACATTGATAGGTGAAAGCATCAAATATTAAAAACACAATTTTAAAAAGTTTCAAATAACTACATACATAAATTCAAACTTCCATGTTACCTGCCTGCAGCTGCCTTAAGGAGCTTCTTGATGTCCTTGGTGCTGCAGCTGTGTTGCCCATGGATGGAGACAAAGGCTGGGCAAGCCTCAGGCGGAGGCTCATCTTTGGCTATCTGTTATGAACAGAAGGAAGAAAAAGAATGTTTGGTAAAGTAATGGCTACAACATAACCTTACTAAAGCCAGGGTTTGCTGGTTTGGTCCCCACCTGAATTACTCGTTTTAAAATACATGTGATTATAACACGACCACTTCTCTACTTTTGAGGTTAGGCATAAAAGTTTTATTTTGATAAAAGTGTTTAGTTAGGATTGGATCAGTTGAGCCCTTAGTTACGCTGCTACAGTTTCAGGTTGCTGGGAGATATCTTATGATGCGCTGAGCTTGTCTTTTCCAGTCTCCTCTGTTTTTAAACCCCCTTATTTCCCACTTCTGAAATTCATACAAAGAATGTTCTTCTACTTTTTCTTTTCATTTTTGTGTTGTTTTGTTTGTTTTTCATCATACTTTCTGTGACCCCCCAGTGGAGGGCTGCCACGCCGTGAGCTTGGCTCTCCCAGGGTGGGAACAGTTCTTCCTCCGCAACACTGCTAGGTGCTTGCCTGTAGAGGATTGCCTGGATTGCCTTGAAATGACTGAGTTTTAAACCGGATCTGTACAAATTAAACTGAACTGAGCTGAAAATATTACTTTATAACACTTTGATCAGAACATACCTGCTGGGATGCATGAACAGCTGGTGAATAGGAGCGCAGGGCAAGAGCAAATTTGAGAAGATTAACTTGAAGATCTGTGAGGAACTGTCCGGCTTTCTTAATGATCAAGTTGTAGTACGAGCGCACCGACTCTGTAGAATAAACAGTGGTGGGACAAAAACTCAAAACTCAGTTCAATGAGTTACACCTCTTCATATAAAAGTAATAGTTTAATGTAAAAATAGACATACCTCCGTGCTTGTATACAGTAAGTTCTTTTACAGTGTCGACAAACTGCCAGAATTTCTCATTCCCATCTTCTCCAATAAATTCGCTGCACATGAAAATACGTAAGTATAATAAGCAAACATTATTTTGCTCCTCAGCAGTTAAAACTACAGACCACCAAAATCATTAATTTCTGGAAGTAACTGTGCACATATCCACTGTAACTCATCATTAAACAAGATAAAGGATCAAGTTTTTTACTACGGCTATTTAAACACACAATCCAATTATATACGAAGATTTCTACGAGGTTACCAAAGAGATTGGCATAACTAACACTGATGATAAAATCATCACAGACTATTTTGAAACAGGAGAGGCCACAAAGAAGGATGCAACAGAGAAGACAGACATTCCAGCTTTAAGCGTATCAACTTTACCAGAAGTACACCAACAGGGATACAGCGAAGTTATATTTTAAGGTGATTTAAAAAAGTTAAAGGCAGTAAAATTACATTAAATCAATAAATAACCAGTATAAAAATCTGAATAACCTTCCAAGAGTAATAAAGCAGAACGTTTTTGTGGTGATTTTTTACATAAGTGTCCTTCAGAAATCATAATAAGGCAACTCATAACATAAACAAAGTGATGTTTATATTTGGTCCCCATGAAAACGGCCTTGCTTGGTGACACTTGTGATTTAATTTGAAAGATAAATGGTTCTGTGCTGAATAATAAATAATAATATAAATGTGAGAATTAAGGTTTTCTAAATGTTCCAGCACTGTTTTCTACTGTGATAAACACAGTGAAATAACTTCTGTCTATTACTTAAAGTCTATTGTAAATGGGCTACAGAATGCACTTTTTAAATTGTTAGGTCTGTGATGGGATTAATCATTCTGGATGATGGCTGTCAATATAACGAGACTGATTTTTCCACAAATGATATTCTGTTTTAGTTTAGCTACAATGTAACACAAGAAAGTCTTTCAAAAAAGCTAAATGATGGTAAACTACAATGTATTTACGACCATGAGCACAGTTACCGTGGAGAACATTGAGGCTGTGACCTTTATCTGGTAATACAATATACTATTATAAATCCTTAATTGCAGTGATTTTAAACAAAACAAAAACAAAACAAAAAAAAGAAGTAGGAAAGGGAGAATAGAGTTTCCTAGTAATATTCGTGGAACTTTCAGCCCAAGGTTGGCTGAATCACCAAAGTTAGAGCTATTATCCATCAGTCTGCAAGGAAAGATTTGGTGAAGGTTTTGGTTACGAAAACATCAGTGTTGATGTAAGAAGTGAAAGAATTAGTATTGGATAAATAAATAAATGCATTAATGAATAGCAATCAGTAACTACTTTAATACTAAATAAATAATTTCAGTTTGCTTTCAGGTGAATGCAGTGCAAAAATAGAAATCATTCAATATTTCTAGTCTCTGGTCCTGACCTGTCTCTGGGAAGTGTAATGAGATTTTATTTTCTGTTTAGGACATTTAAAGATTAAAATACAAACCGCGGATTAATAAAAGATAAAAGCAGTGCATTTAGGAGGAGGGGCACCTGGCTGTGCCCCGTTTTATTGCACATATGCATTTCCAAGAAAAGTACTGTACTGTACCTCGTCTCCAGGAGGAAAGGCGTCATGCTCCACTTGGCTTTAAGACTGGCAGTGACGCCTTTGGGGGCTGATATTACGTGATTTATGTTCAGCAGCAGTAGCGACAGCACAATAACGCTCCTCATTGTCGCGATGGAACATGAACCTATAGCAGTGGTAGAGAGCAAAAAGGTACGCCGTCAGTTCAGCTTTTGAGAGGTGCCATTGAGTGCCACGTAGTTACTCTGAGTTATTATCTCAACCTCAAAGCCAACACACACGCACACATACTCGTCTGAAGAAAAAAAAACAGCTCGCAAGATTATGGGAGATGCTAGAAACATGAGAGCTCCTCGTTAACCAAGGAGAGTAATAATAAAATAACGTCTCCTCATAAGGGTCAGGCAAAGGAGTGAAGTTAACTTAGCTGCAGACTAGAAGTCAGCTGCCGTGACATGAACTAAAACATCCCAGCAGCGTGTTTTAACTAACGGAGACCACGAGCATGGGTTGCCACAAACACGTAACAGTGGACAGACTATTATTTAGCTACAGTGTTGCCAATAACATCGAGCTCACCCAGTCAGTGATGCTAGTGGTTTCCATACAAAGCAAAGGGCTTCATTCAGCTGGATATTTTGGGCAGCTAACAGCCTGTACGGCTAGCCTGTTACCGGGGTTGCGGGGTGTCGAGGTGTCTCGCGCAGACCGTTATTCCTACCCGAAAGAACCGGAAACCGGAAAACAAAACGTGGCCTTTAATTATTTTAAAACACCGTTTTTTATATTGTTTATACAGACCAGGCGAGAAAGATCGTTGTATAATTAAATTAAATTAGATGATAATGTGGCAAATTATTCTGGCACATTGGCAGACAGCTAAAGAGACAGACGCTGAAGCTCAAGCACTAGAGCATGTTGTAGCAACACTAGTAGTGAGTGATGCGTGCGCGCGCGCGCGCGTGTGAGTGTGTATTTGTTGAATCTCCAGTGTGAATCTCCAGACACTTCCTGTAGGCTGTGGAAAGGAAAAATCCAAAACAGTGAATCCAAAAATTAACCGAAGTTGTTACATTACGTTTAGAATAACTTAGTTTTTGTAGCCTTCATAATGATAGTGATGATAATAATAATAATCATTATAATAATAATGTTATAGATTATTTGAACTACTTTAAAGCTATATCAGTTATCCATTCATTCCTTTTTTTAGTTTTTATTAGATTTCCCTAAAGATCAGTAAAGATTGTTATGTATGATTTGTTTTTGTTTTTGTTTTTTTGTTGGGGGGGGGTTGTTTTTTGTTTTGTTTTGTTTTGTTTTTTTGTTTTTGTGTGACCCTACTTTGCAAATGTACCCGCAGAGAGACATTGTTGCCCGCAGAGAGACATTGTTGTTTTCACATGCTTGTCTTGTCTTCACATGACCGGTAAAGTATTATGTCCAAAATGTGCAGACTATTGTGTGGGGAAGCAGACTATTACTTTAAACTCAATTTCGACATCACTTTAAAGGTGCATTTAAGCCTTTCTAAATTTAATAGCCATCCAAACGACACTATAAGGGCAGTTAGCCAATATAGTGACACAAAAATAATAGGGTTACATGACTGAGCTGCAGATAATGGGACAATAACAGGGTGCGCAAAGGAAATGATAGATAGATAGATAGATAGATAGATAGATAGATAGATAGATAGATAGATAGATAGATAGATAGATAGATAGATAGATAGATAGATAGATAGA
>NW_024582409.1:1343546-1346141 GCF_018398535.1 Haplochromis burtoni | reverse complement strand
ATAGATAGATAGATAGATAGATAGATAGATAGATAGATAGATAGATAGATAGATAGATAGATAGATAGATAGATAGATAGATAGATAGATAGGTTGGAAGGTCTTTGTATTTAAATGTGAATAAATCTCAGTATTGTCTCCGTTCAATATCCGTGTGGGCTTCTGGCTTCGCACTGTGTTAAACAAGATTATGGGATGGACGGGATGGACGGGATGGGATGAGGAGCTTTCCCAGCCCAACCGCGACGAGAGCATAACGCCTATTTGTCGGCTCGGATGCAGCAGCATCCTCTCAAACGCACTGCTTCACTACAGTCAGTTCTGTCTCAACCCGTAAAGGATGCCGTACCCTGCCGGAGCATTCATGCAGCCCAACAAGAAGCCGTGCGACATTTCTGCAGAAATAAGTATGAAGATGCACTGAACCTCACTGTGATTTACACTGCATGGGACCAGCACTAGAAAGAAAGAGGGAGTCAAACTAAAAACTCTCTCATCCGACTGCTTCGTTTTCAACTTGATACCGAGGCATGGGAGTCGTCGGCTTGGATGCAGCTCCACACCGGCTTCAGAAGTTGGACAGGCAGAGATTTAATTGCCATGACTCTTGAATACGGACAGGACTTCCAACGCAGTGCAGACGGCGTGCAGTATTTTAGAGTCCTTAAGGTGGACTTCTCATTTTGTCTGAGTGTCTTTGGAGAGTGTTATCTGATCAACGTGTTGCATTTAAAATATAGGCATCTTTAATCTGTCTGAGGCATGGAGGAACATTGATCTCTGAAGTGTCCACGGGTGCTCCTTATTATTCACAGTAACGGAATGAAGACACTATCTTGATATGATGGATGATAGATCCAGTAAGCTCATTTTAGTTCCTATTTTAGCTGTCCTTTTTGTTATGATAGGTTATCAGTACATATGTCCCGCTGGCAGTAATTCATGCCACTTTAAGACTGAGGAGAAATTTAGAGGGGTGAGTCTACTTTCAACCCCTTATCAGGACAGCGATGATTTCTACAGAGATCAAGACCTGGAGGATGATAGCCCTCCGAAACTATCGTCGAAATTCAACTTCACTGAAAGAGACCTTGACAGACACGTGGAGTTCAACATCAAAGGGGACGACGTGATAGTGTTTTTGCACATCCAGAAGACCGGGGGGACGACTTTCGGGAGGCACTTGGTGAGGAATATTCGCTTGGAGCAGCCGTGCGACTGCAAGCCAGGGCAGAAGAAATGCACGTGCCACCGACCGGGGAAAGAAGAGTCCTGGCTCTTCTCCCGGTTCTCTACGGGCTGGAGCTGCGGACTGCATGCAGACTGGACCGAGCTTACGAACTGTGTCCCTGTCATTATGGATAAGAAGGAGGCCCGGAGGAATAAAAGGTAACGCGTGAGAGTCTCTTACAGAAATGCACCCAGTCCCCACAACCCTGGGGGATGCAAAACAATAATGCCCAATTAAACCATGTGACCATAAAACCCTCAATGAATTCAAAATGTAAGTTTTGCCTTTAAGGAAAATGCACTGCCTCTCTTGAGTGGAGAAGTAAGCGGGGATGGAATGGGCACAGGATGGGATGGGTAGGTCTACTCATTGCTATTTCCCTGGAGGGCTTATACAGTTGTCACATTAGGTACAGTATAGTGTACATGAACTTTTTAGGCATCCCCTGTAAGAGGTGAGACTGGAGATAGCTTCTGTAGCTCACTGTAACAACATTCATATACTGTTTTTAAACCTCTAAAATATAAATCTCCTGCAAACAGTTAACAGTTAATTGTGCTTAATTGTGCTTAACACCTATCCAAATAACTACTAATATAACTGCTAATATAATTCAAATAAATCTCCAGTGATACAACCTCCTGAAAATGAACACAGAATTCTATAAAAGCCACTCTGAATCATTCTTTGCCCAACTTTTGTCCTTGAGGTGTTGATGAAGTTGTAAAAAGCTCATGCTCGAGTGCAACTCCTACATCAGGAGCTACTCACAATTCTCTGTGCACCCTTGGCCTTTATGTCTTGCGTTGATGAGTCCCTCTGAGGTGTTTTTTTTTTTCTTTGTTGTTGTTGTTGGCACGCAAAAGCAGTGCGCCACTCCCGTACCACATGAAGTCTCCTCATTTGAAGCCATCTTTACTTCATGACTGAGTTCAAATTTTTCCAGGATGTTTGTTTGTTTGTTTGGTTCTGTGATGTCACCTCACAGGAAATGCGGAGAAGACCTGCTTCATTCAAAACCCATTATCCGTCAGCGCGTTGTGTGGTAATTACAGTTAAAAAGACATTTGCAAATGCTTCTACTAATGTACAGTCTTGTACAATTACTAAAAGTGGGTGTACTGCAATGAAGCATCCAGTGGATGAGCAATGCGTGTTTGAGTGTTTTCGCTTAGCAAAGTGGATATGTGTATATTTCCGTGCAGTTTCCAGAGTCACTGATTCTTTTAAAAAACTGCAGTAGAAGATACTCGTGCAAGTACTACAAACCGAAGGTGTATTGGCCAAATGTCTTGTTACATTTTTTATTCTTTTAAACTGCAGATAATTTCCTTTTCTGGTTCATATATATATATATATATATA
>NW_024582409.1:1326628-1343526 GCF_018398535.1 Haplochromis burtoni | reverse complement strand
ATATATATATATATATATATTACACTGAAGTACTTGAGCGCATGATTTATTTCTGCTGTGCCAAGTGTTTTCTTTACTCAGGGAAGTGCTCACTAGATGCGACAGCTCTTCATTTCACAGCTGCAGCTTCCATTCTGCTCTTACAGTCCTCTCATGCCTTGTTCCTCAGTGCGCTCCCGCAGCATCTATTCTGAGATTATTCTGCCACGACGACCGAGACTGTTGGCAGACACATTATGTTAGACCACCTCACTAACCAGCCACTGCATAAGGCACATTTATGTGCCATTTGAAAGAGATGACTAACAGCGTTATGCAAATTTTATCCTCATAATTAATTTGTCTATGAGAAATGCCTTAAATTATAATATCATAAATGGTATAAGGTCAAAGTAAAAAAAAAAATCACCCTTGCCCAGCAAAACATGCCATTTGTAATAAAGAAAATACTATAATCCACTTAGAAAAATGTTTAGTCCACCTAAGGGCACGCCGGAGGAATGCCAATACTATATCACTGCCAAATTCTGATGGTACGGCCTTGTTTTGTGATGGGAGCCTCTGAGATTGAGTGGCTGTCTGAGATTGAGTCCTGAGTATACGACTTGCCGGCTCCTGAGGTGGCAGTAAGGGGAGGCTGGGGCTAGGAGGGCTGTGATGGCACTGCCTGCGTGGCATGGTGTGGCCTTTTCAGCCAGGCGGTGCGTGCTGCATGGCGAGCCAGCCGTACGGCCCAGGAAAGGTCAGGCGTGTCAGACTGGATCAGCGTGTCCTGCGGTGTAGCTCCTCTGGAGAGTGCTGTCAGTCAGGGGAGAAGCGGAGCAGGCAGGCAGCCTCTCTTCAGGGACTTTTTGGAGAAACATACTTCTAAGTGCTGTCCTCTTAAGTTGCTTTGTGGAGAGCATCACAGTATTACCTTGTCTGCTGCATGAATTTGGCTGGCTGAGCAGGTTGTTTTTCCTCTCAGGCGATTTCAGACTTCTCTGCTGAGGACTGCTGTTGGAATTATTTCTGATTGGTACATGTTCATTATCTAACTCTCCAGTCAGGAGTAACTCATGCAGATGTATTCAGTGTGACACTGGGCCGCAAAACAAGGTGCTGATTTTGAAAATGTATTTAACGCTAATGCGCCAAGAACTGACTGAGTAAATGATGTCTTCAGAAGCCTGTGTAATAAAAGGTTAGTATTAGAGAAATATCTGATGTTCTTCTCTACTGAAATTGAAGCGAGCTCAGTGTGATATTCTACCACCAGGTGCAGCTGAACATCTGTCACAGAGATAAATAAACAACAGCAGAACTTTATTGTTGGTCTGAGGCAAATAAACTTGATTATAAAACTCTCAAATGAATCAGCGTGTCAGTCAGTAAATGTATGTAACAATAATCTGATTTGTTCTGTGTATGAGAAGATAACCGTAAAATGAAAAAAAAAAAATCCTATAATAAAATGACTTAATTTGATGTTTACGATGTTAATGCTAAGCACTTGCCATAGTTTGCAGAGTGTATCCACTCTGAGTGAATCCACATAATCTCTAAGATCTCTCAACCAAAACCCGGATCATGCATTATCTTTCAAACCAACACTAAAAGACTTGCACTGAAAAGTTTATCAGCTATTTAAAATATGGGGGTGGGATCTTGTCATTTTCCCCTCACATTCTTCTTTATATCATTCATTTTTCACAGCACCACCACAACAGCAAATATAAAAGCCTATACTTCATTAGTGTTTGACACGCACTCGAGCGCTGACGTGATAAAACAGATGTTCTGGTGATGCTTTTGCACTAGAATTCATCAGGGTCACCCTCCTGTTGCATAACGTTCACAATGTCAGCATCTCTCACAGTCTACAGGGCAGATCGGATGCTTCGGCAGAATTAAGGCTTTGCTTGGCTCTCGCTATTTCGGCATTTGGTATTTTAGTGACATTTAATGGTCAAGTCTTTGAATTAGGGCTAAGCTAATTTGAACTTTATGATACCTTGTCCTTTTATTGTATCGAAGCAATATTTCGCTTTAGTTGAACTTTTGTGATGCTGGTCTCATATGAGTTCAAGCACAGCCAACCCATTATGTGCGAGTTTCACAGATATTAATAATCATTTTTACTGTCTGGAAGTTTGGTTTCGTTTTGAATTCATATTAAGTCTTTGCTGAATTTTGGTTCAGACTGTCACAAACAGCTGGGAGTAAATTTCCTTTTCAATCAGTGATTGATTCTTGTATTAATTAAGTACCATTTTACATCATTATTGTCAGATAGATGTACACAGCAGCTGCCAAAGCACAAGGTCAAGAATATCACAATAAATATGTGAAAATTTTAATTAATTGCACAGCAAGAACAAGACACCACATTTCCCAGCTGTCATTAGCAGTGTTATATATGTGGATTAAAAACTACCTTTCATCCAGGGAAGTGTGCTCTAGAAGTAACTGACAAGCTGATACTAAGTAAAGCAATTTGATAAATACATAAAAAGCCACAAAATAGGCAAATCTTTATAAAGGTTATTAATAAGATTTTGGTTAAACCATTCGGTTCTCTTTTCAGTTTCTTTGCTATTCATAATATAACCCTTCTTTAGAGCTGCTGGTGTGCAGATCAATCTGCTGTCACTTCCCTGAGGCCTGCTTCTGCAGCACAAATCCATTAAAACTGGGATGCGTGTCTCATTTGAACCATTATTATTTGATATTCTTTGTTATAACTTATTAAGACACTGCACAGATGCACTCACTGTTAATGTAAATGACTCATCCTTTTGCATAAGCAACATTTCCACCTTCTAGTTTTTCTCCAGCTTCTGTCTGTTTGTGTTTGCAGTATAGCCACATTTCCTTAAAACCTTCATTTTGTGCATATTTGTGCAGCCCATAAGCATCCACGTGGAGATGGAAGGATATTGAGAGCACTTTTTGGACAGCCCCCCCGGTTTCACTTTATCTTATTTCCTCCCTCCTTTTTTGCTGTTGCCTCGTGATAATATCACGCATATGCTGATGTTGCACTTTTTATCAATTATACAATCTTCATTAGCAGCTTTCTTGTTGCGTATGCATAATGAACGCTCAGTTCAGCAGTACAAAGAGACCAGCGTCAAAACACAGCACGGCACAGACCCTCGTCGATGCTCTGATTGAATGAAACGTTGAAAGAGAGCGAGAGAGAGACATGTGCCTATTTAGCAATGTCCTCTACTGTGATTCTGAAAATCGATTTCTAGATCACGGCATCCTCAAGGTTTTCATGTTATGTGGACTGTGTTCAAAGTTGTGTGTTGGCCTGAAAAGGCAGAGATAACAAAGGATTTGAAACTTGAGCAAAATGATAGCACTGTTTGGTTTTGGGTCTTTTTAATCATCTTTTATTGTAGATTATCACCTTGAAAATGTGGATATATCCTAGTTGTGGAGTTACACATTATGTATCTTTGTGTTACTGTAAATGCACTATGCAATATAAATTGTTCTATTGGAAGCTGAAGGAAAATATCCTTTATATTATGAGGTCATTGGTATTAATTTAATGATTACTTTAGCTTAAAGTTTGACAAGCAATAAGGTGAAGCAGCTACCAGAATAATTCTTTATTCATCAGTAACATGGTGCCACTTTATTAGCAGATGAAGCTACTTTATCCCTGTTTCCCAGAACTGTGAAAGTTCCTGCCAAAAGCATTTTTTTTGCCCACCAGTCTTCAAAATAACATAATCACATTCCCTTCATTTCTACAGCAGTCCAGCAGGAGCAGTAACCAGTGTTATTCCTTACTCACCCGAATGACATGCCCGAATCCTTGGCTGAATAACACCCCACATCATATTTTATTCATAATAAGTGATGCAGAGAGGGCTGCAATTACTGTGTGGTCGTTACCACTTACAGCTCTGATCAGTGAACCGTGCATGTCTCACTCTGTCTGCTACCTGCGTATGACATCTACCAATGTTAGGCATATTCCTGAATCAGCATGTGGGAGGGGAGTCATTAACAGCCTGACCTAAATGAACTTGAATGCAGTGAGCAGCTGTATTTTACATGTTGTCATCTGCGTTCCCGCTTTTGTGTTTACAAAAATAGCTTGTCAGTTTGACTTCATCCAAGTCATGTTGTAGTTTGTTTTTTTCATTTCAAGAGGATCGAGGTCGTATTGACCTTGAAAACAGCAGCACGTAAAACAAATGGCTCCTCTTTCCTTTTTTTTGATATTCATTAGAAGGAGCTGCCATTTTTCTTCTTTGTCTGACCAATGCGCTGTTAGGCTATGTGAGAATAAAAAGAATAGCATTCATTTGAAACTTTTGTTAAATACATAACATGTCGTAACAACAAATAGAGCATTTCTCTTGTTGCTCTCTATGAACTCACTTTCTGAGCTGAGTGGAGAAGGGAAAGTGCAGACTCGCTGAACCAGCAGGGTAATGGATGCCCTCTGGGCACAGATGAACCTGAATGAGGAAAGTTGAGCAGATTTACAGTTCCGGTCGTATCTTTGGATGTAGGAGGGAAAGTGCTCATCAAAATGATGGGATGTTTAGTATGTGTGAAGCTGAGAGTGCCCTTGCAGGCTTTGGACTTCCAGGGTGCGCAGATTGCTTTTCCTGTGTCATTAATTTGAGTCGTCATTGCTGGCAGGCCTGATCCAGTTGGTTTGATAATTAAGCATTACCTCTACAGAGGGTACAACAGCATATGTCAAGCAATTGTTCACCAGTGTGACAAATAAAATTCAAATTGGACTATGTAGGGGGAAAATATGAGTGGGGAAACAAAGAATCGTTTGCGCAGGAGCTTTTTTAGTCGCTTTCGAGGGTAGATGACATTTTTGAGAGGCGGAACCATTCAAAAGCTTGACCAGAAACACATTTTTATTCAAATTTCAGAATGTGCCATTGCTTTCATATCAACTATTTATCAGATTAATCAGACTGGCGTGCTTGTGTTATATCATTTTATTTTTGAATTGCTTTGTCACTACTCATTGCCATCACGGACGAATTAATTGGACAGAGCACACAACCAATCTGGACGGAAACCTGACTCGCCACACAGCTAACACCTAGACAAGGTGTGGTATCTCCTGGTTGTTGGACCTCGTCTGGATTGGGGGTTTCCTGTTTGGTCAAGCCTTTGAAGTGTAAGTGGAACTGCCATAGCAACTACCCATCTGGGGAGGCAAAAAGTCAGAGTAATAAGAACTTTTAGCAAAACAAAAACAAACAAACACAAAGGGCGTGTAGAGGGTTGGATGCAAGGGACAGGATGAGATGGAGACAGATATTTTACAGCAGCGGTCCCCAACCCCTAGGTGACGGGCCAATACCGATCCATGAGTCGTTTGTTACCGGACCGCAAGAGTTGAGGCTCGGCTGTGAAATTTATGGCTTTCAGGCTTTTTATTGGTTTTAGGGGGGTTTTTTGGGGTTTTTTTTTATCGTTTTTATCATTAACTCGGTTTCCCTGGGTCTTTTCCCGTCTGATATGAATAAATCTTCTTTTTTTTTGGTACTGGTACTGATTTTATTTTGTTGTATTTATCCGCGACACCTTAAAAGCTGGTCCGTGAACATATTGTGGCGCAAAAAAGGTTGGAGACCGCTGTTCTGCTGTCTTGATCCCTAAAGGGAGCAGCCAAAAGAAGAAGCAAGACAAAAAATAAATACAACAAAAAACAACTGACATTCACTTAAGGCTTCAATCTTGAAAGGGGTCACAGTCAAATAGCATGACTGTGAAACAGAACCTGCCTCCCTATTAGTGTGACTGATGCATAACATATGGTGTATTTCAAGAGATTGTGCATCAACCATTGTGGCCTGATACGTAACAAACTGTTGCACCATTGCTTAGTGCATGTCAATTAAGTGATTACATTCAAAACAATGGCCCTTATAAACCCTTGCAATATTAGCATTTGGGGATGGGGGGTGTGCTGTTATGGATATTTGTCATTGTCCCTTAGCCTGATCTGTTCGAGATGTGGCTTAGTGGGTTTTTTCTGCTCTAAGAGCCACTCTAAGTAATGAAAACTGCTCAGTTTGCCAGGATAGGTTTTCGGATTCTCTGGTGCCGCTGTCAAATACTTGCTGGTCTGGCAAATATGAATCTGCAGTCCTCTGATTCAGCTGCTATAGTGTGATTAATAGTTAGCTTGGTGTCAAGTGAATGGCTAAGAGCCTCCAGTCTTCTGGAAGCTGGTTTGCAAAATTTGGTTAGATTCAAATCCCCTAAACTTTCTTGTTGTATCATGTCCCGCAGTGCAGCACAGTCACTTTCACAGTGTCTCCATTTATAACATTCGCTCTTTTCATAATTTAATCCAAGCCATCACATACATGAATACCCTGCTTTATCTCTAAACTTTGTTCAACCGTGATCTCTCAGTGCTGTCACGGAGCCAGACTTTTACTTACCGGTCAGCTTTTGATCAGAGTGAGAACACCTGCTCGACTGAGGTAAAAAGAAAAGGAGCAAAGCGCCTCACGCTGATCTATATAAATGTAGTCATCAGTGTGATGAAAATGAGTCAGCTGGTGCAGTGATTCAAAGATTCTGTGTTTAACGTCCCCATGAGGCCTATTTCGTGGCTGAGCCGCTGAAAATGCTTCTATTATCAAAGGGGCAATTAACTTTGGCTCTGTTTCCCTCTAATTGAGAAAAGAACATTCTAGTTCTGTACTACAAACAGTCCATAAAAAGTAATTGTGCAAAACTAAAAGAATTTCCCCATAAATTCTTTATTATTTGCTGATCGGGAGCAGCCGGGAGCAACCCGATCAGCACGCTCATGAATATTGCTTTAATGACGCTCGTTGTTCCTTTGTAACAGCGTCTCAGCTTTTTGTGCTGTAGTTAAAAAAAATAAATCTGGCTTTAGCCTCTTTTAACTAGTTTAGCAATTTTGAAATGCAAGACCCAACATGACTGAATGCACGAAGCTGTTTAAGCTTAATTTGTAGCTTTGGTTCATATAAACAGATCAAGTAGATCGGATATGCTTTGACACAAAGCATATCCGATCTCTTCTTTGTTTGTGTGTGTGTGTGTGTTGTTCATACTTATGCCTGGACTTGACGTAAATGACATCAAACATTGACTTGTAAAATGCCACAAAAGGTGCCCGGCTGTGTTATTTCTCAACCAATGAAAAGCCCGTGCCAGGAATAACAGCCTCTGGAGTTGATTTATTATAACAACCAGGAGAAAGGTCATCTGTCCTTATCTGGGGCACGATGGTGACAGGTAAGTTATACAGTGGGGAGGCTAGCTAAAACTGGCTGCCTCGCACAGCTCCCCAATTTGGATTCAGAGATTGACGGAGCACCTGGCACACTTAAGAGTGTAAGTGCAGGTGGAGTCACCTTCACAGACTAATCTCCTGTCACAGAGGAGGACGACATTCTCGCTGTTTTGATGCTGTAATAGTTAGTGCCGCCTGGCAATGTGGTGAAATGAATAAAACTTTAGCTCTGCGCTTCAGGACTGCCTCACGGGACGTATGTATGCAATGAAACGGTAATCCATAAAATATGTAGAGCTGATAAAATCTTTACTGCTGGTCTCCTCTGCATCTTCCCCATCCTGTGGCATCAGCCAGACTTGTGAGAGAGATCTGAATAATCTCACTGAACAGATTGCAGTCCAGATTGCCTCTTAAATTTCTGCATTTATAAATAGGCGCGTTCCTTTTTTTATTTTTGCTAAATCGTTATAGATACTTGATTAGCAGCATCTCAGTTTTATTGATGTGGCATACAGAAAATCTAATCTAAACAATTTTCCCCTGTGCAACTCCCCATGCATAGCTTTTCCCCATCTATTTAACATTCTCTATATTTTTTTT
This sequence comes from Haplochromis burtoni, assembly GCF_018398535.1. Taxonomy (NCBI): domain Eukaryota; kingdom Metazoa; phylum Chordata; class Actinopteri; order Cichliformes; family Cichlidae; genus Haplochromis; species Haplochromis burtoni. The sequence goes on along the minus strand of NW_024582409.1, from coordinate 1,335,668 downwards.
AATGAGTGTGAAGGCAGAAAGCATCTAAAGCTGTTGTATATCGTTGTCTGTTATGGTGAATGAAAAATAGTTTATTTCCCACTGGAAAAGGATTTCCTCCTTTAGATCAATCTCTATTCACTCCCACCTACAATATTGCAATATAAATTGGGTCCCAGGCCACAGTATAATAAGTATGGATTGAAAATGTGCCCTAACGGTACAGGACTAGAGAGGAGACTAACATCTTGCGGCATCACAGAGTGCTGGTGTGGAACAAATAGCATTATGTCCCAGCACGTGTTGTGATACAGCACATCAACCTCATCATAGGAATCTGATGTCCCTCAATGTGAGCCAGTTCTCTCGAGGCGCCAGATGAATGGCTACAAAACAGAGCTTTAAATCCCTCCCTCAAATCCAGGGATCAGTTAACTTCCCATCAATCCCTGTTCTGCGACGGAGAGTGGACTTTGCTTCATTCATCATTCCGTGTAAGCCTCCCCTCCTATGTTTGGAATCTGAGGTGTGAATTTGTTTACTCTCTCGCGCTCCGAGTGTAGCGAGAGGAAATTGTTCTAACGCTGGTGGCATTTGCTTCACTTGTAATACCGGGCGTGCCTGCGAATCACGAGAAATTATGGAGGGAAGAAAAGTATTAAGTGCCTCCGAGTGTCTCCTTTTGAACAGCGCGCATGAATTATCAGGAAATGGCTCTTTTCCTCACAATGTCACCAGTTTCAAGAATGGGTATAAGCTCGCACATATTACAGCCAAACTACAGAAATTAACATTCAGTTTTCACACACCTGCTAAAGACAATATAATGAGGAAGCCAATTTGGATGTTTTGAGAGCTTTCAGCACCAGCATGCTTTGCTGTTGCTGGGCTGTTTCGGGTCTGGCAGTGCAATGCGGGGTGCCAACATGACTAATGGGCCTAATGTGGAACCTCTATCGACTTGCACAAAAATACTCAGGGATTGATTTGACTGCTTATGCCACTGCTATAATCTCCCTTCCAATGATACCGTTTCGCAGCTATTTGTACTACTTTGTGCTGCCTTCTTCTCCTTTTTTCTTCTTCTTATCACACGAGAATATATGCTGCTTAGTTCAGAAACCATATGAGGCATCGGTTTACATTGTTGCCTTTGCATGACAATAATGGATGTGGCTATATGCAGGTAACAAAATGTTTTGACTGTGCATTTACACCCACTCTACAAGCGTCTTGAACTCTGGTAGAGGCATAAAAAAAAGGTTGTGGAGGGACTGGAGGGTGTCCAAACAGTGGGAAAGGGGTGGGATCTACTGTGGACAGCTCAGCAGCCCATTAACACAGGGAGACAGGCAATTATTCATGCTCACATTTACACAATTTTGGAATCACCAATTAACCTGCATGTCTTTGGAATGCGGGAGGAAGCTGGTGCATCTGGTAAAAACATGCACCACCCTGCCATCCATCTGCATCATGATTCTCATCACTTTCATTCTTATCAAAGCATTGAGCGAGCCTCGTTTGATTTTCAGCGTGTTCCAGCATCGGCGGGTCTACAAAGTTAAGAGAGAAGCGGCATTATTTTATGTTACATTTAAAGGCAGCCTTGTAATTTTCTAACCTGTCAAACGCCCACTGTGATGTCTTAGAAGGATTTGTGGGTGTGTGGTCACTTTAGTGTTTCACAGAACTTCTTTACAAACTCAGCACCAAGAGAATGAAATAATGTCTATTGGTACAGACACATTATAACACTGGTTAGCTCAAATTTCTTACCTGGGATTGTTGTAGACAAGCATACCTTTTTAACTCTTTCTACATAAAGACAATGTCTGAAGATATCCCCGGTACCCTTTGTGACCAATTTTGACACCTCAGTATAAATCAGTACAGACGTGGTTTGATGACCATTAGAAAAGTTTCTGTTCTTTTCCAAAGGTAGATGCATACTTGGAGACCACCCTCACTACCTTCTGATGCACATTCAGTCATGTAGTTCTACAAACAACTCAGTTCAGAAAAGCACTTCACGAGCTATCCCCAGTAGGTTTTCAAGGAGTAAAAAGTTAAAACGCAGTTGCGAGAAAATAATCACCACAGCAACCGTAAACACATGTGCTCACCCCGTGTGTATTGACTGCTTTTCGAGGTCTGCTCTCCTGAAGCGAGCAGAGCTATAAGCAGCTATTCCAAGACATGGCCTTTCCATGTAGATGATTGATTCAGGTACAGTGAGGAAGGAGAGGAGGGCTCAGGCTTTGGGCTGTGTCCGTTAATCATACTGTATTACCACACAGGAGGCATTTATCACCAAACACCAAAGGCTTCAGTCCATGGGGAACACTGAAACCAATCTCATCGCTTACATGCAATCCATCTAGGTCCACAAAAAACAGCAATGTTGAGTGCTACCACATTTATTTTCTCTGTAAGAGGAGAAGGATATTCTAAAGAAAAAGCAAGAAACCTAAAAAAAAAAAAAAAACCCTGAAGAAAAGTAGGGCTTTTGAGAGACTTTGGAATTTTTTTTAAAAAACCTGTGTGGTGTTGTTGTCACAGCAGGATGTGCAAGCATCAACCTTGGCCCCTGGGCGTTCTGAGTAGAACTACAGCTTCTACACAGATAGGCTTTAATGTTTCAGGTACCAGTAAGATGATGAAATAGGAGTTTGGAAAGTCGGAGAGTACATTTTTTAATCCTTTGTCACTATGATCACTAATTATTTTCTCATCATTTGATTACTACTTTGTATTTGTCATTCTTCCCTCTTTATAATAGCATTGAAGGCAGCTGTATTTTTATTTATTTTTTCTCACAGAGCTGTTGTTTGTGTGAACTCAGCCTTGACTGAGTGAAGCTCATGGACCCATGGGTCTCACAGCCAAAGCCATGTGGTGTATTTGGAGTTCATTCTCTTATCCTATTGGCTCCTAGTCAAAATCTACCTTTTCCAGCAAATTTTCAGTTTATAATCAACAAAATGTGTTGCCAATCCAGTTTTCTAGAAACTGCCCCACATGTACAATGCTTCCAGACAAAACTGCACTTATGTTCGACAATTGTTTTCTTGTTGTTGTTTTTGTCTATAGAAAGGAGAACGATCCACAATTTCTCTCAACTCTGTCTGGAATTCATAAATTGCCTTTGTGTTTCATCATCTGCCAGTGATTACCAATGCAGCCAACATTGTTATTGGCTAACAGTTAGAACGATGGAGTAGAATAACAAAAATAGACTGGCTAGGTTAAAGCTTTGCTCTCAGGTATAAACAACTGACTTTGCAATTTATTCCACAATGTTCAGAAATGATAGTTCAAGACTAGAGTGTCCGGCTAGACTCTTATGTATAGTTTTGGTTTGAGCATGCAGCCCTGTACTAAAGCTTCAGGCCACCACAGATTTATTTTTATTTTGCTTCAAAATAGCAAGGCTTGTCATTTTGTAATTTGTCAAGCGGTCTTGGGCAATAGTTCTGAAGGTTTTCAGAAGATCTCTGAAAGTTTTTCTTTGAAAGCTTTTTCTTTCAGTTGATCCATCTAATGCAGGGGTCTCGAACTCCAGGCCTCGAGGGCCGGTGTCCTGCAGGTTTTAGATCTCACCCTGGGTCAACACACCTGAATCAAATGATTTGTTCATTAACAGGCCTCTGGAGAACTTCAAGACATGTTGAGGAGGTAACTTAGCCATTTAAATCAGCTGTGTTGGATCAAGGACACATCTAAAACCTGCAGGACAGCGGCCCTCGAGGCCTGGAGTTCGAGACCCCTGATCTAATGTTTACTGAAGCCTCATCAGAAATCATCTCACTGGAAGTGTGGCCATCAAGAAGCCATTGAGGAGGAAAAAGCTGTGGTATTCCACATTACACAGGAACTGGACTGTAAATTGGTGGTAACGGGTATTATGGAGTGATAAATTTCAAATAGATATTTCAGGTTCAAATGCTAATTAATATGATGTCTGGAGCATCAACAGCCATCTATAAAGCATGGTGGAGGCACTGTTTGCGGCTGCATTTCAGCCAGTGGTGTTGGGGATTCTGTCAGGATTGTTGGATTATGAAAGCAGAGAGGTGCTCCACCATGCAATACCAACAAGAAAATGTCTGACTTTATTTTTCAGCGTGACATCGATCACACTGCCAATGAAATAAAAGCATACCTGGATAGAAAAACATACAAAGGACCACTATCAGTCTTGGATTGATTTCCTCAGAACCCAGGCCCATTATTGAAGCAGTGTGGGATCATCTTGAGAATAGAATAGAACAAAAGGCAGCCAACAGCCACAGGAGAGCTTTGAATGTCTTTCAAGAATGCCAGAAAACCTCCTAGTTCCAATTTTCCTGGAAAAACATTTAAAAAATGAGGTGGCTTGAGACTGTTTCACATTACTGTATATTAATGGGTTGTTATCAGTAATTATATATAAAAAAAGCTTTGAATCATATTCTGATAGCGAGGGTCTCCAAAGCCGATATAAAGAATAAAACTCTTATAAGGTGCTCTGGTTTCTCTGGTGTTTTTTTGTAGTGTACTTCAGTTTAGCATTTATTGGCTAGTTTGCATGGCTGAACTTATACATCGCATGCATTAGTGTGTAAATAAGTTTCCCCCAAAAGCATTTTATCTGAAGAAAGCATGTAATTTGTTCACCATCACAGCTTAGTTAAGTACTGTGAAGCAAAAATGAAACTGTGACTCGAACCACCCCCACCACGGTGCCAGATAATATTCTCCCTGATTACTGGCCTCCAGGATCCTCGTGTACAGACTGCACTCACACCCTCTAACATCTAACATTAGCCGCACTAATGGTTTTCACAGTGGGGGGGAGGGGTTGTGTTTAAAGGCTGTGAAATAATGTGTCTCTGTATGGCAGGACTCTCCTTTTGTCCTGAGTGAAAGCTCAAGTAAAAAGCTTATTACACACCAAAGGCTACAATTACTGAGGAGATGTTAAGCCTTCGGTTGAGACACATTTTGTAATATCAAAATTTCTGGAATATAATAGCAATGTAAGAGATTTGGAAAAAAAAAAAAGAGCCTTTGTTCCACCCTTTTTAGGAGCATTTCAGTCTGCACAGGTTGATGCTGACTTACAATACAGCTTCACTGACAAGACTTTTTAGTGACTCTTGAGTTTTGCAGCTTTTTCCCACTGAATGGACCTAAAAGAAAGTTAATGTATTTTCTCCACAGCCTGCCAGCCTCTCTCCAATCTGTTGATCATGAAAAGCTGCATCGTAGTAAACAAGTTTGCCCACAGGGAATCTTACCATGAAGATGTCAGTCTGACATTTACATATAAATGCAAAGTGCGAGTAGGTGAGGTTACACTTCTGACTCTGGCTGTAATTGTTTAAAAGCAAAGTCTCAGACCCGCGTTCTCTGAGGGCCCTTTGCACCATTGCTTGATAAATATAGCAAGCAGATGCCTGTTTACACACGCACCTCTGATGAGCAGCTGTTTTTTGCCACGTTAACAAGACAACGTCTAAGCCAAAGCAGCCTTGCTGTTTTTAATTAACTGACCACACTTGCAATCACAGTGATGTCTTCTGTGTTGTCTGGTGCAAGTACATCAAAGTCAAACATGTTCCCAGCAGTCTGCATTTGAGGTGAAGTTTTTGATTTCTTTCATTTTTTTTCTCGTCTGAGAGCTAAATGGAAATGTGCTGTGAAGCTTTTTAATGTCAACATGTGGAAGCTTCAGCTCAGTGGAACACTGGCAGACGCACACACACACATACACACATCCAATCGCACTCCTCCCCCAGTCTTTACAAGAGTGACAGGTCATCCAGAAATTTATATTCATGGCTGGAAATGGAAATGGAACAACCAAGAGGGGGTGTCCTGCTGTGCTACCACCAGTTACTGAGGTGCACTGGAGGGGAGAGAGTGACATTTAACAGCGTGAAGATGAGGGGGCCTCCGACCAGCTTGCAGCAGATGCACTGGTACATATAGAAACAGTACAGATGGTCTTTAAAGTGAGGCGGTGCAAGCTGAGAGGAATGGTTCCCAGAGCTGAGGGAGTTATTTCATGTAGCCACCACCTTGCCGCAGTCAAGGGAGACAAACAGGAAAATCAATACTCCCACTCAGGACAGTTCACTACAAGGGCCTCCCTCAGCAGGCCTGTCTGTCAGAATCAGTCCCTCAAGTGGTCTGGGATGTGAACTGCTGACAAGGTAGGTGTCAGAGCACACTGATCACACTCTTACAGCGCGACTGAAGTCTTGTTCAGCACCGTGGACAGCTCCAGAAAGACAGCGACAAACCCCAGCAAATTGGTCCCAAGCTTATCAACCCTTTGTCATATTAACATCATTGTCATTGCCTGGCACTAACATCAAATCATCAGATACCTAATATACATATTAAATTCTTATATTGTTTAAATGAAGTTAGCGGCTTAATTCACTTTTTCTGTTTTAATTATAGCTACGTTCTTTAGATGAAGAATTTCAACCAATATTAATGATATCATCAATTAGAAATACTGACTGTATATAACGGCAATAGCCACCATGACGCCCAGAATCCTCATGCTGAATGTTTTTGCCACAGCCCGTCTATGTTTTGTGCATTCTGCATATTGCACAATTGCATTTCTCTATGTATTTAAAAATGTTTACCTCGAAGTAAATGGAGAAAGTGGTGCTGAAAAGAAACATCAACATCAAAGCTGATATAAGAAATGAAAAGAAGAAATAAAATCAACTGTCTGTGAGAATGAAACAGGTGAAGGACAAGAAGCAGCCGTCTGTCAGCATAAATCGGACAAAGAAACTGTAGTGGGTAAAAAATCTATATTCTCCATGATCTGTGTGTTAGTGTCGAGAAATTAGACCATAAGTACTATCTTTAATTAAAGTTTAGATAAGACAGAAAAACACAAATAACAATAATAATAATAATAATAATGGAAACAAGGATTTTCGTCATCATAAATCAAAGTAAACATTTTGTCCTGCACATCTTTTTAGGGACATCCATCCATTTTAATAATATCCCTTTAAAATAGGGAGTAGAAGACAGAGTAGCAGTCACATTTATCCACAGTATCTGCAGAAAGAGTGTGAGAATAGGAAGGGGGGGGGGGGGGGGGCAGTGAGTCCTGCCAATGGTAATGAAGCTACCACTACAAATGGGCTAGTCATTCATGATTAACCGGCGTGTCATGCCTGAAGTAATTGCCTTAATTAGCTATTGAACAGGTTTCAGGGTTAATGGGACAACAGGTTGGCAGTGAACCTGATTTACTGTTGGAAGTTAATGATTTTACTCTCATCTTCCACTCATTCCTCAAAATGATTTGATTAACAGTAAGGGAGAACCAGATCCCCTTGTTTGTTAATACAAAATCAATTTCATGGCTGGCTGAGCTATCTCTGACAGTGTTTTTGTTAGGCGAGCAAGGTCTTCAGTCAGCCACTGGAGACAGGACAAACATAGGCAGGCTGGTAGAAGAGCGCAGACGGTAAATCTGCCAGTCCTATTGCAGTGCAGTACTGGTGGTTGGGAGCTGGCAGCTTTCCCACTCTGCCCACAAATTCACCTCCACTAAGCTTTTCTGTCATGACTACCAGCCAATCCAGTGTGTTTTCCCTAAGACTGTGTCAGAGGAATAAGCCTATGAGAGTAATTGGGAAGCAGGTACCGTAAAGTCTCCCCTGTGAGGCAGGATCAGTGTGTTTAGAAGTGTGCTTTGTGTGGAATGCCAGAGGGTCGAACGTGTAAAGATATTGTCCTCCAATCCTCATACGCCAAGGCCACTTAATTGGCAAAGCAATGGTTCTTTATTGAATAGAGGTCAAAAAATAACTGCCTTTTTACACTTAACCTCAATTTTTCTCACTGAAAACAGTTTAGACAAACAATTTGGCTCTGCTTCGTTGTGGCATATTATGCCTACAGCATGGCTAGGGCATTTTGGCAGAGCTCACAAGCTGATTTCAGAGGAGTTAGAGCTTGAGCACATTCGCTGCAGGAATATTACAGCAATTGATTTTTTTTCTTTTTCTGTTACAAATTGCTTTTGCTTAGCACTGTCCATGATTAGAATAGGTGGGTGACTGCAGCATGCATCCAACAAAGCTGCAGGTTTTACTTTGTTGCAGCATTTTACAGTTATAATACAGCTATTTGTGCAAGCTATATGAACATGTGCAGACATCGTGCTTTTTCATCTCTGAGCCTTTAAACTACTATCATCAATAGTTTCTCAACTCTTCGTGCATGTACATGCAACTTAAGCTCATTTAATTTCAGCTACAGCAATTACCTGATTAATCACTTAGAAGATTAGGAATGATCAGAAGATTTATAATCAGTAAACTCTTTGTTAAGCCAAAATACCATAAGATATTGGTTGGTTTCTCTGACTCTGTCTAATAATATCTTTGGGTTTTTGGGTGACAAAAGGAAACAAGAAATTGTTGGATTTTTTTTCCCCTAAATCTTCGTTATGTATAAACACACTACTGGTTTGTCCTTGCTTCGATGATTATTAGGTCAATGTTAAGGGGCCTTAAGAAAGACTGGAAAAACCCTTGTTTAAGACCACTTTTAAAAATTACATGAAAGTCTAGCTCCATTACGGCACAATACTAATAACCCTACTTTTGCATTTTTAAAAATCTAACTAGATTATTAGAAAACTTCCTGTGGTGAGAAAAAAGTGCATAAAGTTTTGCTGATACAACCCTAGTATGTATAGACTATAGGTATAAAGCAATAAAATGCTGCTAAGCAGCAAAAAAAACCAACTTTGCCCTCTCCTTTGGGAGTCTTCAGTCCACAGTAGAGTAAATGAAGTCTGTATTCCTTTGGTTTACTTGAGATAGAAACTTTATTTGACTTGACCTCAGAAAAAGGGTTGTCTCCATAGGATAGACAAACACGGGAGAAATACGGAGGATGATGATCCTGACTTTTTGGGTCTCAAAGGAACTCTGCCACCAAGTCAGTTCTATGATTTGCTTTGTCAGGAGAATAGCACAAAGATTATTTCATGCTCTCTTCACACACACACACACACACACACACA
>NW_024582409.1:1310174-1326608 GCF_018398535.1 Haplochromis burtoni | reverse complement strand
TGTATTGGGTGTGTGTGTGTGTGTGTGTGTGTGTGTGTGTGTGTGTGTGTGTGTGTGTGTGTGTGTGTGTGTGTGTGTGTGTTCATCACTCTCAAACTGTTACAACTCTGTGCACATCAGACTTTGAGCACTTTTTGATTCATGAGTACTTGAGGAGTAGACTGTAGAGGTGAAGTGTGCAGTGCCACTGAGACAGCGGCATGATGGAAAGGGGTTTCCTCTTGAGAACGGCTATAACCAGTGTGTCAGTGTTCCCCTTTGGAATGGCTCCAAAGATAGCAAGTCATGCATTACTTGTGATGAGGAGTGCGATGAACTTTCATAATATGCAGAGAAAGCGTGAGAGGACCAGAGAAAAAAATTGAGCAACAGATATACAGAAGTGTCAGTCTTCTTCTTTCTATCTCTCAATCTCCTTGTTGCTGTTTCTCTGTGTCGTTTCCTGTCTTTTTCTTCTCCCCTCAGCGCCATGATCAGCTTGTCAGCACTGCCGATGCCTTTGTTCATTGAGCAAGTCGTTCCACTCAGATAGTCAATGAAACTTTGTGTCTGTGAGCCAACTAAAACGCTCAAAGTCCCAGTCATCTGTCAGGCACAGCAGTTCACTCTGCCTTCTGATAATAGCGAGGCTGAGGGGGATCCCCCGCAGCAGCAGTTGTCTTTTCAGGAGTAATTCATTGTGAAATGTTTGATGTGTACTGAGGAGTACAAATACATGTTACCTAGCCTTTAATAGGACCAGCCATCCCAATCATATATACTCAGATCAAAGCATATCTTGTTTAATAGTTTGGCTATTGAACTGATTATAGGCTCATATTGATGTAGCTGGTAGCAAGATATTAAATTGAAAATGTAGGCCCTGGGTGTTACAAAAGTGAAAAACACACAAAAAAAGTTTCCACTGACTTGAGTGTAAGTCATCTCAGAGGTGGCAAAAACAAAGCAGGAAATCAAAGGTTTCAATATGTTTGTATCGTAGCAGATAATCATCGACTTGTTTAGCTCTTCTTGCTAATTAACTATTTGCACATTTATTGTCTGTGTATATATGATAATGCAATGGTCATTATTGATGTGGTTAGATACTATATATATCATCTTTCCACATTTATAAAACTAATTAAGTAATGAGTATAGTGAACACCTTCTCCTCTAGCGCCTCTAGAGGTGTGTAGTGTGAATTGCACAGTGGACTTCAGGCTGGAATAAAAGATTTAAGTGAGAGAAGAGATGCTTACTTTCACAGGACTCTATCCAGTCCTGTGATAAACTAAGCACACCCTTATTGTTTCCATAGGGATTAAGAGGGTAAGAAGCAGCCAGGTGCTACTAATAAAGTGCCCTTTATGAAGTGATAGTAAGTAGTGTGTTCACCCTTATAAAAACAGAGGTTTCAACAAACTTCCCAAGAGTTTATGTCCCAGCAAATTCACATCAAGGTCAGATATGCAATGTTCTTGTGAAACTGCAAAAAGCCAAAGAGCTACATCTTCGACTCCCCAGGGCTCAGTTAGCATGTTAAATGTTACATTTCATGAAACTAAAACTAGAAAAAGACTGAACATGTATGGTTAATTTGGATTGGAGAAAGGAGAAAGCCTCCTTTCTCTAAAAAGAACATGTGTGTTAAGTTTGTATCTGAAAGAAAAACTTCTGGAACAATGTTATTTAGAGTAAAGTGGTGATGTTTGACCATAATACATGGCATCTAGTTCGGTGAAAATCAAACACAACACATCAATATAAACATCTCATACCAACTGCCAAGAGTTGGGCTTGTTCTTCAGCCACAAAATATGGAGACCTTGCAGTCACTGAGTCGAACATGAATTCCCCTGTATATATAAAAGTATGCTAGAATCAATTGTGAGTCCATCTTTCTGACAGCTAAAGCTTGGCCCAAACCACTTAGTCCAAATGTCAACCTGATTGAATGTTGTGGCAGGACTTAAGAGAGCTGTGCATAAATTAATGTACATAAACCTGAGACTGATAAAGTCATAAAGAATAATTACTTTTTTTTTGCTGCTAAAGATGGTTGTGCAAGCTATTGAATCATGAGGTGCACCTAGTCTGTCACAGGACTCTTTGGGAATCCTATGAAGAAAATATTCACATGACTGTGAATTGATATGGAAGACGTTCTCTTTGGTCTCTTTAGCCTTTAGCATTTTGACTTGTTACCTTCTTTGATTTTTGAGGTCAGAAATGGCTACGTTTAGGGAAGATGGTCAAATGTTAATCAGACAGTCACAGACTTATCAGCGAATGCCAATTAGCTTTGGTAAGGTGCACTGATAAATGTTACACATGCATTGCACAAGTAAAGATATTAGGACAATGAAATAATACAAAAATGTCACCAAAAAAGACCAAATTCATTGTGAATATGTTTAAACAGTTAACAAAATGATGAGCCATAGAATTTGTCACATTATTGGGAATACAAATGCTGCACAAACACAACACCACAACTACATAAACAGGTCCAGGCCAGTGATTTAGCTTAGCAGCTAGCTGGTAGCTGTAGACACAAGGTGACTACTCTGAGAAATGAACAAAAAGGAAACAGTGACAAAATAACTGGAACTGTCGGAAAACATATTATAATTTGTGAGAGTACTACTTTAGCAGCAGATATCCATTTAGCCATTAGAAAGCTAATTTTAGCTTTGCTTTAGCTTTAGCTATCTACTCATAGGTGACTGAATTATCCTTATTTCCATACACATATATAGATATAGATATTTATATATACATACATACTCAATATTCTGTTTGTATAGTTTCCCTATTGATCCTGCACATGACACCATATATCTTGCTGCCTGCATTCATTTTGCCTTCTGCCTTCTGAAAGGCTCACACTTTTGATTCCACAACTTACAAAGAGATATTTTCAGGGTTATTTACCCCGTTGGTAGTGCTTTACACCATACTGCAGATTTTAGGCGCTTTTTTTTTTCACTTTTTTGCTAGTTGTTAGAAGTGGCAAAGAGACCCTTTCATGTAATACAAGCGCACCTAGCTCTCCCAGCAGTGACAACCTTGACAGTGAATAGCTAACTTTAAGCCTGTGTCTCCTGCCCCTTCGTCAGGTTGACATTTTGATTTGTAAGAACAAAAAGACCACATGCACAAAAAACAAAATGATGTGACATCAGGTGACTCTGCTCTTGCAGAGACTACTGGCTGTTGGTCAAGGACAGCTGGGCCTAGATTGGACTTTTTTTAAACAAACAACCAGATGAGGTAGGTGCAGAGGCAAACTGCAGGATGTTAACATTTGATCTGTATATTCATCTAACTCACACTGGCTTCATAGCCCCTTTTTATACACTACAAAGAACATTTTTTCTTCTGTTGAGTAGTGTGAGGTTTAATCAGAGAATGAATAGTTGCCAGCTCATGGCCCTCCATGCTGTCCTCTTTTTGCCAGCAGAGTAGTTTAGGTTACATATCTGGGATGCTCTTTGAGGCTCATCCTGTAATCTGAGCTGATCAGACTGCAACAAAAGCCAAAGGAGCACTGGAGCTGTGGAGCTATCGGGCCTGGGCATGGCTGCCGTTACAGCAGCGTGACATGAAGAGGATAAATCATGGATTTTATCAGGTTAAGATCCAAGACCTCACGGGTGCACCTTTGCTCTGTAGGTGATCAGGGAAGCTGAACAGCTCTGCTCTTAAGAGATGACCCAAGGTGATAGGTGTGCTGCAGTGGACCAGGCAAAAGCAGCTATCAAAATCTTGCAGTGCAAGACTGAGCACTGGCTACATTTGTCTGATAATGATGGTCAGGAACTCCTATCTCTCCAGCCAAACTCAGTGGATGCCAACTGTCCACAGGGGAGCGGGAGGCAGGAGGGGTATCTAACACCAGTATCACTACAAACAGGGAGAACTGTGAAAGCGAGAGAGAGAGAGAGAGGGGGAGATTCGCCTGACCCTGTCAAAGCCCCCGACATACTCCACAGCTTCACTACACTAACAAGCATCTGAAGCATGGCCCTTAACAGAAAATAGGATCCATTTGTAGCTGTTGCAGGCCACACTGGAGTTCTCAGACATCTGCTAAGCATCGCAGCCCACTCGGTGTATTTCAGTTTTATTGTTTGTCACATGTGAAATGGCGACGAATGTGTGATTTATAGGGAAATAAAAAAATCTAACTCGGGGATTTGGACCAAGAGGAATGATAGACTGAGGCATGACGCGCTGGCTGCCGTCTGAGCCGACGGACTAATAGAACGTCGCTGTGTCCATCTGTGGGTCCATCTGCTGTGACGAGTAGCGAATGCAGAACTAAGAGCAGCCTTCTAATTGAGGACCCAAAATCAAGATTATGGACACAAAAACTTGAGATAACACACGCACAAAAAAAATGGAATAGCTGGACTGAGAAAAAAAAGAGTACTACAGACAGAAATAATTTCAGGGAGGTGGAGCGAGTTCATCTGTCTCATCTTTGTGATTACATGTACTTTAAATTAGTTTGTGGGTGAGAGTCTTTGGACATTTCTGTGCATGTGTGTGCTGTATGTGTATCTGCATGTGTTCACTTAAAGCTTAAATGCCCAGCTAACTAGCAGGACTACAGAAACCTAACTCTATTTCTGTGGATATAATGACACTATTGATTGAACAGTTGAGGAGAAGCCTCACTGTTTGTTAGGTCTAACCTTTCTAGTGTTGCATGATGAGATCGATTTTTGATGTGCACATTATATCCATAAAGCGCACGGTTTATTTTCCCCCTTTGCTATTGATCTTGTATCATTTTGAGGCACAGTATTGAAATGAGTATGAAGATTTTTATCTGTGAGACATAACGTGGATCAATGAGGAGTAGCTTACATGATTATATTTCAGTTTTAACCAGACAGCTCAGTTTTTTGTGCATCTTTTTAACACTATGAGCAACATTGCAGTGCACAGGAGAACATTTTTGTTTGCTTCAGTTGATAACAATAAAAAGTGCCAATTAGAGGAGTCCCCGTGAGTCCTGGGGAAAAGGTCATTGTGACAGCCTCATATTTTCACTGAATGCCCTTCACACAATGCGGAGCACCAGCTGGAGACCAAATCTTCTCACAGCGAGCACAAAACATAATGAAATTTATGTTCAGGCTAAAGCCGCAAACTGATGGTTGTCAGCATCAGCCAACCTGCGCTGATAACAGCGTGAGCTGTTAAGCAGCAGATTATACTTGTTAGATTTGTGGGAACATGCACAAAATTAACAGTGTAATTGAAAGCTGCTTCACTCCCAAAACAGGCACAATATAGGAAGACAGCAGGTGCACGAGGAGCAGGTGTGTGTGATGAAAGATGCTTTTTTGTGGCGAGAAATTAACACCCTCTATGTCAGAGTTTCTGCAACCTGCACAGAATAGAAATTACCGAAACTGACGTAAGTTTATACACAGGCCATTTTAGTTCCTATAATATCCTATACTACAAATGCTGTTTATCACAAATAGTGTTATACTGAAACAATGTCTTTATTAATTATTACATTGATTCAAATATTGGATTATTTCATCTTTTTGTTAAATGTTAATGCTCACATAAAAAACACAAACTGCACCACTTTTCAATACACTCAGAAAAGGGTTTAAAACCAGGGACTTAATAATAGGTTTATGTTAAAAATGAATTGTTACATAATGTTTGTAATATATGCAAATTAAAGTTTGCATATTGCAGATGATGAAAATAATGCAGATCAGCTCATTATGACTTATTGAGCTTTACAATTCTAGTGTTCTGTGGGAAAATTTGGGTCCTGAAGAAAACACTAGCAAATAGAAAATTGGTCAAATAAACACACCCGAATCAAGTAAAAGAACAAAAAGCACAGAAAGAATACTCAAGTGCCTGTCTGAATAGATACATTATTGGCTGTTTTTTTTAGGATACGTGGTATGAGGTATATCTAGAGGGCCTTGAAGACTAAGGATCCAGTTTGGAGAATAGTGAGGATCAAGATTTTAAAAACAAATCGGAAAACAGTGCAGACACTCTTAAAAGGCTATATGAGAGAATTAATGTGTGTTTGAAGCCTTGGAGCAGCATTTTGGACAGACTGGAAGCAATTAATAGATGCTATAGACAGACAATAAAAAAGAGCATTACAAGAATCTAAGCGAGAGGAGATGAAGCTATGAAAAAGCATCACCAGTTTACTTTTTAAGATAACAGTCCTGAGTTTAGTAATATTTTTTAAATGGAAAAATCAAGAGCAGGTCAGAGACATTACTGTGAGCATCAAAAGTCAAAGACTGATCAAAAAATTCACCCAAGAGTCTGAGCATTAGCTTTTACAGTTGAAGAGAAAGAACCAAGACATTGACCAATTTGGGGTAAAATGCTCTCTGGGGCAATCATTACAGACTATGTCTTGTCTGTCTTAAGCTTAAAGAAAAACTTCCATCCAACCATTTATACCATTAAGACAGTCTTAATGGAAACACAACAGAAATAGAAAAAAACACAACACAATGCTGAGTGAAGCACAATGGACGCAGAGAAAAAAACTCACAAAGACAACAACAACAACAAAACCAATTCACAAAACACAAAGGAAGTGTTTTTGGGGAGACAATACTGTCAGAACAGCTGCAGACGTGACAAGCTAACAGCAAGCGGCTAATAACAAAAATGTATCTACAGTATTATTTGAATTGTGCGATTAATATAAGTGCTACCATGCATCTTTTTCTCCCTCAGGACACGGATGAATCCTCCACTTCTTTTAAGGGTGTCTCAGTGCAATCCTTCATATGTTTTGGTCTCTGTCAGCCACAGCTGGTCCGTCACATTATTGTCTCCCCAAAAACAATGCCTTTGTTTTTTGCGAGTATGTGTTGTGTTTTCTACTTCTATTGTCTTTTGTGCAACTTCAGCTGTGTTCTGTGTGCTTTTGCAGCATTTTCCTGCTGGTGTTTCCTTAAGTTGCAAACTCCAAACTCTCCAGAGCATCCATAGGATTGCACTGGAACAAGCATATAGAGCCTAAGGGTCCATGCTGTCATATGTCAAACCTGCTTTATACAATTATTATTAGGCAAGCAGGAGTCCTTGGATCAAATTTGCATGCTCTCCGTGCCCTTTTTTTTGTCTCTCTAAATACCCCAGCTTCCTTCCACACTCCAAAGATTTGTTTTAGGCTAATTGGCAATTCTAAATTAGTAGGTGTGAATGTAAGTGTGAATGGTTGTTTTTCTCTCTGTGTTAGCAATACGATAGACTGGCAACGTGTCCAGGGTATGCTGTTCCTAATGACAGCTGGAATAGGCTCCAGCCCCCCCTTGCCCATGACCCTCAATTGGAGAAGCAGTGCATGTGTGGTAGAGTGTGACTGATGGCTGTGCTTTAATTGCTGCATTGTAGAAGAAGAAAGAACTAAGCAGAAATCAGACAACTGTGTAACAACCTGCTGCTTGCCAGCCCCTCTCCAAAACACTACACCTTGCATAAAGAGGAATCCATATGCATGTAACCATGTAAGTTCACAGTGTGCATGCTCTGAAAATAGCACAGACACACAGTGTGTCCAGAAATGGTTTTGTAACGTTGCAAATACACAGCTACACAAACATAAGCATATTATACTGGACATATAGTTTCATGAGGTGTTTCATGAGGCAACTATTGTTGCAATTTGGCACTATAGGAATTGAATTGAATTGAATTGAGTGATGTAATCAAATGGGATTATATACCCAGGAAAAAGAGATAATGAGAACAATGTGGCATGATGCTATTTACACAGTAAGCTATGTGTGGTTGCAATTGTGACAAATGTCTACAGCAATGCTACTGGATGTGTGAGGCTTTACTAAGGTGTGGCATTGTTTACCATGTTTACTGTCTTAAAATGTTAGCATGTGGTGGTGCTAGTTGAAAATGTAGGGAAACATCAAAGTCAGTAACAACAACTACCAGGCAACCCACCTGGTAGTTGTTGCAGTCTCCAGCAAAGGTGTTGCTTGTCAAACATTTGACCAGGATTAAACTTATATCTGCACTGAAAGCAAAAAAAATAAGATCTTATGGATTTCTTAAATCACTTTGACAGCAGCCCTTTTTAGGGCCATGTGTGCCCACAGTGTTGTAGTAAAGCTGTCACGTTTGCCAGTTTACCTGCTCAGGAAGAAATTAATATGACAGACCCATTATCTACCGCTTTGCTAAAAATGTAAGACTGTTTTATAGGTGATGGCAGGAGCTCTGTTCTCTTGCAAAGAATAAACCACGCACCGCCCCAGGAAATTATTTTTCTATTCATCAGTGTTTTCCACTTTGCTTATTCTATTACATTTCATTTTCTCCCCTTTGTGATTCTTTTTCTTTTTCCTCCTAAGCTTTCATTCATTGAACTTGTGATGAAAAATAACTAATTTGCATAGATGTGAATAGAGAAAAAAGCACTAATTCAGTTCAATGTGATTTCAACCCAAATCAAAACCTGTAGAAAAAGAGCTCTGGAGATTCCAGCTGTGACTCGGCTCTCGTTCTGCATTTGTAATTCATACACCTCAACGGCTGTTACAAATATTAACACACAACATTTCACAATGTATACCCTTCGCCTTTACTTCAACACTTGTTCCGGCTGAAATGACAATAATTGCAGACCCAGAATCCACGAGGAAGTGTGGAGGCATCCTGTGAGTCTCGTATAATAAAGCTGAAATTTAAATATTTAAAAAGCTCCAGTGAATGAAATATCCTTGATTAACTCTATATCACTGCTGTAGGTTTCATAATGACTGTTTTATGATATTTTTTATTGAAAGATTCATTAAACACACCCATACTTTTCATAGTTAAGTCCCATTAGTCTGCCTGTTTAACATAATAGGTCATAAGGTTTAGGTAGTTGTGCTTTACGCGATTATAATGAAGGGAAAATGTGCTTGCTGTAACACATTTGGTGCAGCTCAGTGATTGCTTCAAGTGAAATAGGAGTCTGTGCTCTAGCTAGAGTTCAGACAATCCCCCATTACGCTGTTTGTTGATCCTGATACCACATCTCACCTGGAAAAAAAATCCTTCGGAGTGTACCATAGATGCAGCGCAGAATGAAGAAGAAATACAAGCTTGTTCAAAAAACATCTCTAATTAACTGAGTGGGAATAATAGGCTAAGCTGGGCACAGGCACAACATTTCAGCTGCTATAGTCGTGCTCCACAGCGTCAAGAATAACCGTGCTTGCATGAGGGCTGCAACAATTATTTCTATTTATAAAAAGGTCAGATAAATGTAGACAAGATACCTGTTGCATTTTCCCAGAGTGCACGCTTACAGAATACTGCTTGTTTTGTCTAAACCAACAGTCCAAACCCCCAAAGTCCTTTTTTGCAACATTATGCAAAGATAAACAGCAAATCTACACAACAGAGAAGCTGAAAAGAATATTCCTCTATTTGAAAAATGACTTAAACATTTACCTGAATCAAAATAATACGTTTCCAGCAGGTAGTCGTAAATACTGACTGATTATTTCTGTTGTTGTTCGTTTTCTTCTGTCTACATAAAAAAGGTAGAATGATTGCTTTGTTGTGTATATGTTGTTAACCCTGTCACAGACTGGTAACCCAGGTATGAAGCCTGCAAGTATGCAACCCTGAAATGAATAACTGGAAAAAGATGGATGGATGGATGCGTGGATGGGCTTCTATTGGCCAAATGAATTAAGACAGGAGTAAAGGTAGAAGTCCAGTGATGTTAAAGAGTGATTAAGCCAGTAGGTTAAGGTTGTTCTTAATGAACAGATTAATAAAACTTTGAATTTTAACTGCTTTCATTCACAAGTCAGCACGTGTTGTATTTTGCACTCAACTCTAAGCCTGTTTTTTTAACCAACACTTGAAGGAAAAATAATTTTAGCAAATCAGAAATCTGATGATGCACCTAGTTGAACTTTACAATTTACATGTTTAAAATTCAGCATACTGCATATTAATTAAATTAATTAATTAGTTGGCCAATAAAAAGAAAAGAAAATTTTATTTATTGCTATAAAAAAGTAGAGAGAGTTGCACTTTAGCTCAGGTCAAACAGCAGTTCGACCTCACGCAGCAGTAACAGTTAACTCTCCAACAGTGTTGTGTCAGGCAACTTCTCAGGTGCAAATCCAGCTTCACATTTCATGTTTGTGGGGAGACAGAAATCTGCTGATGGTGGCGCGTTCATATCTTTTTTGATATTCATTCATAAAATCAAATTTAGTATGTTTGTTGATGACTCTATCGCACACTTTTGTGTCTTTTTCAGCTCAGAGGTAACTTTATGACTGCATATATTGCAGCGGCGTTATTATATAAGAACAGGGAATCTGAATCCCAGCTGCCGCTCACATGCACGTCTGTGGTTGTCAGAAAAGATCTACACTGGGTATAAAATATTGAGCGAGAAAATACGAACACAAATATGAGTACAAATCTCTGAGTTGCGATTAACCCAGCCATTAATCTGCCTTTTGTTTGTATTGTATTTTTGTGTTTTGCACCATGGCTCGCTGCTCCCATGTGGAGTGTATTGAGCTCTGCAGCGGGACCAATGGACCACATCCAGTCTGTTGAACACAGGCGGGGGTTATTTTCTTGCAGAAGTTCAGCTCCTTCGCAGCAAGCTGTGATAGGGTCCCTGCGGGTCAAAAGAAACCCAAGCCTTTTTTAAAATACTTCACAAACAATGAGCCAAAACAATAGGACATTTTAAGTTTGGTTAGTCAGTAAGCAATAATATAAAGTCAGAACTTACTGAATGCAGAGAGCAGCAGAATATATACACAATAATCTTTTTGTATTACACTTGGTGAATATGATCCCTGACTCAAAGGTCCATTTTTTTTACTCTACTATGTTGTTGAGTTTGTGTGCCAGGCTGGAAAAATCTTTTACACAGAGCTCTCCCTAGACCCAATCGGCACAGATCTCCTCCGCAGTGGATTCATGGCAGGAGCATATCAGCGATGGCCATTTGATATTGCCTCTGCAGCAGAGTCACATAATCCAGTTTGTGGCCCAAAAAAAGAATAAAAATGTTAATTCAACTGCAGCCGAATAATCCCCTGAAATAACAAGCTTAAAAGCTAAAACCCTCTATAATTTTATCTGGAATCTTCCATACACTGACACCACAATGACATCAAAGCAGGACAGGAAATGCATGGCTAACAAATCAATAGACAGAAGAGTCATATTAAGGCTTAATTCGTGGCAAAGTGGAGCTTTAGGAAAGCTGTCGGGCTCAGATGATACACACAGAGACTGAATCAGAGATATCCAGCCTGCTGTGCCACTCATCCCATTGTGGTCTGGGGCTCGAGGCTGTGTGTTATTGCACGAGTAGTTTTATACTTTATACTTCCCTTTCTCTTCATGGAGCAAATGTTAGAACGTGGTGTTGAACAAAAAACACTGAAATTGGTTTGGCTTGGACTCAAATGTCACTGGCAAGTCAATGCGAAATTAAACCAAGAAAAAACTTTTGTACGATACTAAACTGACTTCTCAGTTGTAGATTCTGTTGGTTGTTTTTCCCACAAGTAAATCATATTCTACAGTTTTGCACCACATGCGGGTTTTAAGGAGCTGCTTAAGGTAGATTAATGAAAATGCTATTTTAGTCAACAAATCAAGCCTAGTATATGTTTGGAACTATGCACTTGTATAGTATCCAGTCCCACTTATCACAATTACCACTTTTAAAGTTGCATATCTGTGGAAATGTATCGATTAAGGAGTACATTCTCTTAGAGGTAGTGGATAAATTCTACAGGCTGTGTTTGAGACATTGAGGGTGGAATTTATTTACTACAATCCTTAGGTAATTGGCCAAGAACACGGCCAACATCACCACTTCCGGTGAGGGCGATCAAGGCTCAAGAGTTGGCAGTTTGTCTTGTAATCGGAAGGTTGCTGGTTCAAGCCCCGGCTCGGACAGTCTCGGTCGTTGTGTCCCTGGGCAAGACACTTCACCTGCCGCCTACTGGTGATGGCCAGAGGGGCCGATGGTGCGATGTGGCAGCCTCGCTTCTGTCAGTCTACCCCAGGGCAGCTGTGGCTACAACTGTAGCTGCCTCCACCAGTGTGTGAGAGGGAATTGTAAAGTGCTTTGAGGGTCTCGAAAAGCGCTATATAAATGCAATCCGTTATTATTATTATTATTACTTCCAGTAGGATAATGTACCATGTTACAACGCTCAAATAATATCGAACTGGTTTCTTGAACCAATAGGATGTACGGCTGACTAATCTGAAGCAACTACCATGTCAACATGATACCAAAATCTCTCAAGAGTCCTTCCAGCACCTTCATCTACCAACCTGGTAGCATACCAACTAAAGTAGCCAATGAGTGCATGTAAATAGAGTTCAGAGTGGGTTTCCTCTACTTTTGAAATGCTAAAATGTTCGAATAAAGACAGAATTCAACCTCTAAGCTACTGTAGCTAGCTCACTTGATGTTCCTGTACCAGCCTACTTTATTCATGATTTCTACATATTTTGTTTCTAGCCACATAAATAACAGCACAATAAGATAAACAAGCCTACCGGCCATCGCTTTCCTCACAATACAGAATCAAAAGGTTGTTAAAGCCAGCCAGCTGCAGTGCAATTTAATTGAGCCTGGTTACGCTTATTAATTTTCATGCCAAGAGGTAGATGGGAAAATTGATGCTACTCTTTTATCCAGTTGCAAAATATAAACTACAGCCAGCAGCTTCTTAGCTTAGCATACAGGATGAAAGGAGGATGGAACAAACAAGATACAACAAAGGCAACCTCCCACGCTGGAAAAGGAAGTCAAAAAAAGAGGCGGTAAAAACCGCAGTTCTTCAACAGGCCACTTGAGGCCTGGTCCTAAAATGAGTCAATCCCCATGGACTCTGGTGTTATAATGACCAGCTTTACAGCATCAAACGGTATGTTTAAAGGGTGCTAAAGTTTTGCACAACAGTGTCATTCTTCAACATGGCCGGTATGATTGTTAAGTGACCTGCTGTCTGTGCAGGTATCTGCATGCATAAGCTCAGTGTTAACTTGACTAGCAAGCTGCATCTATAGTCTCTACGGGTAACTTAGGGCTGCACTCTCCCATCTGAATATTAGTATCACTCTGGCACCAAAAATAAAACAAAAACACAACACCTGCCACAGGATAACAGTAAGGCTTCACATCGCTCTTGTCGAAGAGACTTTTTCTGTCTTTTATTTACAGTCTGTGGTTAAAAAGTGTAAATTGGTGAGCAGTGCTGGGTGTAACGCATTACCAAGTAAGTAATCACATAGTAACATATCAATATAATGTGTTGCTGTACTAAATTCAGTAATTACGTTACAGTTACAGTTATGTTGTTACTTGCGTTACAAAGGTTCCTCGGGTATCTGAATTCCAGGTGGACAGAACAAAAAAGACATCAAACAGACATGTTTTTCCTGCTTCTTCCACACAGACACTACAATCAGCAACACCAATGCAGCCTTTGAGAAGTGGAGATATGATCACCATAATCATATGATTGTTGGGGTTTTCTCTATTTTCTTTGTATTACATAACATAAAGCGCCTTGAAGCAACTATTGTTGTGATTTAGAGCTATATAAATAAAATTGAATTGAATTGAAGCACTTTTATTTTTATTGCACGAAAGAGCAAGAGCAGGATGGTAAAGTGGAAAGTGCATCCAGGACAGAAACAACTGGATTACACTGCTAACACTAACACAACTCTTTGCAAGCATCTGCAAGCGCCTGCAAAAATATGCTACCTTATTTTTGATGACCCTTTGATATGTGGTAGACATAATAACATTATGTAGCTCATATGCTGTTACTAAGACATAGTAAGTGAAAATAAATACATGGCTGAAAAATGCAGACCAGCAGGTTCAAACTTAGGACTTTTCCAGCCAGTCAAAAGACCCAAATGCCGAAATTCAAATCAGTAAATATGTCAAGCTGCAGTCCCACTGATAGAACCTGTTTCCAGGTTTTTCTGATGATGGGAGTATTTTTACCTTTTCAAAGTGTCAGTGTTCGTGTTGAGACACCTCTCTTCGCAGAGAGAGGTGTCAAACCAAGCAGCATGGTCTCAATGTGGTAATTAGACATGGAGGGCTGTAACCCAGTCTGACTCAAGGACACTTCACTCTCAGTACGGCCTCCTCTCCACCTTTAGCAATGCCTCCACTGCTCTCCCTGAATATTGCCCGGGAGACATTGTTGTGAAATGGAGCTTCATTCTTTGATTTTTATCTGTATGCTACATCAGTCCATATTAGAGCTGTCTCCATGTAGGTCCAGCACCACAGAGGAAATGAGTAATGCATTACAATCGGCGATTTCATCCTCCTTGAGAGTCTTGTGAGTCCCATTCTGCTTTATATACATATTAAATGCATATACCGAAATGGCTTTGAGGATGGAAATTGAATGAGATAGTTTGAGATTGATGTTCGGAAAGTCATGCACTGTCACAAAAGTGATGGCAACTTCTCTCTCCGGGCAAGATGTGGCGATGTGGTGATACCGTGTGCAGCACATACATCATAAATGGCCTGAATGTGTCTAATGTTGCATCATGTCTGAACCGCTCTAAGCTTTCCTCTCTTTAAGCTCCATGTAGTGCCATGTAGTGTAAGGAGAAGATGAGGAAGGAGGAGATGGATTAACTAGATGCTCAGCTACACAAGAAAGCCTTTTCATCCTGCTACTGAACCGCAATGGGCAGGGACCTCACATCCTCCCAGAGACCGCAGTGGTACGCCATACAAGTAGTAATTGGCTGTGATGGCCAGATTCTAGATGGCAAACCACGCTGAGGTGAAAAGAGAAATGCACGTGGTAATAAGTCAGAGCTATTATTCTGATCTCAGTAATCCTTTCCCTCCAGTGCTGCAAAGTCAACTTGTGCAAGGAGTCAAACTGAAATTGTCAACACCTTAATGTAGAAAAATAGAAACGCATCTCAAATTGACGCGCCATTCGTTTAAAAAATAGCTTTGCTCACAACACATTGAATTCACTTACCATGGGATTTTTTTTTTCTATTTAAATTATTCAGATGCATTTTGAAAAGCACCCAGGCATTAGTTTTAAGAATTGGTGACAAACAGTCATCATATTTTGGCTCATACCTGCCATTATTTAAAGATGCAGTGAATAAAGCTTCTGCAATAAGTGGTCTTTTTTGTCAAAAAAGTGAAGCTTCCAGTGCTCCCGCTTTTACGACTGCAATCATTCATGTTTTCTTTTTCAATAAGTCTGTCGAACATTTAAAGGGAAGTGAAGGCACTTGTTCTTCTTCATTCTGTGAAAGCAAATCTTTCCACTGGCTCGTTCACTGTGGACTCCCAGTGAAAAGCCTTCACAGTCACAGTCATGGAGACGCAGAAGGCTGAACCATCCTAAAATCAGAAATAAAACGATTATTTTTTCTTAATTGTTAGCCTGCAAATATACACAACTTTGTGCCCAACTATGCTAACGCCAAAGCTATATGAAAGGTTTTACCAGATAAGAGTTTGTGGTTTTCAGACTACAAACCAGACTCCAATAACAAGCTGGAAAAGATGGCTTTTATATAAAATAAGATAAGATAAAACCAACTATTAGTCGCAGTTTAATTGATGGTTCTAAAGGCTGTTGTTTTAAATCTATATCTATCCTATCTATCTATTTTGCTATAACTATACAATTCATGGTGGGGCTGGAGCTTATCCAGGTATCATGGGGCAAGAGGCAGGGTACACCCTGGACAGCTCTCCAGTCTCTGACAGGGCTAACACAGAAATACAGACAAGCATGCAAGCTCACATTCACACCTATGGCCAATTTAGAATCACCAATTAACCCAAAAAGCAAGTCTGCAGGAGGTGGGAAGGAAGCCAGACTACCAGTGAGTGAGCCTACAACAGCAGGTGAATGGCATGGTGAAAACATACAAACTCCACAATGAAATGCCCCAACCCAACCCCAAAGGAATTAAAACACACAACCTTCTCATATGTGTCTTTAAAAAAAAAGTTAGTTAAAATCTGCAAAGCTGTAAGGGGGTTTGAACAACCTTGGCCTTTATAGGTGAGGGACACTTGGGAGAATTTTAAAATACATTGTCTTTTTCCTTACTGTCAGCCCAGAGGGCGATTTCAAAAACTCCATCAAATATTGACATTTTAACTTCCACCTAATCAAAATGGTAAAAGGAGCCAGTGACACTAATGTTATTTAACCATTTATCAGCTGCTAAATAAGTGCTTGAAGGCAGGACTTCAGGGGTCTGTGAGGAACTGAAGGTTAAACTACAGCTAAAAGACTGAATAAGATAGATAGATAGATAGATAGATAGATAGATAGATAGATAGATAGATAGATAGATAGATAGATAGATAGATAGATAGATAGATAGATAGATAGA
>NW_024582409.1:1264113-1310154 GCF_018398535.1 Haplochromis burtoni | reverse complement strand
GATAGATAGATAGATAGATAGATAGATAGATAGATAGATAGATAGATAGATAGATAGATAGATAGATAGATAGATAGATAGATAGATAGATAGATGCCATCTCCATATTTTATACATGTGTGTCAGAATATCAATCATTTATATCCTTTACACGCTTTGTAAGCGTGTATCACATGCTTTAATATCACATTCTAACACTGCTGGGTGGTTGTTGCCTTCGTAGATTCCTCGACTTTACTTTCACAGGCTTTTATGTCACACGCTGCAATTTTCTTTCATCTTTGCTTTCATTTTATTTATCAAACTGCAGGTAGCCAACCTTGCATGCCTCTTCACATATGATTTAATGCTGTTTACGGAGTCAAACATTTTGTACCTCTGCATATTTTCACACAGTGGATGAGCTGACGCAGCAGGTAGAGAGCAGGGGACAAAAAATATTGTCTGAAAAAGGCTCCATTTGAAATCTTTATTCATTTCCTGCACTTTCGCTAAACGCTCTGCAGATGTGTGAACTTTCTTTGTGCTATGGCGGTTCTGTGAAATGAAGATGACAAAAATATTCTGTAAATATAAATGAAGTGTCAAAATTTGGATGTTGAGAATGTAAAAGGTTGACCTAAATGCATCCAGGAGACTTTCTTTTCAATTTCACTTCTTATGCTCATTAGCTTTCAAACTGCATTCTTGTAGTGGACAGAGTCAGCCGCAGTGCAATCCCCTTGAAGCCACTTGATACATTGCTCAAGGGTTACATGGTGTACATGATGTCTAAATAATCTACTCCCGAGTAAACAAGTTCCCAGCTGGATTAGTGCCTCCTGCTGAGTCTGGGGATTAAGCCGGCAAAGATGTCACTGGTCAGCCTCACTATTTTCACACCAAACTAGTGCAAGCTAATTTTCAACCACTCGACTCTGGTTTGCAGATTAAAACGGGGGGGGGAAATTGTACCCTTGAGTAACCTAAAGTGCACATTTCTTGGACGAATGCACCTGTAAAGAAACTGCTTGGTATTCAATTCAGTTTGAATTATATAGTGCCGAATCACAACAACAGTCCCTCCAAGGCACGAAAATAGATATTTTATTTCATTTTTTTAATATCCCCGAGCAGAAGGTGCACAAACACTGTCTTGTTGTATTTATATATTACTAAATTG
This sequence comes from Haplochromis burtoni, assembly GCF_018398535.1. Taxonomy (NCBI): domain Eukaryota; kingdom Metazoa; phylum Chordata; class Actinopteri; order Cichliformes; family Cichlidae; genus Haplochromis; species Haplochromis burtoni. The sequence continues at coordinate 1,308,992 of NW_024582409.1, read as the reverse complement.
TTTTCCCAATTATGCTCTGCTTACAAATGTAACTGCTGTCTGGATTCTGTTCAGAGGCAAAGTTTTTTGGAACGAGTGCTGCGAGGCTGTCAGAGGGGATGGTGGGTGTTCAAGCTGTAAGATTGCCAACAGAGTTCAGTTTTCACATCCCATCTGTGGTTTGGCAACAAAGGAAACAAAAGCACTTTGATTAGGGTTCAGTAAAGACTGAGGTTTTGTTAAAAAATTAATCAACATGTTGTTTCTGAAGTTGCTGCGGACTTTTCTGTAGAAGAGCAAGAAATGATCGTACAATAGTGATGTAACATATCATTGTTAAAACTACTGTACATGCGCTTATACTTGTGCACTTGTGTTGTGTTTATATCACATGTTATGGGATTTTCTATTGCATTTACCTGAAAACTTCAGTTTCTTTGCATATTTTGAGAAACAATACCAAATATGATTAAGACGTTAAATGAAAAGCAATAGAAACAACCCTTCTGCTTATTTTTTTTAACATTCTTGTGCTACAACTTGCTTTATTCTGTCTTCCTCAAAGCTATACTAATTATTTTGTTTCTATTTTTTTGTTCTATGATGTGCCAAATATTTTCAGTTGACAAAAGGTTTACATTGCAGGTAGGCCTGTTCAGCACCCAGACTCTTACACTACAAAACCATGCTGCTGTAGTAGATGCAATATGTAGTTTAGCATTTTCTTGCTGAAATATGCAAGGCCTTCCCTGAGAAAATAAACAATCTGGATGGGAGTATATATTGCTCTAAAAGCTGTATTAACCTTTTAGTAATGGTGGTATTCTTCCAGATGTGCAAGCTGCCCAAATGGACCCCCACATTATCAGAGATGCTTTTGAACTGAGTGCTGAGCGCAAGGCAGATGGTCCCTCTCTTCTTTAGTCGAATTCAGTTTATTTCTATGACTCTCCAAATATGTCACTTAACATGTATTTTCTTATTTCCTTATTTCCTTATTATGTTAGTAAGAACAGAATTCAGCTGGAGTTACAGTTCATATGGATAGGTGGCAAAATGAGGAAAAAATAATACTCAACTCCTGCAGTTAGGTCAAGAAGACGTTATGCTTTGGCTATGGGGCCTTTGGTTACGATGTTTGGGTCCACATGTCCCCTCAGACTGAGGCAGACACAGCGAATCAGACTTCATATGCAAAAACCTCTAGGCTTTGTTTTGAATAAGCATTTTTTTAAAATCAAGCTTAATGTTCAGGTTCAATAAGTTCACTTTCATTTCAATGAAAAGGTTACTAGTCGCTGTATTAAATGTCTTATTCTCAAAAAAAAAAAGTAATTAATTCAAATAATTGATTTTGCAACAAATCTGATTCCCTTTTGCAGTGAAACCCACTTTTTCCTTCCTGTGCTTTTTTGCAGAAACCACTTGTAATTACGGGCCTCTTCATTACTTAGATAAACAGCCTATATTTACACATGGGTAACTTTCATACTGTTTTAATGCTTGACTTTTTCTGTAGGTATTTCCTTGTTAGTAGGCTTCCAGCTGCTACTGGTGAAGTTCTGTCCTAGGGATAGAAATATAGCTTAGCATGGCAAGTTTGGTTAGGCCAACAAAAAAATAACAATTTAACTTTTACCTGAGGTGATAGGAAAAAAAACTATTTCACACCTTAATAAGCAAAACATTTTAAGAGCAAAAAATGTGTTTCTTACCTGCATGTTTTCTCCCCATGGGTGTCTGGGCCAAAAGAGTCTCTATCCCAAGTGCCTGGGGACTCTCCGGTGAACTCTTATTTTAGATTAAAGGTTGTTGGACAGGTAAGGACACCAGTTTTGACAAGACATAGAAAACAGTTGAAAAATGTAAGATAAAAGATGAAGCTGGAACATCACAAAGGATAGAAACAGAATCGTACACATGAAATAGTAGAAAATAAAAGCACACTTTATAATGAAACAATAATAAACAAAATAATAAGCACCATTTGATAACAGTCTGAACAAACCTACAAATGAAACTTGACCTGGTAAATGTCACATGACCTGCTTCATGTCTTTTGATTGGTTTTGCTTTGGACATAGATGCATTTGCATATATAGGGATGTGCTGCTCAGAGGTTTTTTGCCAACAGACCATGTTGTGAAAGCGGCTCAGTGTGGGATTTAGCTGGGTTTGAGGCGAGAGCATTTGATTACCTCGTACTACGCACTGAGAGCTTTCACTTGATATCATTCTCTCATATTTCACAGAGGTGGCGTTTAGAGCCTTTTGCATCTGAAGTCTTCAGTTGTTCTGTGATGAAACATTTCTATCCTGATGAAGGTGGTCTCTTGCAGAACGACCATCCCTCCCATCCATATGGTTTAATGAGTTTGAAAATGATGAAAAAACATATGCAGTGGTCTTCACAGTCAACTTACCACTTTCCGCTTACAGGACTTTTTTCCCCCCCGTTTAATTTGCCGCTTGTCTATATGTTTAAAATAGCTGTATGTACATACTATTTCTAGGAGACAGGATTCATTTGAACTTAACGTAAGGTAAAGTACTATAAGGGGTTAAAAAAAAGTCATGCTCAAGCATTAAATATGCATCCTGTCTTTCATCCTTGATCCTCAGTCTCAGTGCAGTGTAATAAAGTCAGAACAATCTTCATTTTTGCCGTGATGAGCCTGAATAATTGAAACAGTAGTTATTTGTATCAATCTGGCCTCCGCTTTCTGAATTCGACCCAAGGAAATGTGCTGTGACAGATAGCTCACATCTCTTGTTAACCGATAGCGTAGCAGAGCTGCATTTCAGCATCAATAATACAGGTCTCCGAAGGCTCATTGGACTCATTAACTCTGATATTGGTATGTAATGGAAAACTGTGAGCAAAGTTTGCTGTCTCACTCTTATTTTATATACCTGCTATATTACACTGGATGGCATGCACAAAAGTTTTCAAAGTCATTCTGAAATAAACAACAGCGTGCAAGATATTTGAACTTGTTATTATCTGCATGACGAACATGCAAACATAGAAAGCAGACTGAACTTTACTCAGGTTGTACATCAAACTGAAGATGGCCACAGAAGTAAAAAAAACTCAATGGGATCTTCTGTCAGCAGCTCTTAGAGGTATAACCTTCTCCACTAACAGTAATTTCAGAGATGAGCGTCCACCACAATATTATAGTTCTTCTCTATTTTCTTGTTCAAGTCTGTTTCATGTTCACATATAAACATGTTGCATAATTACTGGCTAGCATCTGCCTGCTGCCATATGGTTGCATCCAGTGTGTCTATATACAGTAGTATTAATATTAATAATAATAACTTTATTCCAAGAAAGCATTTGGTGTGAACTATAGCCAAAAACAACGGGTGAAAGATTAAGAAAAACGTTGAAATTAATTTTAGCTTAAAAACAACCCAGATACAGCCAAGCTGAGAAATGCTCGTGTTTGGGGGCTACAGCCTCAAAAGCGTGATCACATCTGGCTTTAAATTGAGAATGTGGAACAGTTAAAAGGCCCTGCTTTGATGAACAGAAGAGGCCAACTTGTGGAATAGAGATGCTGTAAGCAGGACCCTGGTCATGTACAATAGAGCCTTGTAAGTAAGTAGGATTTATTTAACTGTTAATATGGGCATATTGGAGAAGAGATCTGCAAACCTAACCCCTGAGAGCTCAATAAAGATGCGAGACGTTACAGTTTTTTGCATTTCTTTGTGTTTTTCACTTGCTATCTGAGGATGTTTCGATTCCTTGTGGGAGAAAAATTGCAGGCAGTACGTTTAATTTTAATCACTGTTTAAAACCAGCAGCGTTTATGAGTCGACTAAATGAATCAGATGCATCGGGACAAAAAGGCCACGAACACAGCCAATGGTCTTTTGGAACATCTTCCCACTCGTTCTCCTCTTCATATTGACAGGAAAACTGTAAAAACTGATGTTAATCTCCTTTATTTTCCCCTTTTGACTGGAAATGCAGTACTACTCTCTCATTGCATAGATTATAACTATTGTTCAAGGACAGAGTGCACCCAGTGTACGTCACTGAGCCAGAGTGCACTGTGCACAAACTGATGGTGGTCTTTGTAGGCCATAATATGCATTAAACGTTTAGAAAATAAGAAAAAAACAGATCCACGTGTTAGCCCTGTGACAGGCTGGTCCTATTGTAACTGGGATGGGCTCCCCCCACCCACACGACCCTGAATTGGATAAGCGGAAGAGTATGGATAAATAAACATGAATGGACAATTCATCATTTTAAACCACATTTTTTAACAGTTGGAACAATGGGCTCCTGTCAAAGATTTGCGTCTTGGGTATGTTTCGTATTATGGTGTTATTGACTTGTGTCTGTTCGCAGGTCCATAGGGTTTTGTCTCTGTACCACCTTTTTTCTTCAAACTCCTACTAAGCCTGTTTACACAGTGTGAGTAGGTTAAAAAGTAACTGAAACACTTGTCTTGGCTTGTTCTGGTGGGTGTTTTAAAGGAAGAAGAGCTAAATCAGAAAGTGGAGCAGCTGAGGGGACCAAAGACAAGTATAAGATACAGTTAATAAGGATTATTTTCACCGTGAATGATCCAAAGCTGTTCTGCTACAGTCAAAGGAGAATATAAATATGGAAGTGTGCTCAAGAGGGCCATGTTAAAATCCATAGGCTCTGTCTTACTTCAGTGTAAATGTTGCAGTTTCAACAAAGGGTTGGCATCAAGCCGCATTTAAAAACTGTGGTCAGAACCTACAGGATTGATTTCCCCACTAAAATGGTCATACACTCAAAGACTTTCTGGACCAGTCTAATGATTATTTTATCATTCACAAGCAAGCACAGTGTATTAAGATTTTAGACATGAAAGACTGTAATAAAGGATGTTTCATCTATTCCAGATGTCTATAGAGATTACTGTAGTTATTCTGTTGGAGACATATGATGAAGGCACACATCTGTTGTTGCACACATACATCTAATGGCTAAGGACATCTATTGTTGTTGTTGCTGTTAGTAGTAGTAATTCACTGAGCGGTTGTCTGAATTCAAAGACTTTCCTAAATTTTCTAAATATGCAGAATATCCACACGTCCAGCTGGAAATTGAGCTGGAAGTGATGTAGTTCCATTACTTTAACTTCAGGGGAAATACTTTAGATTTATGAGGCATTTTACTGACTTTGCATTAATTGTGTTGGGAGTTCGTCTTGTAATCGGAAGGTTGCCGGTTCGAGCCCCGGCTCTGACAGTCTTGGTCATTGTGTCCTTGGGCAACACACTTCACCCGTTGCCTACTGGTGGTGGTCAGAGGGCCTACCATTTTTACCATCAGTTATCTGTGTTTCCTATCTGGTCCAAGTACTGATACCTGGATAGCTGTGTTGTTGAGAATGAGATTCTCAAACTGAAAAATAACATTTTAATAAACTCGAGGGCAACACTTGGTATGAAGGTCAATTTCTAAAGTGTGCTGCTGGAATTAAAGTAAACCAACTGCAGAAGATGAAAATTGAGCTTGGCAGCAAAGTTTGTATCAGTCTTTTTTTCTATGACATGAAACTCATCAAGTCAAAGAGCAGACCAGTAATGACAGATGATCAGCTTTTGATCTGCTTGCAAACAGCTTCTGTTTTACAGCTCCACCTTAGAAATGCCTTTTATCATATATCAGCTTTTACATTTCTGTAGATTTTCTCAGACAGGCTTGACTTGTTTCATAAGAGGTTAGACACCTCTGTGTTAAACCAAAGTTTAGATCCTTGGTGGCATCCAGGGTACATCTGACTCTCTGTGCTGTATAGATGTGTAATCATAAAACACATACGCGTCTACATGGGCTCCAGCCAACACTTAATAGTTACTAAAAGTCCTTCCACTCAGACACATTTGTCCAGGAGCAGGGTGTCAGTGTACTGCTGAAGCGGCTTGATAGAGTTTTCATTCCTGTGACATTTGACCAGGCTCCAACCATGTCTTTCTGCACCCTGACCTGAGCCGACAGCCTTGAAACAAACAAAACAACAACAAAAAGTAAAAAAAGACAGGCCAGTAGGTCACAACTTTGGCTTTACTTTGTTGTTGTGGCACCAGAGTAAGCCCAGTGATGGAGAGACAAACTTGATAGAGGATTTCCTCCAAGTGTTTTGAAGCTGGAAAACAACCACTGCTATAGCAATGCTTAACGGGACATTTATTTCACATAAATAACATAATAAACAACATCAATAAGTGTACTTGCAGCAGAGCAGGAGATTTTTTAAGGAAATATAAAACTTAAATAAAAGAAAAATAAGATGATGTTAAACACATAATATAGAATGAAAGTAACACAGCTGCTGCAAATAAAACAGCGGCGTGAGTGTGTGTGAGAGCGGAAACGCATCGAACGGTAGTTAAGAGTTAAAAGCACTCGATGAATGTGTGTGTTCAATATTTTGGCCAGTAAGACTGGACAGGATCTGTTACTTTACATTAATAAAGTTTAGCTTATTCAAAGCCAGGAAATAAAGCTGTCATGAATACCGACTGTGTGAGTTATCAGATTCATCAATATCACAACTCTATCATTATGAGAGCCCTGCGGGAGATTCTGATCAAGTATAATCCACTAAATTAATGTTTAAAAGACAGCTTTAGGTTTTCTTATTTCTACTGCAGTCCTGGTGGGGTTTAACAGGCTGAGAGCAAGTATAAATTCAAATGTAGGCTTGGTAAAGTTGCAAGCAACTCACAGGAAACAAAGAATTTCTATTTATCGCTGATGCTCATCAGGGAAACGCAAAGCCATTAGACTCCCATCTGAGCACAGAGGACCAAGGGATTACGCTTAGGGAGTGAGAACGTGTTGGTTGTAGCTTTGATTTCTCCAACACACAAACTGACCTGACGGCAGTGTTGTCAACATTAAAAGGCCTTTAACAAAATGAAGCATTAATTTCAGTGCAAGAACAAGATCAGAGGTGTTATTTCACACAGCAAATGCCAGACTGCAGTTTTAATGAGTGTGGCATTTGTTTAGCCACCATCTGCTAAATGAACTGCTAAATAAACTGAAGCTTTTTTTGTTTTTTCTTTCAGGATTTGCACGGCACACAGTCCAAGTATCCTGTAGCATTCAGTTGTTTCAGGTGCTATTTTTCCTGTGCTTCTCTTCTCTACACCAGCCAGTTTGTGTGTTTTACCTTCTCTTTGACCTCCTTGTGCCTCAGTGGGTTTAGTTTTGTTTATACCAGAGGGTTATACTATGAAGTTCAACATAGCCAGACTTGCTTTGCCTTACCTGGCTTGATAAGACCTGAAATGCCAGTCAGAGATAAAGGGTATCGCGATGATTGCCAGTTTTCTTCGTTAACCCAGGTTCCTTCAGGCTCTGTGTGAGCTCTCATAAAAAAAGAGGTTTTGATGCATCGTTTGACTGCAGAAAATTATGAATTGTGAATTCATAATCAGATTTTTTTTTCTTTTTTGGCTCAGTGCACACTTTATTTTTCCAACATGACTATAATTTTCAATTCCAGCAACATAAAACAAATTTGGCAAGCAGATTAGTATCAAACATAGAAACATTAATTTGTGCATCACCTACTGTGTGCATGAAAATTCCTGTGATTTTACAGTGCATTTTGCACTTCTGTAATATTTCAGATTGTTTTGCTTCATTAGTGAAAGTAATGTGAATTTTTATCATGCTCTGGATATTGTTGGGGAAAGAATCTGTGCAAAATTTGCAGTTTTACGTTCACTGTAAGGTATACAGTGTTGGTTCCTCTAGTGACGTGAAGGTGAAACAATATTTACTTTAATGATACTGAAAGCTCTGATTTTAAGCCTAACATACCTTGCCAAGCCATCAGTTTGGTTTTGCAGTTCATCTCTCAGCTTTCATCTTTTTCTTAGGTTAGACTTGTCTCCAGTGTCTGCATTTGGATCCTCACTTGAATGAATTCATAACACTTGGCTAAACAAATTCCAACCCTTTTCTCACACTGCGATTTTTTTTTCTTTCCAAGATTGGCAAAATGTTTTCTCTGTTTGCACGTGTTTGCCTTTGTCTGTGTTTTCTAAAGCTGCACTGCGCTCAGCTCCGAGGGCATCCGTGTTAACAGAGTTGATTTTTCATCTTATTTGATTTACTATTTAATTACATGCCCAATTAAAAAGGATTTGTCTGGTTTGTATTTGAAATGACTTCCTTACATCTTTATTGTTCTCATACATATATTGGAATAGAAAGTCCATATTTGGACATTTAAAAACGCAATAAATCTGTGTGTTCTGATGAAAGTGCCTGAAAAGCATTCCCAGTTTGGCTATGTTAACGTGACAGACTCATACTAATTCCTCTCATTGACTGTGGGCGCTCATTCTCAGAGACATCTTGTGTGTTAATTATGATGTTTAGTTGAACACAGCTACTTTGTGCGAGCCCAGTATTTGTTGATGAAGGCATTTTCCAGGTATTGACTCCTAATAACACCCAGGATCTGGATGATAATGAGCAAAAATTGACTTTGGCACATATTGATTTCAGAGGCTTCATTTCACAATCGCAGACTCTTGGAAAGGCTGCCCAAGCAAGAAACCGACGGAGAAGCCATTTAAGCCTTGTTACGTTTTTTCTTTTTTTTTTTTTTTGTGATCAATAGAGTTTCATTTACAAACCAGTTGTTGGAACAGTTAATTTCATCATGAAAATAACATGACAAACTCCATCTCTGCAAATGAAGGTCCTCGGGCATGTTTGTTTGTAAAATAAATCTGCTAGCAGCAAGCAGAAAACAGAAAATACTTAAAAGCATCCAAATGCTAAAGCATAGTGGGTGGTATAAAGTCACAGATTACTGCTAGCAGGGAATTAAGGTTCTTATTTATTCAAGAGCAGTTTTAACTGTCTGAAACTTTTCATTTCTAATGGTAATCTGCACTATGAATTAAACAAGCGGTACTGCAGGGGACAAGACTCATTAAATATGCAGAAATGTCCCCAGGCTACTACTATTTTTTTCTTCGCTTAGGTTTTAAGACAAATACAGACTCGCTTTAAAATTACTGGTGAGACAAGTGCCATCATACATGTTCCTACAGTGTTCCCAGAAAAAGCATCTTTGTGTGACAAAATGCAGAGGTCAACCTTAAAAGGGACCAGTTATTCTCATTACTATGCATATATTTATTCTTGCACACTACTAGAGATTATTTGCAGTTTTATTTATCTCATACTGAGCCTTGTTGAAGCTTTTCACACCATCCGCAGTCTGAAACAAGCTGTTTTAGCTGCTCTCCTTTTAAACCAGCTTTCTTCTGATTGGATCACCCTTTCAAATAGAAGCTCTGCACAGCAGATACATGTGTTATCTAGGATCCCAGAGCTGTACCGTAAATGGACTGCAGCTTAAATATCTTTAATCTTACTGCAGTACACTAATTTCTATACCTGTTTTTGTCTGTTCGCTTAGCCGACACCTGCTCCAAAAATTCTGGGAATCTTAGGCCCCTGAAGATTCTTATCTATGTCAGATATTTTGATATTTTCATGTAGCCTAGCAGCCACCTATATCAAGAAGCTAAAATGATTAAAAAAAAACATTTATGCATCTACTGTATCATTTTTTGATTTCAACACATCTATTTTATGTCCACAAAACTTTAGTTATGTTTGATACATTAAAACCCTATCAGGTTGCCTGGCAACACCTAGCAGACTTAAATGACCAGTTTGTTTATTTGTTCTTTTGTACCTACTACACCTTCTGAAGCCATCCTACCTTTTTAATTTTAGAGCCAACAGAATGATGAGATGGTCAAACAGTACTGTACCGTTAGCATGTACTAGTTGGCTACTCATTAAAGCACTAAGGGCCAGATTTACTAACATGTTGCAGTAGTGTAAACTGGGTACTGTCGTTATTTATATAGAGAGCTCAGTGAAAAGATTGCACATACAAGGTGGGAACTCATAGATTTTTTGTCTGAGCCTTTAGCATATCCATACAAGGCAGCTCCTTCCTCAAGGCACAAAATATAAGAAGGAGAATATTTAAATCAGGCGTGCAAACCAATTTTAATGTTTACGACATGCAGTTTGCCGCTAATTGCACTGATATTAAACCCAGGAAAAAGCCTGTTTTTTGCCCTTGGTATTGAAATGTGCGTAGAAAACAGCGGCACTTTTGTAAATCACCCTTAAAGCTAACCAGACCCCTTTTTGGCGATTGCACTCACATGCTATTTTGCCGTGTTTAATAAATCATCATAAATTTATACCCTCCTTGAATCTCTACGATTTATTAGGCTTAGTAAACTCTGATAACTAGAAGATATCCTGGGTATGTTGAGCTTACTTTGTAGTGCAGACCCTGTGTCTAAGCAATGGTGCAAATGTACAAAGACTGTTATTACTGCGCACGTCATACAGAGAAAGACACTAAAATATATTTGTTCTTATCGAATACAGCAGGACATTCAGTGGCAGTTAAACATCAGCTCACGAGGACAGTGCTGATATGCTGTTTGCTAAACGTGTACATTTATCGAGTGTGGGTGTAATATGTTTTGCCGGTTTTTGATCAAAGGAGATGAGAAAAACAGAAATGTGGACCTGGTGACAGCACCAACATTCAGAGCATTACTAAAGTTATTACAGGTCATCCTGAGGGTGAAATAAATGTCTGCACCAAATATCACAGAAATCCAATTGTTGTCGAGACACTCAAAACCACAAATGTCAACCTCGGGGTGGTGTTAGAGGAAAAGGATTCAGTTGCCGGGCACCTGTTTCGTGACAATCCTTTCAGAGCTGTTTAGATACAGGGTTTTGGTGTGGGCAGGCCATCAGATGGATAAAAATGTTCTGTTACAAGAAATCTGAAAATATCGATGATATTGAGCTCACAAAATGTTTCCATAGATAACATTTTTTTGTGCTTTCAATCAGTGTGACTGTTGTTGGTATAGGTTGAGTGAGGATTCAAAAGGATTTGATCTTAAGTAAAAATTCTTACAGATTCTATTCAAACTTCTACTTCTTAGCAAATATATCTTAGCGTTAGCCCTGTAGATGTGGTGTGCAGTTTCTGTGCATGCATGCATGTAGATTCATTACTTGTGGATCTTTCACGCAAGAGTTTCCTAAAAAGAAAAATACACGTCCATACTGACTTCCAGGTGGAAAGCCTTTTGAGGCACTAGAGCTTAATAACTGAAGCCTTATTCTGTTTTAGCTGTGGACGATTGACAGTAAGGTGCTCTGCGTGGTCTGCTGAACCTCAGTTGTTTTTGGTTGATGGAGTCAGTGGAGCGTAGAGAAGCTTTAAGTCTGCCTGGCCGTCAGTCTGACAATACACATCAAAGTCTGTATGAATAATTGCTTAATGTGGGAGAACCACGCTCTTGGCAAACGCTGTCTTCCAGACAGGATCGAGTGTTTTCTGTCTTCCCCGCCGTCCTTTAATAATGAGAAAATTATCACACAACCGTTTTTTTCCTTCACAACTTAAGAATAATGCTGACATTGTGATTATTTTACTTGTTTTCAGAGGCCAAGTGTATCATTGAATAGATAAATGACAGCCACTGGGATCTTTGTGCTCTTTTAAATTTAGGACTTTTGCATTTAGCGATGACCTGGTGGTCTTAAGAACATCGTGGTTTCTTCTTCTTGCCCTCTGGAAACATGCTGGTATAAAATGCCGTGAAGCTCATAAAGAAAGGCATTTATCGGTTGAGTTTTCTTTTTTTCTTTTCTAATACATTTTGGGGACGATAACAAAAAATCTCTCATTTGTAGGCTTGTAGACAGACACACACTGTCACCAGCTTGATCCTCATCCCTGGCGGATATCTTCAGAAAGTCTGCCTCTGTAATGAATAATCTATTATTTTCTATTGTACATCCAAACAACTGCCGATTGTTTGATTAACCCGCTAATCTGACGAACTGAAAAAGAGTTCGTTCTCTGGAGTCTGCAAATACAACCTCTAGGTCGTTGCGTGTCACAGCATGGAAGTCTCAGCTTGTGAATCCTGTTCACACAGTGCCAGAAACAACTCAAGGGGCAGCCGGGCATTATGCCAGAACAAAGCTTTTGTAGCTTTTCTTTTTTTCCCCCCTTATTTCCTATTCAATTTTTCTATCACTCACGCCATGCTATTTTAATTAATTTCTGGAGTTGCTTTCAAAAAAGGGTCTGGTTAAGTAAAATGTTCTCTCTCAGCAGAGAGATTTTGAACATGAATTTAACACCGCTGTGCTAGTTGCAAAAAATATTATTTTAATCAGAAATACTTCAAATGAGTCTTCAGCACACAAAGGAGCTTGTAGATCTTTCATCGTTGCCTCGGACAGTAGTCTAGTTATTAGTCACACATTATCACTCTGCTTCTTTGGAGTAAAGGATGTGCGATTTCTACATTTTCATCATGGTGAAGGTCCTTCTGGAGGGCTGTGGTGCCATCATTGATGCTTTTCCAACCATACTTTGAACCCAACAAGTAACCACTGGGGCTGAAAAGTAAAGCCACTGGTGCAAAAACTGCACTTCCTCTACTGACCACTTGAGGCACCGATAACAAGACAAAACTCCCGTGTTAAAATGTCTGAGTAAGAAATAGAAAGAATTAGAAAACATCTTTGCATAATTTTGATCTTAATGAATAGTTTTCATACCGCACTGTTGATTATAATCTTTTGAACTGATTCGTACTGTGCATTTACTGATAAGTCTTATTTTTAGGGGTGTAGCTGCTTTGATTGCTAGGTGGCCCCCAGACAGGGATCTGTAGCTCATCGCTGTCTGCTTGGGTTCACTTCCACTAATTCAAGTCCCTGAAGTTTTGTTGCCTTGCGGAGCATTTTTTATTGGATTTATCTGAAAAATAAAAAAATGACTCGCCATGTGGGACAGATCATCTGAGACGTTTGGGCTTCAGTTTTATTATGTAGAAAATTCTAGTTAGTCTTTTATGGTGTCTACATGCTCATAACTTAGCACTCCACCCTCCCTCTTGTCTGAAACATGATGGAAGCCAAAAAGCTAATGTTAACAGTTTAAAAACAGAAATCCAAGAGCAACCATCTATGTCATATCCATCCTTTATATACAGTCTATGGGTTAACCACTGCATCTTAGGTTATTGTTTGTGGTGTGATGTAAAGGATGAGGAGCTCACAATTTACTTTTTTGTGTGTGATTTAATATTTAATGAAGTCCATTCCCTTCCACGAGTCTTTGTTCAGCTTCTTAAGTCTGTAGTTAGAAATATTTCACCATGAACTACACATATTTGACATGGTAACACGCTGATCCATCAAATGCCACCAGAACAGCTTCAGTGCGCCTTGAGGCCGAGGTGATTAATTGAGCTATCAGGATAAAAATCTATGATAAAAGTGATCAATCAGAGGAACTTTGCACAGATTTTGCAGTGACTCTTTCCTCTAAAGACACCAGCGTGATACAGAATTGATTCTGCATTAGTGCTGTGCAGAGTTTTGCAGATGTATGCCTACATGTTGTCACTGTTTACCAGGCCTCAGAGGCAATCTGAAAAATATGTGAAGCAAACTGTAAAATGTTAACTGGTGATCATTTAACATTTTGAACTCTTAAAAAACATCAAACATGTCCACTGCACCCATCATGTGTGCTTTATCTCCATCCTTTGATATGTGCTCTGTTTTTGTTGTTGTTGTTCCTCCATCCTTTTTTCCAATTTCACATTTTTAAGCAATGACCGGTCAGGCAACCACTATTGAACACAGGCTTGCAGACGGAGCTTGCTGTCCTGTTGGAGGACTACATCCGAGCACATCTCCGTAAACTGTGCACTGGTTGTTATTTCCATAATCCTCAGGTACAGAGCTGTGAAAGTGGCAAAGCTGTAAGGCTTTGTATCCTAAACTGTCGGGAGGACACTCTTGGTGGGGCAAAAAGCCACTCAAGGGGATGCATGTGGACAGCCAGAGGAAAAATGTTCTGGAAAACCAAAATGAATGCATGTGATTTGTGAGGAAAATGAAAAAAATCAAATAAAACTAATGCTTTGCCCACGGTAAACCAGGTTTTGAGATGACTCCTTACCTACAAATGCATTAACACAAGTGGGCTTTGATCATTCCTCGTAGGCAGCCTTTTAAAAAGGATGGCCAACAGAAATCACCACTCTTTGATCAAAGCTATGCTTCCTTAAACATGAGATCAGTGATCATTTATGAATAATTTACTTAGCAGTTATCATGTCATTAATAAAACCAAACCAAGATATGGACCATAAAGCAAAACCCAGAGTGTCTGTTTTTTTCAGCTCTATACTGTTGAGCATGCAGCTGAGAAGTTGTAATAGCCCTAGTATATCATCACACAGAGCGCTCATTAGACTAATAAGTAGCTGGATCGATGTGTGCTGGAAAAAGCAGCCGGCAGAACTGCTGTTTTCCTTCACTTAGCTCACGCAGGCCTCAGCCGCTATCGTTTTATATTTTCCAGCCATCCATCTATCACCGCAGCCTCTGATAAGTTTCTTCATTGACTGATCTGTAACAATGCATTAATGAATGTATTAAAAAATATCTGATTACAGTTAGATTGATAGTGTGTTTGAAAAAAAATCATTTAAAAATGTATATGAGTAATTTACACTTTTTATATATCCCAGAAATCAGAGGTTGTGTTTTCAGATTACTGGTTTTGTCTAAAACACCAAACATATACGATCGCTGTTACTGATAGAAGAAAACTGCCCACTTGAGAGGTCTGAACAAAAGCCTTGTGTTATTAATAGCTGTTCTTAGTGGTTGTATAATTACAATTTATTAAATAACAATTTGAGTCCATAAAATGAGTCGCTGCAACAGCCAAAGCAACTCAACGCATAGCTTTACAGTGATTTAGCTGTGCATCCAGCAAACTCTCTCACCTTTTCATTCATTTCAGTTTGCAGCAAAAATAAACTGTGGCCTACCTGATCAGCACCTTCCAAAAACGTGGCTTTCTCCTAGACTCCTGGCTGTGTATCCAGGCAACAAGTTGGACATGTCAACCTAAAAGCCGTGTTAATGTTAGGTTCACAACTTCTTTCTACTGTTGCGAAAGAACAGACACAGCAGAGAGTTTTATTAAAGCTAGGTTTCTCAGTGCCTGGCCTTAAAAAAAGAACATTTTTATGCCTTCGTGCTCTGGCGGCGAGCACTATGTTCACTTCAGACACCTTTATATTAGGAACATCTCAAGGGAACTTCTTTGTTGGCATCAAAGTTAGACTCAAATATTAATTCATTTGATTTTGTTGGTCAAAGGTCAAGGTTGTGTGGCCTCGCTTCTGCTCCGTCCTTGTGGATTTATCAAGGATGCCTGGAGGGAATTTCAATAAGTCTGGCACAAAAAGAGTCAGTCGGACTCATAGATGAACTGATTAGAATTTCCCGATCGAGCGAGGTCAAGATCACAAAATAATTTTCCCCCTAAGTTTTGAATTCAGATACTAATCATAAAGACATTTTTCACATATTTCTAACAGGAAAATAATGAATTTTGACATTTTATAAATAGTAGGTCACACATCAATTTCACTGTGCCGTCATAACATGCAGCAAACATCTTGGGACTATTCAGTAGCATAACACAGGGGCAGAGCAGAGATGGATATATTGTAAACTGCAACTTGACTGGTTTATACAAGGTTTTTTTTAATCTGTCATATTCCAGTTTGATTTATGAGGGTTTTCTTTTTTCTTCTGTTTTTCAGTTTTCCCATACTATGATGGATACACATGATGCCATGATGCTACATGATGGGTACACTATCTGTTTTACAGATAGTGTACCCATCATGTAGTACCCAGTACTTTACTGTCATAGTTGTGAAAAGAAATGTGAAAGAGATTGTTATTGGGAGTCAGTTGCAATATAAAACATACACACACTAGTCTTTAGAGATTTTGGTCCATATTGATATGAGAGCATCACACAGTTGTGGCAACTTTCAGATCCTCTGACTCTGTAGGCCATCTGAGTACAGTGAACTCATTGTCATATTTAATAAACCAGTTTGAGTCTCCTCTGATCTTTTCTTTTGATTGCATTTTAGTATGGATAAGAATGACCCCAGTATCATCAAACTGTGCTACTTTTCAAATATATACTCATTATTTACAGAAGCAACCCTCCTCTGCTAATTTTACATTTGGCGTAGCGGTTTCTCACATGTGCTTCTGACGCTTGCAGAGGCATCTACGGACAGCATGTTTCCCCCTCAGCAGCGATTGCAGATGACAGGAAGGTCTCTCTCTTGCACTTGCATTGCCTCAGCTCCAAAAACTCCAGCTTCATTACAGGCGCTGCAGCCAGAAGCACTAATTAATATGGCTTGGGACCACCATGGTCCTCCACCACAGTAATGTCGGCTTCAAGGGCTTCTGCATGGGAACAGTTCTCAACCTCTAAAGAGCCCTTTTGTGGCATAAGTGCCTTACCTTTCTGTATCGCTTTCACCTCAGAGAATGACTCCCCCAACCTCCAACCTCTAGGATTTTTCACTATTATCCGGAGCACACTTTAATCTGCTAATTAATTCCGAAAATATGTGGTAAATCTTTTTTTTTTTCATGAAGAAAAGTCGCTAATAGTTCCAATTCTATATGTTTAATTAACCACAGAACTACTTCTGTTCATCATATATCCTCATTACATTTATTAATTTCTCCTCCTTTTTTCTCTCAAATCGCTTTCACTGTTTAGCCCTACCATTTCCTCAGTCTCACATTAACAAACAAACACACACACACACACACACACGCTCCCTTCCAATTCTGCTGACTCTCAGCAGGGCAGGGATTAGAGCCATGGTTAAAACCTTTCCAACGCTGCTGGCTTGATCTGCTGTTGCAAGCGGAGACTAAAATGAGCTTCACAAAGTTAGATAATCAGGCTCATCTACAACACACAACTTTCTCTCAGCTTATATTTATACGGGAACTGTCGACATTACACTGTAAAGCTTACAGCTCCACCTGATTGGATGAGAGGAGAAATCAAGGAAAATTTGAGCCTCATCATTTTCAGGCTTCTTAATGCTTTTTCCTAATCAATTTTCTATCAATCTGCCCAACGTTGCCCAGCCCATTAAAAATGAGAATTAAAGGAAATTAAAATTTTAATGTATCATTGTTAAAGCCACATAATATTGAAGCGCTACATAAAAGTAATTATTAAAAGAACACGTTTCATTGGCCACAGCATAATGGTATTTGTGAGAATAACATGAAAATGCTTATTAGGCTGATGACAGTCTCCGTTCCACAGAGGCTGAAAGCTCTTGGCTGATACAGTTTAAATAAAGCCAAGTGTTGCAAACCAACCCGTCTCTCGGGGTAAAATTATACGGTCATAAAATCAATTCCAGCACCATTGTTCTTGATTAAATATATTCATGATTATAACGTATAACTGCTTCAACAGGCAGGAACAGAAACAGCACTCCAGATAATTGAAGTGATTGTAATAGACCATACCTGATAGTTTTTTGTTTTCTTGAAGTTATTACAGGTGTACAGTTACAGTTGACACACAAACCTATTGTTGAGTTACTTAAAAAATATCTTGGAATTCTGTTTGTATTTATATTTAACAATAACTTGTAATATAAATTACATGTAATGTGGCACCTTTGTTGATGCCAGGTGGGATGGTTTGAGTATTTCATAAACTATATAAAAATCCAGCGAGCAGTGGTTCTCTGGCTGAAAATATCTTGTTGATGCCAGAAGTCAATGGAGAATTTGGTAGCAGTAACTAAAATAACCACTCATAGCAATCAAGGTATCTCTGAATGCACAACAAAGGAGACAGACTACAGCAGCCGAGGACCACACCAGGTGGCACTCCTTTCAGCTAAGCACAGGGAACTGAAGTTAGAGTTTCCATGGGCTCTCCAAAATGGAACAACAGAAGACTGAAAACACAAAGTTTCCGCTGCGACATTCAGGTGGCAGAGTCAGAATCTGGATTTAAACAACATGAAGGTATGGATCCATCCTACCTTGAGTCAATGGCTCAGGCTGTTGGTGGCATAATGATGTGATGAATATTGTCTTGGTACATTTTATGCACCTTAGTATCAAGACCGTGTGTTGCTTAAATGCCACAGCCTACCTGATTGCTGCTGAAGGTGTCCACCGCTTAATGAACACAGTGTACTCATTACTGGCTGCTTCCAACAGGATAACTCAACATGTCTCAAATCTGAGTTCACTGTACTAATATGGCCTCCGTAGTCACCTGATCTCAATCCAACAGAGCTCCTTTGGAATGTGGTGGGGTGGGAAATTTCCATCAATGATGTGCAAACCGGCAGTAACTGTGTGACGCTCAGTGATGGGAATAACGGCGTTACAAGTAACGGCGTTACTAACGACTTTTCAGTAACGAGTAATCTAACTAATTACTCTTTCTATCGTTACAACGCCATTACCGTTACTAACAAGAAAATGCGGTGCGGTCGCGTTACTTTTTTTCAACAAACAGATAGTTGAAGCTGTGTTCAGCTTACCGCACTTTATATCAGTTGCACGGAAGTAGCTGTAAGTAATCTGGGCGCTACAGCTTTAAGCAGCTGCGCGCGCTCCCACGGACGGCAATCACTTTCTGCCCGACGATGAGTTTTTGGCACAAAACCTGGAAATAAATAACTTTGTTGTGTGCAAAACTTGTGCATAGGATTTTAAAATTGACAATTTATATTTGAATTAGATTTATGAAATATGATTCATTAAACATGTTTGTGGTTGTTACAGTAAAAAATATAACTTCCACTCTTCTTGGATTTTATGTTTTTTTCTGATTTTAGATCAATTGTGTTAATACAGTATGTCAAAATGAAAACATAACTGTAAATTCAGAAACGTGAGGATGTGCTGAAAAGAATGATACCAAACAAGGCAAAGTAAATAGTTTTTAAAGGTAAAATGTGGTTAAAAGTAGTTAAAAATGGCCAATTATAATCTGGGCCTCAGAGGGTTAAACATTTTTTTTTAAAGTAACGCAATAGTTACTTTTCAAGTAATTAATTACTTTTAGAATCTTGGAACTCAGTTACTAACTCAGTTACTTTTTTTGAAGAAGTAACTAGTAACTATAACTAATTTCTTTTTCACAGTAACTTGCCCAACACTGGTGACGCTATATGTCAATATAGACCAAAATCTCTAAGCAGTGTTTCCAGCATCTTGTTGAATTGATGCTACAATGAATTAAAGCAGCTCTGATGGTGTATCGAGCATCCTGTCTGTAGTTCAGTTATTCTTTACTGTGAAGTTTTTGAAGTTTCATTTCTAAGAATGAAAAAAAAAGAAAAGGAAGATGCTGATGCTGATGCTGATGCTGATGCTGAGCCAAAAAAAGATGCTAATAGGGACTCATTCTTTATGAGCCGTAGCCAAGCTGGAAGAAAGATTTCCTTTCCTTTACTTATGGCAAGAGGCGGGCTAAATGCTTTCTCTTTGTGCTAAGCTGCTATCCTAAGGCAACCATCGCATCATCTTGACAGATTGTATTACATTAATTCTTACATGACTCCTCCAAAGCTGCTTATATTATAAATATATATTATGAAATATGATGATACGATTATTTTTTCAGTGCCTAAATTCTCCCTATGGCCTCATCTCTCACAAACACACCCTGTTGCTGACTAGATAGAATATCTGTGTGAGTGTTGTGTGGATCAGTCTGAGCCAGTTGCTGGGGGGGGGGGGACTCCCACTTTTATTTATTTATTTCTACTTTTTTTTTTGTCAGCACAGACATAGCACAGCCAGCAAGTGGACTGTGGGAAGAAATTTGCTGAATTTGACAAAAAGTGTATAGGATTAGCCTGCTGCCACCGAGGCCTGACTTCAAATAAGCGGAAGAAAATGGATTGAGGGGTGGATGAATTGATGGTGTATTGGATTAGAATGGCTTACTCCATCTTTAAATGTGCCCTGATGATGGCACCAGATGGGAAAATCAGGGGTTCATGTTATTAGAGTCAGTGTGGACATGAGCTGCAGGGGAGACGAACGTACGTTTGCGCTGAATTTCACGGCAATTCATGTAATTTAATGATTTTTGAGCGGCTGAAAGCTGTCGTAACAGCAATCTACCGAGGGGCAATATCACTCGATTGTATTTGTATCTTAATACCTGTGGACAGCTGCTGCTGCCATTAATAATCCCCCACTCATCACCCTGAGGGAGACGACATTACTTCAACAGTGATGATGATGGTCGCAGTCATGGTCTTGAAGATAATGAAATTCCACAAGGAAAGGATAAAGAATCAAACTATTACTGAAAAGTTAGTATTGTTGGTACATTAAATGCATCCAGTGGGGGACTAAGCAGATAAAATGCTGCGTGTGTGTGAAATCGGAGAAGCTCATGTAAGGCTCATGGCAGCATGCAAAGCTCTCAGTGTCTTCAGCACTGTGTTATGTGATGTGACACGGACTGTGGTTTCCTCTGCCAGCCTGTGTAGTTGCATCTCTCCTCTGGCTGTATTATTAATTCAGAAACCATGTGAGTACACGCCTTGTCTCCTCCTCCACTGTCTCTTGGAAAGATCTTTGAAAGAGAAAGATTAAAAGGAGAGCATAATTAGACAGGAGGATTTCCATTATCATGGTAACTGAAGCTGTGCTGTCATATTACGATGTCTAATTGGTCTCACATTATACAAGAGCAGTTAGGGCAGCAGGGAGTTGCTTACAAATGTAAAAGGGCATTCACACTTCCTGTTCAACCTATAGTTTGTCTAATCATATTTTGGGCATTGTTGTCTCGTCTGCATGAATTGTCTCTTATCACAGTTTCCCCCCACTCACTCTAACACTCAACATAACTAAAACCTAACCCAGAAGTTGTCATTTGGGGGGAAAAAGCATAAGGGATCTATTCTAAGTGTGCCACAGTTGTGTTTCTGTATAAGCACTACTTAACTGCCACTTTAACCTTTCTTCTCTGCTGCCTTACAAACAGAGGAGGTCGAACTGCCACTTTCCCATGAGCTGAAATGAGATGACAGATCTCATTAAAGATACGCAGCAATTCAGATTTGCGTGAGTGGTACCATACCTTAGCTGCATCTTAAGCAGAGGGTTTGCATCCCTGTAAGCTTGCGGTTTAGGTTGTGCACATGGTAAAGATCTTCCTGGGCTTCTATACGCCGCTGCAGCTGCTGCTTATTGCAGCAAGGACACGTTTTGTGTTTGTGAATCAGGAACCTTTGTGTCAGCGACTGTGGGGTGCATGAGCACCACAAAGAACACGTAAGGCAGGGAAGCCTGTGACGACCCAGCTTGAGGTGTATTTCATATTCAGCTGTGTGCTGATTTTACCTGCCAGTGACATTTTTACCTGGTATGGCAGGAAGCTACCTAAGATTTGTTCCTCAGTTTGATATCTTCAGAAAGGCATTGAAAGGGCAGCAAGAAGAATATTCCACTGATTTAGCATTGAGTTTTTATACTGGTGTTGTGGACAGTTTGGAATCACTTATCTAAACTGATGCGTCTTCTTTTTATTCCAAGATTTTTTTTAAAAAGAGAAAAGAAATACAAATAAATAAACGTGCTGCGCATTTCAAAGCTCCAGTTTTCACTTATTTATTGCAAAAGAAATTGTGACATTTCAAGCACCACTGCTCTTCATCGGCTTTCATCAAATATCACTTTTTATGTGCATTAAAGAAGTGAAAACTGGAGGCCCACAATCTGCAAAGCATTGTTTTCTTTCTTCATTGTTTGCTAGTTTTCAGCACAGCATGTGTATGTTTTTTTCTCCAGTAACAATTACCAAGATTAATGGTTACTCAAAAATGTAGCCTTATCGTTATCTATCTCACATTTCGAGACAAACAAAATCTGCCTAAACTAATAAAAATCAAGCAATCTGTGTATTTTCTATGTTTACACGATGAGTTGCCTAACAACAAAGTCGGGTGTTGCAGTTAAGCAGATGAGAAATCTCCAAAAAGGTTTGCACGAGGTATCAATTCTTCCCTTAAATATGTTACATTTTTCAAATCTTTCTTTTCTGCATTATAAAATGAAGAATTGCATTATTTTTCTTTTCAAGGGCAATTTTCTTACCCTTGTTGTGTCTGCCACTGCTTATACAAGCACTCTCTGAATGCACACCATGTCAAGCGCTGGCAATGCCAGCTTCCTGACAAGTAAATGAAAGGTCCCATCGTTCTTCTTGTTTCTTCCCAGGTGACACCCCCTGTTCCCATTCCGTCACCATCAAAAAGCTGAACAAGATGCACAGAACCTCAAAAACGGTCCATTACGGGCTGCCAGGGGGAGCACAGACACCATTAAGGAATGGTATCAGTTACAAATAATGCATGTCTCCAGTCTCGTTCTCATCTCGTGTGCGAGAAACAGGACAGCCCAGAGATGAACAGATGCACTGCAGAGACCGTGCAGGCTGAATAACGCCCTCACTCTCACAGGCCAAGGACATCTGCTCACCAGAGAGATGGTAAAGACAAGAGCTCCCCGTGTAATCCTCATCTAAAGCCACTAAACAAGCATACAACTGAAACACTACAGCACTGATGCTGAAAGCACGCTTTGTGCTCCTGTTTATTACGGCCTACAGAGAATGTCTTTATTGTCAGGAGGATGCGTAATATCACAGTTCATAAAGTGGCTCGATAAAGGAGTGTTCTCATCACTCTGCATCACCTTACCCCTGGTTATAGATATAAATTTTCATGACTGCTAAAACTGAAGACCTCAGGGATGGAGGAAGTCTTTACCTAGAGAAGTAATATCCCTTTAAGCTCTCTTTGCCAATGCTGTACGGTGACGCTGTCTGGCTCTCTTTTTCACAAGGTTAAACACATGACGTCTGTAAAAGATGGACGAATCAAGATGAATTACCGTACAATCAAATGAATTTGATTGTACGCTTGCCTGCTCCGCACCACATTATCTCCCTGTAATACATTTCATAAGGAACGGTGCAGATAACTAAAGGGAACATGCTGGTTTGTGCTTAATTAAGATCACAATCGCTAACGGGTTAACTTCTTGCTGCTCTTTGCTCTCTCTGTAGAAACTGTCTTGAAACACAGACATGACACGCATCCTCTCAGCACAACTGAGACGCGCTATTATAATAATCTTTGCATGAAAATGATCTCTTGCAGCAAAGTCTTGTCTGAACGATGCAGGACTTCGCTGATAAATAGCTGAACGACGGTGTGTTCGCGCCGTTGACTATTTTCCTCCAAACTGTGACGAGAGTCAACGCCGAGCTGATACCAGCCCCCGTGCTTTTATGTGCGTGACAATCTCAAGATGTAATCTCAAAACTCTAAAGCCTCACTCTTTTTAATGCGAGATGCCATTAAGTTCTGAGGCGTTTATGTCTTTTTAATGAGAGAGTTAAATTGCCTTCATACGCAGTGAGTTTTGTGCAAATGAAAACCTTGCAGACTATGAATGTCAAGTAGACGACTAAATGTTCCTTGGCACATTGTCTGCCACAGCCTGTAGCATTAGGATGCACGCTGATGACCATGTGATGAGTCTGAGCACTACTCTCTGCTGGAAAATGTTTAAAATGTAATGAACAAAACGTAAATGCATAACAGCAAAAAGAGGGGTGAAAAAAGGACTAAAATCTCAGAAATTAAACACATTTTCAAGTCGAGTCATTGCAGCAGACAGACTTGAGAAATATCTACGCCGCTGTGGCCTTTTGATCCAGAATAGCTAGACATCTGTATCCTGCAGAAGATAATTCCTTTGGAGCAAGCGATATCTGAAACATCTTCACGCACAGCAGGTTTGTGACAGTTACAGCACAAGATATCAGTTCTTTATTGCTCGCAATACATTTTCTCAAATCAGCTCACTGTCTTCTACTCTTTACGCCACATCAGTGCTGAGGTTAAACGGGTTTCTTCATCTGAACACACAAAGTCTTTTTCTTATGATGGTCCTTAGGTAGTTGCCACAGGTTGGCTCAGTGCATCCTGTGACACAGAGCATGGGTGAACTTCTGTCACATGATAACAGGTGGCTGTCTGTGGTGAGGTGGGAGAGGGCATAACCTCTCATCTGTTTACGAACAGTCTCTGGCAGTCGATTTGAATGCCCCTCGAGTGCAGATTGATGACCTTTGGCCCATTTCCACTCACACTGCCATGACAAGTTTCAGTCAGTGTGGTGCTCTCTAGCTCTGCAAAAAAGTAGAAATAGGCCCCTTCCCTTTTTAAGGGAATAGTATTGTATTTGGTATGCATGAAATATTCCTTTTTAAGACCTTTAAGATGTTTGTAGTGCAGTAAAAAGAAAAATCTTATGAGGATAGCATCACATTACTTTGATTCTATAATTGGAGACTAAGTATCAGAATTTCAGGATCAGGGACACTCCTCCAAACGTGCTCCTTCCGGTTCTCATCTACAGTGGGATGCAAAAGTTTGGGCAACCTTGTTAATCGTCATTATTTTCCTGTATAAATCGTTGGTTGTTACAATGAAAATGTCAGTTAAATATATCATATAGGAGACACACGCAGTGATATTTGAGAAGTGAAATGAAGTTTATTGGGTTTACAGAAAGTGTGCAATAATTGTTTAAACAAAATCAGGCAGGTGCCGGTGATGGATAACGAGCACTGATTTGTAAATAAGTGCACATGAAGAACTTGGGCTTCTTAAATAATACCATACTATCGCTCAGTGATGATGGCTGACCCTCCCTGAGTCTGATTCCCATGGAGGTTTCTTCTTTTAAAAAAGAGTTTTTACTTCCCACTGTTGCCAAGTGCTTACTCATCGGAGATCATTGGATTGTTTGACAGACATAGACTTTATTTAATCCCACACAGAGGAAATTCACTTGTTATAGCAACACAAGAAAGAAAGTGAATTAGAGATATATTAGAAAAACTAGAAATAGAAAAAAATATAAATAACTTGGAGAACAGTGTACAAAAAAGCCAAAACACACACTGAGATTTTTCCTTATATATACATAGAGTACAGTGGGAGCAAGAATAATATACATGTATTTTTAAACAGCATTTATCCTGGGTGGGTATTGTACAGCCTGACTGCTGCTGAAATAAAGGACCTGCACTCCATCCTACATCGTCACGGTAACAGTCTACTCCTTAAGGAGTCAGTTGTTGTTGGGGATTTCTCTGTATTATCGTAGGGTCTTTACCTCCATACAATTAAAACTGAATATATTAAAATTGTATATATTTATGAATAAATTCGACATGTATGACCATTACAGGATTTCATGTAGGACCATTATAATAACAACGTCGACAATTTCTTCTGCTGAATGTGAAGTTTTTTAATATTAAAATTCAAGATATTGTGTCTTCATTGGCTTTATCACATACAGTATTTATATTTAACACTGAGTATATAAATAAGGGATATTATTTAAATATACTGAGTAGTTACTAATTGAGTGTCTTGCAGTCTCAAAGTCTGTTGATACTAATATAACAAATTTCCATTTAACAGTGTCATCCTCAAACATCTTCATGCAAGCATCCAACACAACTCTCAGGCTCTCGTTTTAATGAACTGGGATCATTAGAGTTTTATGCAGATTTCATGGGCGTTGGTGTTCTTTCATTCACGCAGCAGAGTGCAATGCAATACATGAAAGCATTAAATTATAATTAACAGTTTTGATACCCTTTTCTTCTCAGCTGCTGGTGGCATGAATTTTCACCTTCATCGCTTGTTTATATGACACGATTTTTATCAAGTTAATCTGACACAAACTCAGCCATGTTTGAGCTTACGTATGAACGGGATCAGAGATAGGAGCTCTTCACACTTACCAGAAATGCTGTGATGTTTCTCTTTAACATGCATTTTCCATTTTCCATGCTTCTGTTGATGGTAAGCAAATTCTTATTATACAAAGTGTACTGCGAGGTTTATGAATTGATATCACTGCTGCAGTAACAATATACATTGTTTAGTTTGCTTGAATGTTCAAAGAGTGAGCCCCAAGTGGAGGCTTTTTTTTTTTTTAAATGTTCTCCAATCTAAGTGAGATAAGCATCAGAGTCCAGCATCATTTGTCCTTTGGCACTACAGTGGACAGGCTGATAAAGAAAATACAATAAAGGGCTGCAGCTTCCGGTAGGTAACAGATTACTTTCAAGGTTATTTCTTTCTTTTTTTATCCACAGGAGGCTGTAAATTCAAACTTCCTCTGAGAGCTTTGATCTGATTGTTTTCTCTGCTCCGACTGCTCCTGCGTTTCCTGTTCAGTCTAAGACAAACTACCACTAGTTTAACAGATACAGAAATATATGTTTAGAGATGATCATACACCGCTTGGGCAGGCTTTTTATAAATTTTGACATAATCATGAAGCATTTCAGGTGAGTTACATCTGCTGTATTATTCAAAGTGTTAAAGAGTTTTTCATTTACACCATCCTTTTTCTTTGGAAGCCTCTGCTCGTGTGTAGTTGTTATTACTATAATTTAATACACACTGAATGAGGAGTTGTCATAGATGACTGTATCCTTATTTGTGTGGGTCTACCTGAGGTAGTTTAGCTGAGGGCAGTGCCACTGCTGTACCGGGGCTCTGGTGTCATTTCATTTTCTAGTTAAAAAAACAAATTCAAAGTCACGATCTGTAAATACTGGAAACAGGGATTGTCGTGCTTAGCGTGTAATTAAAAGAAACGTGCTTTACTGCCTAAGTCCCCGCTGTCTTGGTAATTTAAAGCAAACGCTTCACAGCTGATTTTTATGAAATGCTGTCTTAGTTTTACACCAGATTTTAGACCAAATCTTCCAAAAAGTTCAGCGTGAGACGAGACTTTGTGTTCTTTTTGGTCAGCAGTGGTTTTGTCCTTGGACTCTCGTGTGGATGGCGTTTTTGCCCAGTTTCTTTTTTAATGTTGAATCATGAACACTGACCTTAAGTGAGGCAAGTGAAGTCTGAATTTTATTTGATGTTGTTCTGGGGTTTTCTGTGGCGTCCTGGATGAGCTGTCGATGCGCTCTTGGAGTAATTTTGGTAGGCTGGCCGATCCTGTACGGGGTCACCACCGTTCCAAGTTTTCTCCATTTGTGGATAATGGCTCTAACTGCAGTTTGCTCAGTTCCCAAAGGCTTACACAAGGATCTCTAACCCTTTCCAGACTGATAGATGTCAGTGACTTTGTTTTTTATCTGCCTTTCTTTAGATTGTGGCATGATGTGTTGCTTTTTGAGATCTTTTAGCCTAGTAAACAGGCGTGGGTGTGACGAGTGAAACGGACCTCTGCTTTATAAAAAATGTGGCCAATCACAGTTAATGATTTAACAATGGTTAAGGTCAATGACTTTTAAGCTACAAAACTGCATTTTGTAATTACTTTTTGTGTGAAATTAAAAGTAGTTTGGTGATCTGAAACATTAATGTGTGACAAATGCAGAAACAACTAAGAAATCAGGAAGGGAACAGCTATTGTATAAATGTTTTTCTTGGTGAAAAACAAGAAGAATTCACCTTTTTCTCTTCAGCTGCTCCATCTCAGAGTGAATGAGAATAGTTCATAGTACGTACAGCAAATTATGATTAAAAATAAAAGCTGGGCATAGCCGTCCTGCTTCCTTTGCCCTTGCTGCTGGAGCCACATTAGCGCTCAGCCTGCTGTTGACATGCTGAGGGAAAACACCAGGAGCTACCTCTCTGAACTTGTTAGACATGTGCACAGGATTCAGCCCCACTATAGCCATTAATTGTTTCTGCTGTGGTGTTAAAATAATGGCTTTCGTAAGTGTGTTTCCACCACTGAAAAAGAAACAAAATCAGAAGATATAAGTAGAAATTTCAAGTGATTACGTCAAAGTAAGATTTTAGTAAGTTGGAAATTTGAGATAAGAAACTGAACTTTTGACTTATGGATGGAAAAAATGTTTTCCATACTTATTTTTAAGAATCAGTAATTCAAATTCATTCTGTGTTGAACCATACTATGTAAAACAATTGATGAAGATATACGCTATGACATTGATGTAATAGCCAGACTTTAGTTCAGGGCTGGACAAATGTTAAATAACCAATTTTGCTCTGCATACCCTTCTTTTTTGAAAATGATTGCTAGTGGGCACATGTATACTCAGCACTGCTATTGAGGGTCACCAAAATTAAGAGTATAAGGCATCAGGCAACAGATGTAGGCTATGGTGTACAAAAAAAATGTTAATTTGCTGTATTGTCTACACATTTTTCAGTTCAGTTGGAGAATGTAATGAATTATTTACAATAACATAATAATAATGTTCCTCAAAATCACAAATTGTGTTGTCCCTATTTTTGTATGAAGGTCCTTAAGCTTAATTAACATGACTCCCTACTTAATTTAAACTAATCTCAGATTATCCTCTGCTGTGTGACGACAGGTATTTGCACAACAAGAAAGTGTTACAGGTACAACCTTTTGGGCTTTCAAAGTTCATCATGTTGAAATTCAGGGAATTTTTACTGTATTGGTTGTTGCAAGTTAGTCATCTGAAAACACTGTTTATGAAACAGCATCATAGAAAGGTATAACCATCTTCTGTAACACCTTTCATTTTCCTTCATTTTAAAAAAAATCTTCTCAGCTTGATGTATGTTTTAGTTTTTTAGATATATCCATTTACCATGCTGAAATTGTTTTTTGAGACAGAATTAGACTAGCGCTGTGTTGCCATGACTGTCATCAGCTTTTATCAGTGTCATGATTTACCTGACTGATGAGTCTTCGGAAAATAGCTGCAAGACAAAGAGCGAGAAAGGTGAGTGATGGCTGTTTGTATGTGCTGCAAGCGGGTGGCAGCGAAGAGAGACAATGCACAGCATAACTAGAGACAAACACAACAGATACAGAGGGAGACTGACGAGTGAAATCAGCAGCGTGATTAATGTGACAACCTTTAAGAAAAGGTTATGGATCCGGGGGGAACACTAATGTCTGTAGGACATGGGGGAGAAGCAGAGGGGAGAAATGGCAGGAGTCAACTGAGGTGAAAAATTACAGGGATACTCATTCATGCGGAGTACTGTACTCTGTACTGTGTCTTCAGAAGTCCACTCCTAGAGATATTTATCTCAATGTATGGTATGTTCTCCCTTTTGAATGGCAGTGCTGAATATTGTTATTGTGGCTTTTTTACAAGATGTTGTACTAACCGCGCATGTTTGGAGGTCTTCTTTACTATTCACAGCTATACTGACTATATCTCATTAAACCTTCTGTTTCTATTTTGTCTATGCTAATGTTGGCCACTAATAGCAGCTGCTAATAGCCTTTCACTGTGAGTTTGGACTTTTTGACTCTTCCACAACAAATATGAGCAATAAGTTCAAGTACACAGGGGCCATTTTTATTATTTAGTCACCATGAAGCAATCTTTTCATTAGCTTAAAAATTAAACTAACGTTTTACCGACTACATCAGGTTTGTTTTTGAGCGCTGTGGTTATTTTTTGGTTGGTTTGTTATGTCATCATTTGCTAGCAATTACATTTTTAGTTTAAAATGATGCAGTACTGGGTTATTTCTTGCTGGGACTAGATTACTTTTTTAATGCCTGTCATGTCTGGTAGCTCTTGCAGTCAGAATCAGGACCATAAATGCACACAGACTCTCTACAGGCTCATCTTAGTTTTATTTTTCTGTTTATGCTTTTGATTTAATTTGATTAATTTCAATTGATTTTTTTTTCATTTTTACTGTTATTTAAGAGTATATGTGTAATATGACCAAGTGGTGAGAAAACAGATGAAAAGATAAGAATAAGAAAGTAAAATTCTTTTTTTTCACCATAGACGCAAGTTTAAGAGTTGTTCTGTTACTTTTCTATTAATTGTTTTTGTTACTATTTTGCAGGAGGCAGCTGTTTAAGACAGTGATCCAATACACAGGTACTCGTGTTGATCATTTTGATAATTAAAAAGTAAGAATTGATATGGCGTTAATAAGACATATTTAATAATACTGCAATATCCACGTGCCGCGTGTGTTCTGTAAGTTGCCATTATGACCATTAAAGCTGATAGCAGATGTTAGACTTTGGAGATTATTTATTAATTAATTTTTAATTCATCTTATTCACTTTCGGTATCTGTTCAATGTGATTGGTCTTTCGGAATATTTGACATACTTTTTTGTTAGGGTTTCAGAAACTCTCTCCACCTTGTTGCAAACATATTTTGTTAAACAATGGATAGAAAACACCATTAATAATGTAAAAGATTGGTTAGTTTGACAGCATTTTTTATATTTTTATAATTATTATTACTTTTTATTCTGTAAGTATTATTGTTTTTATTTGATTTTTGATTTGGTTGTTGTTTGCTTTGTAACAGGTTTTTGTCTCAGAAACCAGCTCTTATTCCCAGCAATGGCTGCTTATTGCCGTCTTCCTTCCTAGAAACCCACGTTCGGGGTTCCAGCCCTTGTTTGCTCTAAAATGCACCTGGCACCACTTGCTAAGATCACCAAGCATGGCACAAACACAACTAACTATAGGAACAAAGTGGATTTGAGATTAGTAGTGCTTCATGATCTCTGCATCAACTTTGGTTGAGTTGCGGGTGAGACTTTTTAGAGCATAACTTCAGTGTCACTCACTAGTCACTCCTGATTGTTGTTCAGTCTCCTTTTTTCCAGTTTTGATCACGTGGAAATTAAATTTTCAGCTTTTGACTGAGTTTTTCAAGTCACACACAACTGATAATAAGCAAACGGAGACTTATTTTATTTCAAAGTTCTCCCAAGTTTCTCTCATCTGCAGTGCCCAGAGGTTGTTCACTTTCACCTTGCAGTTCTGCAGCTGTTACTGACTAAATTTAGGATTTCTTTTTTCTTTCCCCAGTAGAAATTACATACAATAGCCTAGGGCTTAAGTCAGGATCTGATTGGTTAATTAGTAACGAGTGGAAACAGCACTTGTGTATCATGGCTCAACACCTCCCCCATTTGAATTGCTCAACAAACCAAAGATGTGAGGTTGATTTGAATATTGCTTATAATCACGTCCAGGTTGCAGCACAGAAGTGCGCAGGCCTCTCTCTGCTCTAACTTCAGCCGAACATTATGCGTTAATGTTCCCATCGCTCATAGCACGAAGTTGACCGAGAGCCCCTTAATGGCCCCCGTAGACGAGTGGCACGTAACTTCAACATCTGACTAACGAATGTGGCTGGGGCCCTTTGAGGCGTTTTATCCCCTCCACTCACCCTACCCACAATTCCTGGCTGCTGCTCTAAAATGTTGAGAGGCTCAAAATGACACAGGGGGGATGAGAAAGTAGTAAAGATGAATATGAACCTATAAATTAAAATGCTCTAGAATATAGAGTAATTAAAGAGACATTAAATGTGATACACTCGTTTATAATCTTTAAAGTCTTGCAGGGATCAGGCAGTGTAATGCTAATCATAAATACACCCCGGCTCATATGAGGCAAGGTATTAAATTAAGTGGTGAGTTTTAGCAGAGTTAAAATAGATGGACAATAACAAGCACTGAGATATTTTGAACAGACTCATAAGGAAGATGCTGCCAAATAGGAGAATGACATTTTGATTCTGCTGTTTTCATCCTCACTCTGTGACTGTAACAATCAGAGATTGATGTTACATGTCCTCCATAATCCGACTGACTCTCTTGACTGTGGCGGCTTCATGATGGGAAATATGTTCATATATTAGCAGTAAAAAGATGTAAAACAATGTTATTCTTGATGCTCCTGAACCACAGAGGAATAATGGAGAGAAATCAAGGCTGTTACATTGTGAGAATAAATCAGAGAAGTCAAGAGACAGTAAGAGCCTTCACCCAATACAAAAGCACCGCTTCACCACCACCACCCCCTGTCACACAAGCACGGCGTCTACATCCCAACAGCATTAGTCAGTCCCATTGTTGTACTGGGACCTGGTCCGTCTTTACTTATTTACTGCTCAGTGCGTTAGCCTTTGCTCTGAACCACTTTTTGCCCGGCTCACAGCAATATATTGTTTTGCTTTTCCCTATTGTCTAGCCCACCCTCAAGCACCTACAACAATATCCAACTCCCACACACGAATGTCTTGATAAGTGAATTCAGTTTGTCCACTTTCAAACAAGATGAGCTCAGGCTGAAAGTGAAATGTCCTTTTCAGCAGCCTGCAATCAGGGAGAAACAGTGGGCTGGAATTGTGTCACTGAGGCTAATTACAGGCAATTAAAAGCCAGTTGTCTGTTCACTGTCACCAGCTGAGGCTGGAACTACCCGTTTCTTTATGTAGTATGGGTTTAGGAGGTTACATTTCTTTGACAATATTCATTGAACAGCACTTCAGGGGTCGGCAGCTTCAGTTGGTTGGTGGATCTGATGGTCACTGAACAACTGGATTGATTGCTATGAAATTCTCATACAAGTATTCAGGGTTCGTACAGCATGAAATCAGTCCCCTGATTTTTCTTGTACACTCTAAGAGGCTGTTTTTGTTTTTAGGAACATATCTCATGTCAGTTTTGGATGGATAGCCACATAATCCAAACTAATTTCAACAATAATTTACCCGTCGCCATGCATTTTTAATAACCCGACTCTCTGACATATCCTGGAGTGCCACCTGATTCTGATCTATCTATAAAATGATGTCACCATGAGTGCTTGGTTTATTGTTTTTGTCTGTGAACTATTAAATTTGCTAAAATGAGTATGGTCAAAACGGAGCGTTAAAATGTTAGAGTTGTGATTGTATTAAACATGCTCTCACGCTCTCTCCGAGTGTGCAGCATGAGTATACTGATATTTACTACGTATAAGCTGTTTCAAGCTTACAGAAAATTATTAGATTTTTGTGCACAGAGGAAATGTTTTCCAAAAGAATAAAAAATAAAATATATCGTTTATACTCCCGTGGAACTGTTATGTCACATTCCATAACAGTTTTTTGTAGCTTTCGAGCTCTTTGTTAGCACTTTCTTGACCTACCGTGAATGTCTTTAAACCGAACAAGGCTACATCTGCGTCTGTTACTTTGCTACAAGTTGTTTCTGGTTTATTTTCACATCCAAAAAAGGAACGATACAACAAAAATGTCTTTATCTCTTTGTGGTGTAGCATGAATTTGTGGTTTAACCTCTTGAGACCCTGCGTCCTCTTGTGGGAACATTCCATTTAGGTTTTTCTGTACTTTCTGCTTCATTCTGCTTAATAAAGCGTTTCATCGTAAGTTGTGTCCCAAATTCAACAAGTGGCACAAAAACAAACCAATGGAGGCCCAGTAGAGTGCAATCAGATAAAGAGTTTATTAAAGAACACACGTGCGGGAAGAAGTACACGGCATCACATCTGCGGACTTATGCCAAAAATACACAGAGAATGGTTTATATATCATCAGGGTTAAACGCCCCTTCTGGCGTTCTATAACATATTTTTGTATTTCTAAGAACATCATTTGCATCTTGTACAGACAATGAGACAATTTTGAGAGCTAAGGTCAGACACAGAAGTTCCTCTTTCTAACATCTTTTCCCAAATATGGCGATGATTTCAGGCCCTGGAGATACCCGTGGACTTTTCTTCTTTTTGACCCATCTTCTGTCTTCTGTTGCTAAGCAAACTCAAGTGCCACAGGTTACGACAAGAAGCTGAATACATTCAGGCCTTCACTCAAGCCTGTTTCTAGATTATATGCACTATATGTGTTTTGTAAGCGTGTATATGCACTTTTAACATTCTATAGATCCAAGTCACCTACACAATAGATTGTGGACACATCGCGCTTCACAAAGCTTAAAACCTTCTTTAATAGACTGAGCATCAACACTGAATGAGCACAAACATGCAATGTGTATAAAATGGTCTTAGCTGTACCTGTAATAAAAGGTTAACGTAAAGTCAGCAGGTTTTAATAAACATCTTAATGCAGTATCAATACTATAGATTATATCATTAATGATGCAGAATATATCGTAGCCATAAAATAATTTCTTTAATTCCACAGTTGCAATGGTGACAAAAAAAAGCACAAAACTCGCTGTCAACCTAAGAAGTGATGCCTTTTTAAAATTACTTTCTGTTCAGAGATGATCTTTCATTTTTATACTAATCAGGTCTAGCTAATCCCAGATAGCTTGGAGAAATTAAAAATGCATCCCAAACAAGATCTCAGGAGGTTGCGATTCTTCCTCTAAAACTAAAGGCCTTTTTTATGATTTTTAAAATGCAGAATGTTTTCTGTTATCATTTCCTGTATTTACTAATACAGCACTATCACATCACCCTGACATTGCCTTCGATGGGGCCTGTTTGTCTTTTTGTCCGTGTGTACTAAACAGCAGACTCCATAGCTCTATCGTGCTAAGTCTAAAACTCTGCACTGAACCTTTCTGCTTCTTTTTTGTATTTTTTTTGTGTTTTTTTGTGTTTTTTTCCTGGCTTTGTTGTGCACAGGAAGAACATTGCATTATATTTTGATGTGTCCCTATAACACCACCACTGAAGTACATCAGCACACTACTCTAAGCACTACAATTTTTTTAGTATTCTTTCTGAGTTCTTCGAATATATTTTTTTTATTTGTTATTTGAGTCACTTTGAATGCCCAAGAACCTGCTTAGAATAAATATGTATGGATTACAGATACAGAGTGTGTGTTGTTCTCTCAAAAAATGCTCAAAATAGCTCTTTAATCAATTATTGAGAACATGAAGCTTATGATAAAAAAAACAAAACTTTAAATGAATAACAAATACCTTTTTATAGCCATTGAATCCAATTACTGCAAGACATTTTTTCTGTTGTGTCTGTCAGATATAGTTTCATTCACGTGCTATCAAGCTTCTTCCATGTCCATTATATACGTCTGTATAAATTACGCTGGACTTTAATATTCCTGTCAGCACCTGCTTCTTACTCAGTTCCACTCCCCACTTTAGTTTCCATTTTTATCCATACTTTTAAATTCCTCTTTCATCTCTGTTTAATGGCCCCAGTTTAGTTTGTGCTCCACTGAAGTCATGCTGCTGCTGCTGCTCCTTTAGAGATGAGCATTCTGGGGCAGAATGAGCCGCAATATGCCTCCTATCCATTATTGATCCATGATTAACTAGAGTTCAGCGGGGTTCTGGATTTCAGCACGCTAAAATAGGCTGGGAAATCTTGGCAAGTGGATGCCAAGATTTGGCGCCACTTTGCCGTACAAGACAAGCTGCACTTTTCCTACAACAGCCTTACAGTGTGTTTTTTTTCCCCTGTTTTTTATGAGAAGTAACTGTGAGGGTGGTACTGGTGTTACCACAGGTCAGAAGTAAAAGAATCCTGTCAGCGTACCCCCCCTCCCCCCTCGACAGCCATCTGTATCACTCAGGGAAAGCCTCCTCGAGACAGCTCTGCACACCCACTGATCCTGATGTATTTTGACATTGATGGTGCACACAACTGACCTTTGGGCTGTCGAGTGCACTCAAACAACACTTGCTGCATGTGTTTATGTCCCTAGTCTAATGAGGATGTATCTGCAGCCAGCCTACTCCAGGAGCAAGTGCCAGTATGCAGCTGCTGCTACCGGGGATGTAATGACAGCTTCTTGCCTGACTCATACTGGGTAACATTTCAGGAGTGGTGTTCCTTTGGCACTGTTAAGATGAATCTTCATCGCATAAACTCACTTGCATGTTCTTCATTTTGAATTTATGCCATTCTTACATGTGATCAACTTCATATTCTCTCTGTCTTAAAATGTTTTTAATTAAAATGGAATTAATAAAATGTTAATATGGGGGTGAAATGCCAGCTGCATGCTTGGAAGTGCCTCCGGTTTACCAAAAATTAAAGTATACCAAGTGTATTGTGTGCAGATAGCACTTCACAACCCCTTATTCTTTTCCCGTACTCAATCCTACCAGACGAATAAGCAAAGAGAACTCTTTGTGTAACTTTTTTTCCCCACTCGTGGGTAAGACTGTGCAGATATTTGCTCTTCTGAAAGCACTGAGGCAGCATTGAGAGCTGCTTTGGTCTCAGAGTGAAATCTCAGAAGTCGCACGCCACTTTACCTGCCCGGAGTGCTCTCAGGGGGGCGGCAGCGTCATTAAATATGCATGAATCTCACGGGAAATCATCTTAGGAAAGCTTTACCTAGCCAACACCTGTCTGATCTTTGTTTTTCATCTGAATGGGCTTTGACGCAGCTCCAGTACAGCATTTGCTTGTAGAGGTCAGACTGGTACGAAGGATAGTCGTAGCATGAGTTGAGTAGGTTGTCACTGTGAAGCGAAAACTAAAATCTTCTACTTCTATGTAATTTGTGCGCTCGCCCTGTGACAGCTGGGATAGGTCGCTGCTTTTTATGTTATTAGTATAGAGACTGATTGTCAACCACAGAGCTTTGTCACTCACTCTTTTTTTTCATATACACCTTTGTCGACACTGCAACAGTCTTATGCATTGAAGTCGTGATTGGTTCTTTGTTTTCCATATTGAGTGAAAATGACATTTTCACTGGCATTTTCACTTGGGTTGTGTGTGGGGGTGTTTACCATTTGTTCATCAGCAAAAAAAAAAAAAAAGCAAATCAGATGTGTTCTCTTCTATAAGCCCTGCTGTTGATAACAACAGGATACTCATTTAAATGTGCTACAGATTTCAAACGCGACAGCTGAAACCTCATTATTTTTGCAAAAATGACATGTTTAGGATTTAGCTGGGTCAGTTTTACCCACTTTCTCCATGACTATGGGTTACTCTGTGTCTTGAATCCCAATTATTCTCTGTGTTGGCAGGTGGAAGAAATCTGTGGAATGGAAACAGCCCTATTTCAGTTTTGTAAATTCATTGCTCCGGTGCAAGGGTTCAATTTTCAAGGGCAATATATAGAAACCAACTGTAACAACCTCATTAGTGAGAGTTTCAGTTTTCCAATTAGCATTCAACCTTGAAGTTTTATGCTCAGACAAAAGTCACCATCTGTCAGCACAATGCAGGGCGACCCTCTGTGATAGTGATGCGCTCACAGCTCTCTAACTGTGTTTGTTTTGGCTGCAGGAACTTCTACTACATCACCATGCTGCGCGACCCAGTCTCCCGCTACCTGAGCGAGTGGAAACATGTCCAGAGAGGAGCCACATGGAAGACCGCCCTCCATATGTGTGATGGACGTTCACCCACCCAGGACGAGCTGCCCACCTGCTACAGTGGGGACGACTGGTCCGGCGTCACCCTGACAGAGTTCATGAACTGCCCGTCGAACTTGGCGAACAACCGTCAGGTCCGCATGCTGGCTGACCTGAGCCTGGTGGGCTGCTACAACCTGTCCTCCATGAACGAAAGCCAGCGCAACCATATCCTTTTAAGCAGCGCCATGAGCAACTTGAAGAACATGGCTTTCTACGGCCTGACCGAGTTTCAGCGTAAGACCCAGTACCTGTTTGAGCGGACGTTCAGCCTGCGCTTCATCTCTGCCTTCACGCAGATTAACAGCACGCGAGCTGCCAACGTGGACCTGAGCGAGACTGTGCGCAAACGCATTGAGGACCTCAACTACTTGGACATGCAGCTGTACGAATATGCAAAGGACCTGTTCCTCCAGCGTTTCCAGTTCACCCGCCAGAGGGAGCACCAGGA
The DNA here is from genome assembly GCF_018398535.1 of Haplochromis burtoni. Classification (NCBI taxonomy): domain Eukaryota; kingdom Metazoa; phylum Chordata; class Actinopteri; order Cichliformes; family Cichlidae; genus Haplochromis; species Haplochromis burtoni. The sequence continues at coordinate 1,271,380 of NW_024582409.1, read as the reverse complement.
AGTGCGCTTGAAGAGGCGCGAGGAGAAGCGCTGGCTGCGGGAGCAGAGAGACCAGGTCAGGCCTTGGCCGCCCAAACACAGAGGCGGTGGCAACAGAGGCGGGAGAGTGGGAGGAGGTTTTGAGAAGGAAACTGAGAGTGACTTCCCAGCCACCACCGAGGACTACACGAGCCAAGTAGCCCGCTGGTGAGGCGCTGGTCCGATAAAGAGAGAGGAGCAAGAGAGAGCGGTGGATGGAGATTCGCAGTGGACTAGTTAAAAGAAACGTTGGACTCTCTCTTGTGCATCTTATGTCTCTCTTTGTGTCTCACCATTAACCTGTCTGCTGAATCTATCTGTTTTGTCAGCTTCAGTGTGATCCGAGTGCTCCGCTATTTCTTTAAGAAAACTGCCAAGTTTGAGCCTTGCAGCAGCTCTGTCTTGGAGTACCTTTGGTGTCTTAATCTTTAAATGCTGTTTATTTTTGTCAATTAATTATCGCCCCGGTTCTTTATAAACTGTTGAATGAGATGATAAATTGGTGTGAAAGAAAAGAAGACGAAGGAAAAAAATGCTGCTAGAGACATTGCATTGAATTCTTTTTATTTATTTATTTAGTTTATTTTGGCATTCAACATTGATGAATGTCACCGAAGTCAGCATCTACTGTATGTTGCAACTGTTAGAAAATATGACATATGAAAGTTGTGTTAGGGGAACTGGTGGTTGCATGTCACACATCCACTTTGTACTTACAACTGGGGAGAGCGATTTCCAAAAGACACACAGAGTCAAAGTGAATAGTGAAAACACTGAATCTGTTTTCCTTTAACTTAAAGTCAGGGAAACCTTCACTTCACATATTGTATGCATGCAGTACCCATCCTTTAAACCAAATTATAAAAAGGTCTGTCGCTATTGCTTTGTTTGCTGTGCAATATATATTTTATTTTCTCAAGCGCAATACCTTGCAGACTTTAACCCCCCAGCTCCAAAGACAACACAAAGGCAGTCACACAGCAGTTAGATGGCATCCAGCTGAACAAAATAACTTCAGTCATTTCCTGTACTGTTGGTAGAACATTGTATCTGTGGTGGGGGAGGAGAAAAAAGGCATATTTTCTGAGTAATTCCTTTTTGAAGTAGTCAGTTGCAGAGATAAAAAGTTGGTAAATAGTACAGGTGATGAAATGTGTCAGTGTGGCTGGTATGCGGCTTGACTGTGAATGAGTTGATCAGCATTCAGTTCCCATGCTCCTCCCCGTCACACTGGCTGCTTTTACATATTTGTAGAGCTGACGGCAACTGCACTGTGGGCAGTGAGAGCGCTCTAACTCCAGCAGAGTGCCAGGATACAAAGACAAGCCTCAAAGCAGATAGTTGGAGAAAAAAAAAATGTTATTTCCTCTCCCTGATAGTTTCCAGTCCCTTGAATCCATCATGTTTTTATCTGGTTAAATAGGCTTCAGTGTGATGCTTTTTATGTTCCTTATCTCTCATTCAGTCACAACCTGTGCTTATCAAATTAAATGTTCACTAAATGTCAGCACTGGAGTCACACGGCCGCTGCTATTTTAACACTGATTTCTCGTGTTTATTCTCTAAATGCAGTTGCTTCAAAACACCTCGTGCGGTACATTTTTGTTTGATTTTGTCATGTTTGAATGATTCATCCAGCCGGTGCAGCAAATGTGTTAAATGCATACTGGTGTAGTGTTTAGAGGTGCCTATATGGATATACTTCAGTTTGGCGAGTGTGTGGATGGATGGGGCAGACGAAAGATGAGGTGTATAACACATTAATAACAGTCAAGTGTTTCAAGTGTACCTAACCATGTTACAGCTCCAAACACTGAACAGCTATTTGCATCATTTAGATTTCATATAGCCATGCCATTTGTGGTGTATCAGAGGAACATTGATTAAGTGTCTGATTAATGATAATGGGGATTGCAGGACATTTTCACCCAAACAAACATTAAGGTTTTAAGTTTATTGTTTCTTTAAGTATCATAACATCTTATTTAATAAAGTACAAGTAAGGCTTTTTTTTTTTTTACTGTACTTACTATTTGAATGGGTGCTTTTCATCACTGGATTATATTGACAATACCCTGGCACTCTAGCCCTGATTAAAATTATGTCTCTTGAAAAACCGCCAAAACCGATTCAGCTTAAAGGCTTTTTGAGAGAGAAAAAATACTGATCACACCCGTGGTCCAGTAAGCATCCCGTCAGTCAAAACTGTGATATACATGAGACTGTCCACTCACTACAATGCTGTACTACTGTATAGTATGTACTGTATGTCTTGCATGCTGCACTGTGACATTTTCTGTACAACCATAATGACAACAAAGTTGATTTGCCTGTGATGAAATTGCTAATGCTGCATATCAACTGCATTGTTACACCCAGCTGGCGACCTGTCCTTTGCTGCGTGATTGGTGCAGCAGGTGACCAGGTGTCTCACGTTCTGTAGGTGTGCAGATTGTTTTTCATTCCCTGCCGCCACGCATCCCACACATTTAGACAATGTCCCAAATTAAGACTCGATTTAATTTGGAAATTGAACACATCTCAGATAAAGCAGCTCAAAACGACATGATAATGATGTCTTAAAGGACTACTAGACAGAACAATAGCAAGAGCCCAGGAGCCTACAATCACATGAGATCAAAAACAAAGCAAAAGCTAACTTTTGTACATTTGTCATTTGCATGATTATTGCATTAGTAACATATCCCACAAATCCCACAAATTTAATTTGCCATTTATTGGCTCAAAGAGGATGTATTATTATGTTGTTTAAAAATGGGGATTTTTCTGAGTTTGTTTGGAAAAATATAATCAGACACATTAAAGTGAAAAAAAAAATGCCAAAGTGTTGCATAAACCTAACCATAAAAAAATGTCGGCCTATCAAAATCCCACAAATAATAGCACAACAGCACAGTCTGATGTCAGGAAGGGAAATAAAGTTATGAGATAAAAATCTCTGCAGAAATTGAGTTTTCAAAGGAGTTTTTATCTAAAACACTGTTAACATGAGGATGAAGGGCCAAAAGACTACATTTACCAAAATGCCTGTTTATGTGTGGACAGCTTTAGTATTCTGAGTTGTGGTTATAAAAGCAATTGTGTGTAATACAGTACATATTTCTTGTTGTACCATTTATTGTTGTGTGCAATCAGCACCATAATACATAAGGTTGTAATCTAGGTAAGCTAGTGAACTAATGTGGCATGTTAGCCAACTGGCATCTACAACATGATGGGATTCTTACAGTTTTTCTACCTGCTACCAAAAAATTATAAAGCATCTAATATGAAAACAGTATCTATGGGATGGAAACAGCCATCCTGTTATCACTGACTGGTTAGGTCCTGAAGCTGTGAGCTTTTTGAATGCAGCTGTCTTGGATGAGCTGATACATTAGCAACCTGCTTTATCATCTATTTGACACATTTTGGGACAATAATTTTCAAAAATGAACACGATTGTGTATTTAATAAAACTTGAAACTTGCAAATGAAACCAAGTATGTCTGGGAAAGTGTGTACTGAGGTCTTAGCTTAAGAGAGCAATAAAGTTGCTTTCCTAAAGACTTCCAAACCAGAACTGTCGCCAGCTGCTGGCTAGGATTTTTACTTGCAACATATTGTTTTCTTTCACAGGAAGTATTCAAGACTTCTCCTGAGATTATTTAAATGAATGGGGAGAGAGCCATTATTTTAATTTCAGTGGTCACTTGGCCATAAATAGATAGGATTTTTTTTTTTTAAATGCTTTAAAACATTGGTGATTGTCCAAGAGCTACAAAGTGTTTCTCTTTTCCGGCATTTTTTATGTGAGCACACACTTACACGGCATTATTGCTTAATTAACAGCTCATTGCAGAGTGCCAGTCATGCTGACGTGATCAACGTCTCTGTGTCATGTCACTCTCTTATGATGTCTCTGGCTGTATTCCACGTAGCTGATTGGGCTCCTGTCCCTGTGATTTTAATGTGGTAACACCTGTGCTTTTATGACAACTAAAAGTGTGTGCTGTGCAAAAGCCTATTGTACTATATTATCTTACAGAGTTTAAATGCATTTTTAAGCACTTGGGGTATGCATTTCTACTGCTATCTAACCATAAGCTGATTTCTTTTAACGTCATCAGCTGCCAAAAGGATGTCTGTGTCTTTATATTACAGCCTCTAATTAACAGTATAGTAATTTTATTGCACAATTTGGACAGAGGTAATTGCAGTAGAAGAAAACACGGCACTGGGGAAATGTATAAAGCGTTACCATTTCTGCACTGCAGTGCTGCACTGCTGTGTGAAAGCAGAATTACAGTGTTCCCCTCATGACAGATGGCATGAGCAGAAACGCCACATAGCTACTAATGAAACACTTGTACAGACTCGGGTTTTGTATAACGTGGGTGTGCATGTGTGTTGGTATATTGGAGGAACGGGAACAGGGGGCATAGTTGTGTGGATCTGTTGTTATTTTGTTTAAAAATAAGTCATTACCTAGAAATGGTGAGTATCTGTTTTTTCAAAAAATGAGATCTCATCAGTTTATGGATCCAGTTTTTTGTTTTCTAGTTGCAGGGTGCACTTTCTTCATCGCGCTCTTATCTACGGCACCCCTTCATCTCTTTCTGGCCACAGAAAAATATATGTTTACTTGTTGAAAATGATTAAAACAAGAGTACACCGGTGAAATTTAAGCTCCTTATCGCTGTGATTTCTGAAGATCTGCATCACCAAATGACATTCTAAAAAGACTTTCCACCAATTAGAGAGGTGTAAATAAAGTGATGAAAAAAAGCATGAATTTTCACTCTAAATTAAAACCACTAGTCCCAGGAATGTCTGACATGCCATGTTGTTAAAGGAGGATTTCAGTGAACTTGTCCATGAAAGAGTGTCTGTCTTAGAAGCTGATTTATCTGTTTTTTTAAATGGTTTTATGTGTCGCTGGAGAGAGCACTCTTAGTGTAAGACTTTCTATGTACATATTAAAAGTCTTGTGATGAAAAAAACAATCTAAAGGCTGTTTGGCGTGTTATATTTAATCAGCCATTTTCTTGTCAGACCTTAAAAATATGAGCAAGTCCTGCTTAACACATCTGAAATAAATGCATTGAATGGCCATGAGATTATGATGTGTGCTGTTTTATCAAGCTAGGATTCGTTAACAGCTATTTATATTTTTCTTTTTATTAATTTATGCACTTGTCCACTATATATATATAGGACAAGGAATTTTTTGGAATTTTTACCATCAAGCATTTAATTTTCTAGAAAAAAAGTAATGATAAAAAATATTTTCTGAAGCTTGTTTTCAAAAATTCACAAACCATCCCATGCAGAATTTACACAAGTCAGTTTCAACCACTACACCTCTGTTGTGTTATCGCAGCTTAATGCATGAGTCAAGCAATTAACAGAAAAATCACTGTCGTCTTACAGTATGTTGACAGAATAAATTGCAAGACTGCTTGCAACAAATTCTCGTGCGTCTTGCAAAACGTCAAAGACACGTTGCACATGACGTATGTTTAGAATTAAAAAATACATAATTGCAGAGTTTATACTCAAGTGAATGTTTTCATTTGTACTAATGAGGAAGTAATATGTCAAAGTATGTACACGGCTTTCATAACACCTAATTAACGGTGGTGTTTTTATTATGATACTGTCGCAACTTTTAATTTTAACAGAAAAATCCTCTTGTAGATGTTCATTTCGTTAAAGCCAGTTGATATCAAGTGCAGATAATAGCAGACGTTATGGATTTTCTCTAATGTATGAATATGAAAGTAGAGTATTTTTTTAAAGATGGTAAATGGCCTGCATTTGTATAGCGCTTTACTAGTCCCTAAGGACCCCAAAGCGCTTTACACATCCAGTCATTCACACACTGGTGACAGCAAGCTACATTGTAGCCACAGCCACCCTGGGGCGCACTGACAGAGGCGAGGCTGCCGGACACTGGCGCCACCGGGTTCTCTGACCACCACCAGTAGTGGGCAACGGGTGAAGTGTCTTGCCCAATGAACACAACAAGCCGGGGCTTGAACCGGCAACCTTCCGATTACAAGGCGAACTCCGAACTCTTGAGCCACGATCGCCCCTGTCACGCTAAACACAAAGAGTCACACTAAACCTGATTGTTATCTAATTAGATCACTAATTTGGCAGTAAGTGCAACAATATTACCCAACAAGTACATTTATTACCCTCCTCTATGAAAACCTAGTGCCTCTGTGCTGTATTGAATTAACTGCATAAAGCACCTCACATTGCATATTACAGCTGTGTCTCTACTAACATACCCAAGCTTCTCTGTCCCCTAAGGTTTATATGGCTACTTCAGCATTTTAGCAGCAAGTCATTTCCACCCAGATGGTATGACTGTATTATCTTCAGTGTTTAACCATAGGAAGTGTGTAATGACTTGAAGATAATCGTGTTGCTTGAAATCAGTGCTTTACTTCCTCAGCTTTTATTGTCAGCGCAAAATCTGGTGCCTGACACGGGTACACAGAAGCAAAACAGCTCTAAGAACATCTCTGACAGTGTTTACTGCCCATCCACATCAAATTCAGACTCACAGTCGAGCTGGAGCCTATGCCAGCTGTCACAGAGACAGACAATGTAGAATCACCAATTAACTTAACGTGCGTGTTTTTGGACTGTGGGAGGAAGCCAGAGTACCTAGAGACAACATCCAAATTCCTGTGGAAGCCAGTGGATTTGAACCCAGGATCTTGAAGCAACAATGCCAACTAATACACAACGTGCTTTTTACTGTATCTTACACCATAGCCAGTGTCTTTATATTCAAAGAATAAAACAAAATGAAACAGGTAAAAATAAGAACATGCAGGTTTAACTGCATACTTACATGTGCTGCACTGGGCTTTGAAAACACGGTTTAGGGTCACCTGGAATTATCAGACACACCCACACACACAGACATGATGTATAGTGATCCTCATTTTATCACGCTGACCTTCAGCAAACACAGAATAAGATATAGCCTAACTTACGTCAAACTAATGATACCCAACTGTTCTACTGTCCTCATGTTGAGCCTCTGTGTGGTACGATTTATGGAAATATATTTTGGCAAAGACTGACATCTGCTGGTCACAACATGCAATGTCTTGTAATTAGTTGACAAGCCTTCCGGTTCTGTAAGACCTACCACACAAGACGTCTACATTTTTATGATGATGTTTCCCAGCAGTCATTTTGGAAAATGGAAATGTATAATGTGAAA